>NC_012874.2:62738044-63052722 GCF_000003195.3 Sorghum bicolor
CGCGCCACCTTGGCCACCTCGGACTCGGTGTCGTAGGTGGCGAGCGCGACGCCGGCCGCCGCGGCGTACTCGAGGTGCGGCTCGGCCTTGCACGGGTTGGCGTAGATCAGGTCGCCGACGCCGACGCCGAGCGCGAGCACGGCCTCCATCTCGGCGCGGCTGGCGCAGTCGAACCCGGCGCCGAGCGCGGCCAGCGCGCCGAGGAGCGCAGGGTCAGGGTTGCACTTGACGGCGTAGAAGGGGCGGACGTCGGGGAGCGCACGGCGCCAGGCGGAGAAGAGGTCGACGACGGTGTTGATGTGGAAGACGTGGAAGGCGGTCCGCTGCGCGGGGCTGGACGTGGCGATGATGGAGCGGATGAGGCCGGCGACGGCGTCGTCCTTGTCGTCGTTGGTCGTCGTGAAGGAGACCACCTTCCTGTCCTTGACGCCGGGAGCCGATAGCACGGTCTGCGGCATGGCATCATCAGTTCCTTCACCCATGCTGCCGGCGGGTGAACGACGACGCTGACGATGAAGAACTGAAGGCGGTCGCGCGTCGCCAAAGCAAGCAAAGCAGGGAGGTAATAATGATGAATCGAAGGTGGCTAATTAGGCCAGTCTCAATGGGGTTTCATTAGAGTTTCATGCACATTAAATATGCTGATGTAGCGCTATATTAATGAAGAGAGAGATGATAAGAGTTTCATGAGAGTAGAGAGAGTTTCATCCCCATGAAACTCCTATGCACTATTTCCAAAATATAGATGTGTTGTAAACTGTGTCATGATAGGATGGCCTTAATCTTTTGCGTTGCTCTGCGCGCAGCATGCATGAGGCGTCTGTGGCTGCCCTTTTATATCGCGAGGAGTAGCGGTGTTCTAGGAGGGACATGACGTGTTACTACTGTCCACGGGAGGAATGGGTTAGGTTAGGGGATGTTTAATTGGTTGGAGTTGGTAAAGTTTAACAGGTACTGTAGCATTTTTATCTTATTTGTAAATTATTGTCGAATCATAGACTAATTAGGCTCAAAAGATTCGTCTCGTAAATTACTCTAAAGCTATGTTTTTTGTTTCGTAAATAGTATATATTTAGTACTCTATACATGTGTCAAATATTCGATGTAAGTATGTAACGGACGGTAAAGTTTAACCAAACACACTCAGACATAGCACGTGAACAAAATCTATGCTACCATTTATCTATGACGAGAGGACTCCTGTCTGACCGGACTATTGCTTCTTAATGAGTCATTAATTAATGGTCATATTTAGCCAGGGTTGCAAAGCAGGAACAGGGCAAATAAAGCTACCCGCAGTTGGTTGCCAGGCTTGGCATTGGCATTGGCCATTGGAGCACATGCAATCGTGCATGTACACTAAAACAATGGTTAGTACATACTAGGAATTCTAAATAACCTTGAGTGCCAAAAATCGTCAACAAAAATAGAAAAACGTACAACTAAGGAAATAATCCTTAGCTACTACCGTCAAGAAAATTCCATAAAAAGTAGAGGATAAGGAAAATTTATTTTCTTGATCGTTTTGGCACTTAAGGATAATTTCCTTGAAAACTGTTGTCAAAGAAACTATGACCACAACTAATTTGCCAAAGTGTTAAGAAAATATTAAAAGCGTCAAGTAAATAAGTTTCCATGAGGGCCAACAACCCCATCACAAAAGTAGTCTGGACCCTCAAGGAATATATATTTCCTTGGAGGAAATATGGCTTGACGGATTAGAGATGACGTTTTTAGAAATCGTCACGATGCAGCCAAAGTCCACTATAAGCCCACCATAGGCCAAACCCTATCCTGCCTCCCTCACTCCCTACCCATCAGCCGCCCCTCACACCCTCTCTCTCCCGAGACTTTGGCATTTCACCCATGATCAAAAACTGGTTTCGTAATTTTATCATCCCGCAAAGTGATTTCGCCCCTTTACCATTATGAACCTAGTGTAACCCGCTGGATTGCCATTTGGGGAGTTTTAATTCGTGGGGAAAAAAAAGGCCAATCCTTCCACTTCTACCCCTGCCTGCTCTCCCGTTCTTCGTCAAAGCTGATCGATGAAACCATTTTACGGGATGGTAAAATTACGAAACCAGTTTTTGATAATGGGTGAAATGCCCCTCACACTCCCTCTCCCTGATAGCTAGGTGCACTGCCGCCCCTCACCCTCTCTCTCCCCCTGTCAGCGGCGACGGCGGTCCTACGGCTCCTGGAAGGACATCACCAAGAACTAGATCTTTGCCACTCCTCCTCAACTCCCATCGTCGGCACCTACCAATAAGACCCCACTCCCCTTTGGTGCTTGCTGGCTAGGCTATATTTCGTGCCCCTCACATAGATATGGTCACGTTTCGTCCCTCTCACATAGATCTGGTCGGATTGGGTGCTCCTCAGGCTAGCAGGAGATCTAGCTAGGGTTCGATCGATTGCCCATATTAGATTTTTTTCCTTAGATGCGATGGTGATAGGAATCCTCCGATTTGCTCTGATTTTGGTAGTTCTAATGTGGGTTTCTGCATTTTGTGGTTTCATTGAGGATGAGTAGTACGGTGTACAAAGGATTTGAGCCTATCTACATGGCTATGAACAGCAGTTCACAACTCAGAACTTAGAAGCCGAGTGATACATTTTGCTACTATTGTCTCTGTATTTTGTATTAAGAAATGAGGTCATGGTCTCCAATGTTTCCGTGTAGGTTGGTTGCAGTTTGGGATTGTGAAAGATGGGGAACTCTTTATTTTAGGTGGTATGTTTTTAATTTCATGTATATAGGTAAGTTCTTTCAGATATGATTTAGAGCCTTGGTCAGCACATGTGCTTGCTACCCGTTATAGGTTTGATAAAATGACTGAATTAAGTTGCTTGACTTATATATGCAAATCCTTCCAGCTTTTTACTTGCCTACCTTTTTTTGCACCTATTATAGGTTTGAAAGACTAAACCAAGTGCAGTCACCGAATTTGTTGATAGGTAGTATATAATGTGTATTCAGTCACCGTTGTGGGAACTAAGATAAGCATATAATGTGTATTCAGTCACCGAATTTGTTGATAGGTAGTAATTGTTTTTAGATAGCAGTAACACTTGATAGCAGTAATTGTTTTCAGTTAGCAGCACTTCATAGCAGAACATGATATGTAGTAATTGTTTTCAGCAGGTTGATAGAAGTAATTGTTTTCAGTTAGCAGCACTTGATAGCAGAACTTGATATGTAGTAATTGTTTTCAGAAAGCAGGAGCACCGAATTGTTTTCAGTCCCTGGTTTTTAGTTTTTAGAAAACAGCAGCAACACTTGGACAAGGTAAGTTAGCAGTAATTATTTGAGACTTGATTATCTGTCCTGAGGTGAACTCTAATTAGCTTTATTATCTGTCCTTATTGTACATGACTTGACACCTTGTTCCTTGCCTATGGTTTACTTTGCCTACATATGAGTAATATTGCACATGTGTCATTTTCAGGAGACAAATACAAAGACCAGGACCATGATACAATGGATTTTTTAAGGAGTGCCACTATATAGCAAAAAAATTCAAGACTATGCACTTGCTTTGTAGAATGCTATTGTAATAGATGTGAAGGTCGACAAGGACCTATTTTTGCGTTTCAAGTTTTATGTTGATTAGAACATCTTGTGTTAATGTACGTACTGGAAAAATAACCAAATTGTTGGGTTTTATGTGATTTTCTTTTATATGATCTGTGGTCAATGATGGACTATTTGATGTACATGTGACGATTACATGGCAAACTCAATATGTGACGAGAAACATCATACCTGGCGGATGGATATGACGATCTATTTTGTCACAAACTATCGGGCCTAGTCTGGGCTGAATGGGCTTCTAGGATTCTATGACAAACACAAATACCAATCTGTGATAGCTTATATCCGTCTAGTAAATGTATGACGTTGGATACATGACGTTTTTGCCAATCGTCATGGTAGTTAACTATGACGCATTTTGTTTGTCTATGACAAAAGTAAACCGTTATGTGTAAAGGTTTTTCTTGTAGAGCACTACCACAAAAACTACACTTTTCTTGGCAGCTCTATTTTGGCACTAGAAATTCTTAGCACTCATGGTGATGAAAGACGTCCCCGTCAACAATTGAGCACTAGTGAACCAAATTTATAGGTTTTGGAGAGTGCTTTGGAATTCACATCTATATCAATATCAGTATCACCTGCTCTGAAGTCTAAACTAGATTTATAAAATTTAAGAGGTCCAATCCATCATTCACACACCTACTCCTCTTCCACATCCATCTTATGGTTAACCAAATTTTCTTCCTAGCCAGGTACATGCTTTGAACCTTTGGATGATGTAGTAGCATGGCATCGACAGATCCTCAACAAGAGCACCTTGGGCAAAAAAAAGTTTGCCAACAGCAATTCAAAGATCAAGAGAGACATGTATGGATGGAATCAGGTTTGTCAGTGAATCAACAAATAAATAAGCTTAATGTACATTAAAGAGGACCTCGAAAGATAGTTTGGTCTTTCTACCAATAGAGGTTGGATGTGATAGGTGAAAGCCCTAGTTTTATTTTGGTAATTAGGTGACAACTAGTGGACTAATCTATGTCCTTAAGTGTTGATAAGCTAGGTATAGTCCACACAGGGATGAACTAAGGTGACATGGAGGAGATGATGATGTCCAAAATGGTTGTAATGGCCACAAGATCAAGAGCTCAAACTTGAATCAGGGAAGGAGATGAAAACTATCCCGAAGGCTAAGATATATGATAGGGGTTTTCATTTTGCCAGTCGAGATGCAATAGAGTACGTAGTTGGGTTTAGGATAAATACCTATATTATTAAGAGAGGATCTCTAAAGCCAAAGATGGTTAATCTAGTGCCACTAGCTATGATCTAACTTTACATATGGATTAGACATAGTGACATGGTGAGAAAGCAACTGACAATGTTTTGAATAAATGATAACTCAGTGCTTCAAGGTGAAAGGGTTTAATGGAACTCATTTGGAGATAGCACACATGCAAAATTGATTTGAGAGAAGGACTTAGTGCACTAAAATGCATTGCCATGGATTTATCAGGTGACCCTATTGAGGATGCACCGGAGCTAGGCTCCAACCTGAAATAGAGTTGAGGAGAGGCTATGTGGGAAAATTCAAAGAGGCTAGATGTCTCTCTGGTGGTGCAAGGATAAGGACCACTGTAATCTTTCGATGGGTCCAAAACCTTTTTGTATCCTTGTATACAAACATATGAAAGTTGCTCGAGTTTTTAGCATCACTCCTCTTAATATTTCTTTTCGCAAAGTGCTATTGGGGGATAAACTAATTAAATGGAGTGAATTAGTCACAAGAGTGGCATTTGTGCAACTCGATGATCATTCTGATTCTGTTAAATGGACCCATACTAGTGGGGGTGTTCATTGTGCAATCGATGTATAGAAGATTAGTAAATCAAATGGCTATGCCTTCAAATAAATTGTTGTGGAAGATCAAATTACAACTAAAAGTTAAGATATTTGTTTGTCCTTATTGAAAGGGGTGATTTTAACAAAAGACAATCTCGTAAAAGGAAATTTGAGGGTGATGAAAAAGTGTTGTTTTTCTAAGAGTCATGTAGTACGATTTGTTTGGAGGATTGTTCATGTAGTTTTTGGCTTGCAGTCGCCAACAAATATGACTATTTTTTTCCAAACATTACAACAACTGGATCCATAATTGAAATCTCAAATTTGAGTGGGAGCAAGTGCATTCTTTTGGTATATGCGGTTGAGCAAAAATGATGTAGTTTTTCTTTAAAAAATGATGTAATTTTTTATAATAGTGTGACACTCTTATTTACAGGTTATTTTTAGGACAATCTAGTAAATTGAATGTAGTTTTGGTCTATACTTTAGAATTAAGGAGGCCGATCGATCCAATTTCAAATAGACATGTCAAATGATGAAGACTACAATAATGGAGTTTTCTGTTAAAAATGGGTGGTTGTCTTTCAATATATTTTGTGCCGAGGTCGTCATTAGTCTTCTTTGGTCTCTCTACTTTTTTGCTTTTTGAGGGATTTCTTTCGTCAGGTGGACGCTAAAGCTTTATAATAATAATGGTTGATTGCAAAACACTTGCACAGACCGGATTAAAATTTTATTTTTCTAAAAGTTGAAAAATCTGAATTCCACGTTAACCCACAAAGGTAATTGTAATAATCTAAAAGTTACTTTAACGTTTCACATAAACTACTTTCTCTATTTATATTTGAAAAAAATTAAAAATACTATGTTGAAGTAGTAAAATGTAAAAAGGTACATATATCAATTTAAAACTAAAGAAACTGAAGAAAACATAAAATGACATTGGATCTTATTTTTGTTGCATTTATCCAAAACAACAAGGAGGTTGAAACTGATTTGAAAATTGACTCACGACTTCTAATGCCCAAGCGCACGTTAGGTTGATCCCCAATCGACTTTGAGCCGAGCGAGTATGGTAACAGGATATGGTGGCCGGTTGTTGGCATAAAGTGAGGTATTAAGGCAAGTTCCCGCAAAGTTGCTCAATCTATCACCAATTGGAAACACTGACTAACAGTAAGAGTCCTCACTAGACATGGCTCAATAATTGTTCTATAGGCTCCTCAAACTTGGGATGAAATCCATGAACTACAACCAAAATAAAAAAAGTTATATGAGTTTTTTTGTTTGCACAAAGTATTTGATTTGTTCTCTTGTCGATTTTGGAAACTAAAGTTCATAAAAAAGTAAAAATCCCCCACCCCTAGGCCATAGGAGGCTGGTAGGGGTAGCAACGTCATCGGTATTCCGTGATTATTATTGATACGTTGATTTTTTTACTTATGGTTGTACAAGCTACTCTCTCTATACCTAGAAATATTTCGACAACTCCCCTCTCCAATCTCTAATCTCAACAAAAATCCTAGACGCCAGACGACATATAACGCCTCGTTTGGATGCTCATGTATCCATATCAATACATGTGTGTTGGAGGTGGGTTGGTATGAAATTTAAAGATTGAGGTGGATACGTGAACATAAAAAAAAAAAAGGACACGTGGGATCTACGTGACTGTGAAGAAAGCAGGGCACGGGTGGGTGGTAGTGTTGGTGGAGGAGTCGAGCGGTCGTTGTATGAGCGAGTCTAAAGCAGGCCTGCGTCGTCTCTGCGAGGCTGCAGACCGCACGGCCTATAGTGGCCCATCCTTGGCCGTCTGCCCCGAAGCTCACAAACGGCTCAAGATCCTCTTACCGACGAGAGCAAGAGTACTATCATCATCGTCAGGAATTCAGGATTAAGAGCCTTGTTTATTAAATTAAAATTTTTTAAAAAAGATAAAACATAAAGAGCCGACCATATGACGCCAGAGGAATTGAACTTTCCTGCAACGGTTATTTAAATCGCGGGCATGAATGCTTCCCAAAGCTGTTGGCGCGACGGCATAATTTGTTTCCCGCCGCGAGCCTCGCGCCTTCAATTGCCGCCATTTCATCCTCCATTCCTCCAACCACCAACGCCCTCCGTCCGGCCCTGCTGCCGCTTCTGGACTCTCGACTTCTGGAGAGCAATTGCATAATTTGTCGGTAAAACACGTCAGATTTCACCTAATTAACAGGAGTATCAGGACAACAACACACTGTCACCTACACTGCTACAGTCACACACTGAGGTCAGCACACTGCGCCGGCATAGCAGTAACACAAGCTTTAAATTGCCCACCAACCTTCTAACCACCATAACTGCGCTCCCATCTCCACCGCCAAGCACCTCCTGCAAAGCTCAAATATCCATCCACACTGCACTCACTACTGTGCCCAAATCCCATTCATTCCCGTCGGTACAGACTGCAGAGGAGAGGGAGGATGTCCATGCCGGAGACGTTCACCGTGAAGGTCGGGGAGGCGACGCCGGCCGCCGGCGGCAGGCCGTCGGCCGGGCCCGTCTACCGGAGCATCTATGCCAAGGACGGCCTCATGGTGCTCCCACAGGACATCCACTCCCCTTGGGACTTCTTCAGGTTTGCTTTTCCTAGTAGGCACTCTGTTTTCAGTGTGTTTTCCTCTCCCAGCTTTCACTAATCACTAGTAGTGTTTTTAGCATAATGCCAATCTTTGGGTTGTACTATACTATACCGTTGAGGTCCGAGACTTTTCAGATAATGTCAGGTTGAAATTTCAGTTTGATTTTGGTTTTGTGGTTTCGTAGTGGAGCAGTCAAGAAGTACCCCATTAACAGGATGCTCGGCCGGCGCCAAGTTATTACAGATGGCAAGGTAAAACTGAACCTTTACGGATTTAACTTGACAGGAACTTTACCATTTGCTTTTAGATAGTAAACTCAGTTGCTTTTCTTATATATAGGCCGGTGAGTATGTGTGGCAAACGTACGAGGAAGTGTACCAGAAGGTCATGAGGATTGGATCAGCCATCAGAAGCTTGGGCGTAGAGCCGGTCAGTGAAGAATGTTTGATGTCCCTGTCTATGCTGAGATTTTATCTTCATCCTGAAAATGCATGCCAGTATGAGAACTCATTCGTCAAGTTGATATATGCAGGGAGCTCACTGTGGCATATATGGATCCAACTGCCCGGAATGGGTTATGGCCATGCAGGTGACCTCATTTTATTTTATTTCATTTTTTATCCGAATTATTCTTTAGTGTAATAATCTGATCCAAACTTCTTTTTTCTTCAGGCATGCAACTGTCAAGGAATATGTTATGTGCCACTGTATGACACCCTCGGTAGGTTCTCCACTTCATCACACTCACTGGAACACATAAATGCCTGAATGTCTGAATTCAGGATACTCAGATTTACGCACATGGTTAACATGTGTTGATGAACAATCTTATCTTATTAGACTAGAAAAAAAAAATTACAATGAATGAATAACTCACAACAGCGTGCTTATCTTGTCCTTCATTTTGCACTCATCAAATCCTATTGTCATATCGATGATTATGGTGTAACACGATGCAGGAGCGAATGCTGTTGAATTCATCATGGACCATGCTGAGATATCCATTGCCTTTGTCCAGGAGAGCAAGATCAAATCAGTAAGCAAAAACATTTTTCCCCTTGGAACAATATTATTACCCTCTGGTTTATGCATTATACTAATTAATATGTCTCCAGTAAATGCTATTGATTTGAAATTAGTTTTGGAGATCAATGCTACATACACACCACATTATGTTTACATCTGACAACTCGTTGGATTGTGTTTTTCAGATACTAGCAGTAGTCCCTAAGTGCACAGCCCACCTTAGAGGTTAGCTTGCAGAACAACAGATTTCTTAATATGACTATCTACTGCTTTATGATCAATTATGACTCGGTGCATCTTCAGCCATTGTTAGTTTTGGAGATTTTGCAAGTGAGATGAAAATGGAAGCTGAAAAATTGGGTGTCTCTTGCTTTTCCTGGGAAGAGTTTTCTTCAATGGTCAGTCTGATACTCTGATTTCTTATCAACTCTTTGTGGGTGCCTAAAGGACTACTAGTTGATTACGAATACCATGACAACGTCGCAATGTTCCATTTGAATAGGGAAAACAAGACTACAAACTTCCCAATAAATGTAAGGATGATATTTGTACGATCATGTATACCAGCGGAACAACTGGAGATCCCAAAGGTGTGATAATCACAAACAGGGCTATCATTGCTGGTATTATGACCACAGAACACCTCCTCAAAGAGACAGATAAAGTGGTAAGCCCTAATCATCTTTTTTCAGCACAAATATCAAGCATGATTCCAGCCTATTAGATCTGTGGTACTAATTTCTTCTGTAGTTTCACACATTTGTACATCACCAAAGGCATCTGTGATCAACATCTATTGTAAAATTTATCATGGTTTCTTCCTCAGTTGATTTCTTTAGTTAAAGTAATGTTACACTGCTGATATTAATACTATTGCAGATCACAGAAGAGGATTCCTATTTTTCCTACCTTCCATTAGCACATATATTTGATCAAGTAATTGAGAACTACTGTATTTCTAAAGGAGCCTCCATCGGATTCTGGCAAGGGGTATGGACTAACTGTTGCAATTCAAAGAATTCTTTGATTTTCTTCTTAATACTGTGATGGCTGTTCTCTTATGCCTACTGAGGTGAAAAACCTTTTTACAGGACATTAGGTATCTGATGGAGGATGTGCAAGTGATGAAACCGACAATATTTTGTGGTGTTCCTCGTGTTTATGATCGTATATATACAGGTTCAAAGCAACCCAGAATAACATTATTATTCTCAATTCCATCCTGATTCCATGCTTAGTCATAATCTGTTGATCTCGTTATTGAAGGTATAAACATGAAAATTCAGTCTGGAGGGATGATAGCCAAACACCTTTTTCAGTATGCATACAACTAGTAAGTACTACAAGATTGAATAAGCAAAGAAGCTTAAATCCATGCATGCTTACATTTCAAATATAATTAAAAAAATCTCGATTTGCCAACAGTAAACTTACCAATATGAAGAAAGGGCTGAAGCAGCATGAAGCATCACCATTTTTCGACAAGATAGTTTTCAGCAAAGTGTGTACTGTTCTGGACCTCTTTATATTTATTTTATTTTATTTTATTTTATTTTATTTTTATTTACAACGCTCTGAACATTTATGTTGTTGCTGATACAGATTAAGGAAGGGCTTGGAGGGCGTATCCGTCTCATGATAGCAGGAGCAGCACCTTTGCCAGGGCAAATCGAAGAGTTCATGCGGGTAACCAGCTGCAGCGTTGTAGTACAAGGATATGGTAAGAGCTTCAGATTTTACTATGACTCACTTCAGTTTTTATGGATAGAAAATGCACAACCAAGTTCATCTGCTAAAATTAGTATTGGATTTCATAAACCAGTTAAGAGAACAAACTCTAGTAGTCTACTTACAGTTACAGTCTGGTCCTAAGAACCATGTGGCCTCACTTGTCATATTGTTATGCAGGGCTCACTGAGAGTTGTGCAGGATGCTTCACGTCAATCGCCAATGTTTTCTCAATGATAGGAACAGTTGGCCCTCCTGTCACAACAATTGAAGCACGACTCGAGTCTGTCCCTGAAATGGGCTATGATGCACTGTCAGATATGCCCCGGGGTGAGATCTGTTTGAGGGGCCACACCATGTTCTCTGGGTACTACAAGCGCCCTGGCCTCACTGAAGAAGTGTTCTCTGATGGCTGGTTCCATACAGGTGAAAAAAATATCTCTTCTTTCGCAGCTCGTTACTGAACGATCAGTTAGTGAGGAGGGTTAATTTGTTAAACTAGCCATCACCTTATGTTTGCAGGTGATATTGGCGAGTGGCAACCCAATGGCGCGATGAAGATCATTGACAGAAAGAAGAACATCTTCAAGCTGTCCCAGGGAGAGTATGTAGCAGTTGAGGTCCTGGAAAGAGCATACATGCAGTCCCCCCTTGTGGCATCGGTACACCAACTGATACCAACAAAATCCTAAACCAAATTACTTTCTTGCTCAGATTTAACTTACCTAGAGGATGTCTCCTCTGAACCAGGTCTGGGTCTATGGGAACAGCTTTGAGTCATTCCTTGTCGCTGTGGTTGTCCCTGAGAGGCAAGCTCTCGAGGAATGGGCAGCAGCCAACAACAAGGCCGGCGATTTTGCAGAGCTGTGCATTGATCCCAAAGCAAGGAGTTACATTCAGGATCAGCTGAACCAAACTGGCAAGAAACTTGGGGTAAGTCGGTGCTCGATCTACAAGACAGCTAGCAAGCGATTAATTGCAGCAATTTATTTTCATGGTTCTTACACAATTATTCAGAATAACAATAAATTTCAATCTTGTTTACAGTTGAGAGGCTTTGAGATGTTGAAAGCAGTTTACCTGGAGCCGGTGCCTTTCAGCATCGAGAAGGACCTCATCACTCCAACTTTTAAGCTCAAGAGACCACAGCTGCTCAAATATTACAAGGTTTGAGGGAATCATCTAAATCACACAAAAGTTTTACAATGTTGTGGCGATTTCTTTATGGAAAGCTGCAATGCTTGTAGTTTTATTCATCAAAAAACAAATTTGTTGTAGGATCGCATCGACCAGATGTACAAGGATGCCAAGGAGGGGAGAACTGCACCGTGACTGTATTACCACAAGTGGCTATGATCCTGGGCATTGTGATTCCTCGGAAGTGTGTACATATTGGTTATCACAATTTTATGAGTTAAAGGCATGTGGGTTCTATGTCATGCCAAAATGTAGGAAGAAAGTGAATTGGTTAAGCAGTTCGATTGTGATAGCCCATTAATAAATTTAGTGACTTCCACTCGAAGCCTGAAAAGGTTGAACCCGACATAAAATTTCATCATTATATAGTAAAGTTCACCTTTATCACATGACAGAGTTCACTTTCATACAACTTTCACAGCATATAAAGTGCTCTATCAATTCTCTGGGCTCACAAACAAGATATATCAGGGGTTGTGGAGTACAGAACAATTATTATACAGGTACACAACTATACACACACTCTACATTAACTTTAGTACAACAACAAAAATAGAACGTAAGATGCTGCTGTATATATACTTTTTAAGCCTCATGTCTTCAAGGCTCAAGTGTCAAGAGCTCAGTAATGTTTGATTTTCAATTTCTCATACTTTAGCATTAGATCCCTTCCTTGCCAAGCTTTTCCATGTAACAACCACAAACACATACATCTGATCGTACATCTTGTCAATGAGGCAGTAATAAGCAACCCTCCATGCTTTCTTGAACAACAGGACACAAAACACAAGCCAGAGACCCAGCAAAAATCCCAAACCAAGTCCAAAATAAAATGACATTGGCTCAAAACCATGTTTATGGACATGTTGCCTCGATGAAGTGTTTCCTGAACAGAGCTTTCGAAGAGTAGGTCCACAAAGACCACTGTTGCCACTGTACATAGATGGGTACTCTGCGTAAAGGGTGTCAAGTTGCTGTCCAGAGGGTACTGGCCCTGTTAAATTGTTATTAGATAAGTCCAAATAGCTCAATCCTGATAGATCTGATAAGCTGGAAGGAATTTCCCCAGAAAGCAGGTTGTTTGAGAGGTCCAGTGAGAAAAGTGACTTCATGGCCCCAATATTGTCTGGAATTTTTTCACTGAAATAATTTCTTGAGAGATTCAAATTGAATAGTGCATCAAGAGAAGCTATTTCTTCTGGCATTCCACCAGATAAGTGGTTGAATGATAAGTCAATGCTCACCAATTCAAAAATTGTGACATCGTAATACAGTTCTTGCCCCTTGGTGACCACAGAGAAGTATACTGCCCGGTTTCACGCGACAACTCTTCATATTCTTCAACAATATAAGGGTCCTTCACATATTTTCGTGTCATAGCTGTAAGACTTGACATACCCAAGGGTATAACACCTGACAACCTGTTGCTGGCCAGATTCAAATGACGAAGGTGGGTAAGATTTGTGATGCT
This sequence comes from Sorghum bicolor, assembly GCF_000003195.3. Classification (NCBI taxonomy): domain Eukaryota; kingdom Viridiplantae; phylum Streptophyta; class Magnoliopsida; order Poales; family Poaceae; genus Sorghum; species Sorghum bicolor. The sequence continues at coordinate 62,751,468 of NC_012874.2, forward strand.
GATTGGAATATTTCCAGAAAACATGTTCTCACTTAAACGTAGGAACCGAAGTTCAACCAAACCGCTAATCCAGTGTGGTAAACTTCCAGAGGACTTATTTTGCGATAAGTCAATGAACTCCAATTGCTTGCTGTTTTGCAGGACCACTGGGAAATCTCCCGAGAAACTATTATTGCCTAATAGTAGAAACCTGAGGGTTGTAGCATTGAAACATCGAGGAAGCTCGCCCTCGAAAAGATTGTTACCTATAAATACAATTCAGATAACCCTTGCGCTTCACAAACTGATTCGGGAAGACTACCAGTGATGTGATTCGAGAACAAATTTAGGGATACTAGTTGCTGAGTTCTGAACTTTGTTGGTAGGTTTCCAGATAAAGAGTTTAGAGAGAGGTCCAACATGCTAATATTTCTTGGTAACGGTGGAATGCCACCAGTTAAATTATTTGAACTGAGATAGAACCACTCCAAAGACATAAATTCCATATATTTTGGCAATCTTCCATGGATTTGATTATGCGAGATGTCCAAATAGGTGGTCTTGGAGAATGTAGTACTAAACCAGTCCGGAAACTTATCAGTTATACCGGTGCTTGAGATATCTACCCAAACAAGATCCACCTGAGATCGAAGCCAAGCAGGAAACAGAGGACCTATTTGGCAAAGTGCTAGATCTACATCTTCTAAACTAAACGACATGTTCGAGAGACTCTACCAGAGAATGACATGTTGGAGAGGCCGAGATGTACCAAATTCACCAAGGAGCTCAAGAACTCCGGTATATGTCCGCTCGATCCGTTAAGGCAGTTCATACTGAGGTCAAGGTAAACTAAACGATCCAGCGAGAGCAAGTGTAACACCCTAAAATTTACTACTTTTGAAATATAGATAAAATTATTTAATTTTGTATTTTTGTGCTCATGAAAATATAGGAAAAATAATATTTTTCATTAAATTAAAATTTATCATAAGACTTAGCAATATTATTATGCATACATGCTGGTGCATATGTTTTGATGTGATGCTTGTTGCTCCTTTATGTGTTGATAGTAAGAAAAATATTTAAAATACGTTTAGTAGATCGATCTTCCTTATTCGGCACGTATTTATCTTTTATCTACAACCAAATTTCTTGTTTCTAAGCTCAAATTTTTATTAGGACCTTCCTAAAATATTTTCTTTGTCACTCAAAGCACTTCTTTTAGTTCCTTGTCCATCAAGCACTCTCTACAATTTTTTCGGGAATTTTTTCAACTTCTGTTCTCACTTTTCTTTGAGCATAAATCTAATTTTTAGATGCCCCAAGTTATCTTATCATGAGGTCCAAATACGTTATTTGAGTTTCTCATATTCCATAATGTCTCTGAGAATTTTCTCCGAATTTTCAGAGCTTTTAGAATATCATAGTTTAAATAATAATTCTGGACTTTTCTAGAATTATTTTATCCATGCAAATAATTAATTTCGAAAATAATAAATCTATTACTATTTTCCAACGTCAAAGCCCAGTTACAATAATCATAATAAATTCCAAGACCATATTTTTATTTACTAATGGGCTTTAATAATTAATTAGGCCTATTAGTAAAGATGAATGTTGCAAATCAGTTAGTACTATATCGCTACTTGACATGGAGGTAGGGAGTTTTTCTCCCTATATATATATGTAGCAACCCCTTAGGCAAAGCACATCAAAAACTATCATATAGAAAGCCTCTAATTTAAGAATTTCTAAGGTAGTAAAATAAAATTTATATTTTCTTCTCTACAACGTCATCGCCATCGTCTCGCCTATACACGACATCTACGAACGGTCGGCTGCTCGGGCGTTGCTGTAGTTCCAAGAAAGCGTCACTGCCGGTGAACCTACTCCCTGTCCACCAACGTAAGCCCCAATCACTTTGTCTTTCAGTTTGGAAAACACAAACAGCTCGGTTTTAGATTAAAAATACGTTTTCGCTATTTACAGAATTGCCACTGACTTTCTTTTGGCCATAAAATATTCATCTTAACTCCGTTTTGACCCATTCAAATTGCGTCTATAAAATCATAGCGATGCGTAGAATCATTTTATAAACTTTTCATACTGTTTTTACATGTTTGGTGTACTGTTCTAATTGTAGTCTTGTTTGCTTCGTGTATGTTTTCTTCGATTGTTTGTGTGATCGATGATCGATATTAGACGATGAGCAATCCTTGGTGAACCAGAGTGCTTCAGTGATCAAGATCAGAGCCTTGGACAACTAGTAGATCAGCAAGAGCAATTGGATTAAGGCAAGTATAGCATTTGGATTTTATTTCTGTGACCATGATCGTGTGACTAGATTAATGTTAAGTAATAAATGATAAAAATGATTTTTTAGCCACTTGATGATTTATCTGTAAGTGATAACCGGGACAACAGTGCAACCATGAGGGCTATAATGGCTCTGGCTTTACCTCAGTATGAGGATCTTTTTCTAGCTTGTTAGCGGTTACCTTAAATGGCGTAAGAATGACTAGACACATTGGGTATAGTGTGGCCTCTGTCCATGTGTATAGGCTGCGGGTTATGTGCCATGGAAGGGGGGCTCTATATTTGCCTGCCGAGTGAATCTAATGGCCCTAACTTGTTAGACGAAACCTTTGAAAGGTTTCATAGTGATCCCTACCGACCTTCCTTGGTAGTGGGTTAAGAGGCTGATCACCTCGGGCGAAAGGGTAAATCATGACTCATGGGTAAAGATGTACAACCTCTGCAGAGTGTAAAACTGGTATACTAGCCGTGCTCACGGTCATGAGTGGCCTTGGGGATTCTTGCATCGACGATGATGATTATTGTGTGTTATATATGTTCATTATTTATTATTTAATGCTTTACATTACTTATGTCACATTGATCATGAGATTGTGGGAGCTATACAATCTGGTTGCTATACTTGTGGAGTTCGACATGGACTCACTTTTGCTATTTCCTCCAAACCTCAGGAGAAGTTTAGGCTTGTGATCAACCAGTTAGTTGGATCCTGTAGAGAGAAGTTAATACCTGGAGTTTGGAGTTGTCTATCCGCTGTTTGCTATCAAATGTTATCTCTTTTATATTATGTACGTTATATAATTTATGCATTGTCTTTTGATATTACCCTTTATTTGTAGCTATATGTGAGATTTGGCTTCTAAGACTCATATACGGTGCATATCTGGTTTTGTTCTTAAAATCGGATATAGCAAGGAATGACTTATCTGTCCCACCAGCTAGCCATAATAAGGAAGTTGAAGCTCAAGGACATTGCCCGTTCGGTTGCTGCACCGGACGCCTCTCCACCGGCAGCAATCTCGGTCCATTTTCCAAGAGGCAAGGAGGTCCATGGGATCACTGCTTATGCCATGTTTAAAGGCCAACAAGGCCTCCCGTTCGTGCGGTATGCAGCTTGCACCAGCTGCACCCCCACCTCCACCTCCGGTTGGCCGAAGCTGCAGCGCATTGGATTTCAGGAACATGGCAGCCAAGACATGGAGGAGGAGGAGGAGCTTTACAGCAGGATGCATGGTGGGAAAGACAAATTGAGTTCGTCTCTGTGTTGAAGACTGAAGAAAAAGGGTATTGCTACTTCTGGAATTCTTATAGTGATACCAAGTGATCCCGAGATCTCAGTTTTTCTACACTTAGTCAAAACATTGACTAACTAGCCAGTGCAGTCTTATATGGCAACTGTGTGGAAGTACTCTCTCGGTATAAAATTTAGAAGTCGTTTTGGATAAGGTTTAGTCAAATATTAGGAATATAAATCATCAATATTTTTTACATGATTGAGTTTGCAAATGTGAAAGTCATATAAATAGATTTTGTCTTAAAAATACTTTCATAAATATATACATATATTATTTCTTCCTAAATATTTTTATAAAATTAAGAGGTCAAAGTTGTGTTTTGAAGACCGTGTCGTTATCCTAAACGACTTCTAAATCTTGTAAGGAGGGAGTATATACACTTTTTTCTTCCATGGAACCATGTGGAAAGGCCATGTTCTTTGTGTGGTCAATTGACTTGGCACCAAACTATGCAAAGTAATCTTATTTATTTTCTAGCTAGATAATCTATCAGAATGTTTTCACTACATATATATATCTATGGAAATGTTTTGACTACATATACTCGATCTTAAGTGAATATGCATATCTCGGACATGGAGACTAAATCAATTCTGTTAGTTTTTTTTTAATAGTAAAATGCATGGATAATCCATTAACTTGTGAGAGTGTGTCGATCTGGCCCATCAGGTTTGAAAGTGTATTTTTTACATTTATATTTGTAGAAAGCTTACCCTTCCACGTCATCGGCGGCTCACCGATGCTGTGCAGCCGCGCATCCAGGTCCAGGCTGCCATGTGCCACGTAGTCCGTGATCAGCGTAGCTGCAGCTATGGCGTCCAGTAGTAGCCCTTGAGTAGCAGCAGGTTCGGGTGCCGCACCTTCCCCAGCGCGCGCACCTCCTGCTCGAACTCCTCGCGCGACCGCACCGCACCTTGTTCTCCGCCACCACATGGCCGTCACCCATGGACACCGTGCCGAAAGCGCCGCGCATGATCTCCATCACCTTGCTTAGCAGCGCCGTCGGCGTCGGCCACCAGGTCCTCCGACCGGAGGTGCTCTCCGTCACCATCTTGGCGGCAGCGAGCTTGCCCTTTATTCCCCCATGCATGTGCAGCGACGATGACTTGTCATCGAGCTGGTGGTCACGATGCACTCGTCCACCTCCTTGATCTTCTGGTCGTGGCCAGCACCACCCGCAGCCTCGGCCCTCTGCAGCGCAGATGGCCACCATGGCAGACACGCTCAGGAACCGCCGCTTCCTTGGCACCCCACGCCTTGACGAGCTAGAGCGCAGCCTCGGCCTCAGCCCTCAGCGCCTAGCATAGAGAAGGGTAAGCTTGTGAAAGATAAATAAATACAAGGGTTTTTCTATAATTATAAATATAAAAACGAAGCTGTATAGACTATTTATGCACCGCTGATCAAGATTTTGAACCCAGAAATACACTTTCAAACTTGATTGACAAAATCGACACAACCTCACAAATTATTGGACTATCCATGCATTTTACTCTTTTTTTAATCACTCCCTCTATTCTACTCCCTCCGTCCATCTATCGGGGGCGTATGAGCAAAAAAAATTTGGCCAAAAATTGGGATCGCATTAGTCGTTCCACAGGTCCCCAAGTGCATGCATGTAACTTACGAGAGCCGGACTCCTGGGATGAACCGATGCATTTGATGCGGCAACGTCTCGCGTCGATTGAACTGCCTCGTCTCCGTTCCCTCCCGTTAGCGTCGGTGAAACGGAAGCCTGGGCGCGCGCTTGACGGTGTTTGCAGCGGGGTTAGCGAGTAATTCAAGCGTCGCAGCATACGGAGTAAATGGAAAGCGCCGATTTTGCATGCGCCGCCTTCCCTTGGTCATTGCACCCGAGCTTAATACGCCCCCGATAGATGGACGGAGGGAGTAAATTATAAGATGATTTGGAAGTATAGCATACCCTATCAAGATTGCGTAAGGGAGATCCGCGGTGGCCGCTGCATTCCATCGCGCCTCCACACAGGGGTGAGATGCCTTGTCGAGCACCTTCGCCGATATGACCTCGATCGATCTGTTGGTTGATGTGGCGGTATCAGCAGGGAACGAAACGCCGTGAAGCAGCGGGGAGGATGGAATATCGAGTCGCTGACTGCAGTGCGAGATGCTGCGATGCGGTCGGGAGGATTGGGATTGCCGGAGGCTGGGGAACGAGCGCCGCTAGCAGATCGGAGCGGCCCCTCGGATCGGGGTCAAAGTCAACATGTTCTAGCCTTTTAGAGTTTGGGCCTTGTTCATGTTGGGCCAGCCCGCTGTTGACCGGTGGGTTCAATCGTTGTGCTTTGATGTTCGTCAAAAAAAATTGTTGTGTTTTGCTCAAAAATAAATAAATAAATAAATAAATAGAACTGGTTGACCGCTTTGCATGCGTAAATCGAAAGAGAAGTGAAGAGAGAAAAGAAGGGGCATGCTAATATCTAAGATTTATTCTTTTAGCCAGATATATATTTAGCTGATGAAACCTAATTCTTGTTTATAGGGAGGTTATGCTGAAATTTTCATTGAATTCCAATCTTAGTAGTATCTGTTATTTTGTAGCATCTGGTTGTTCTTTTAGCCGGATTGTCATATAAACTATCAAGTTGACAATACCCAAGCTCCAAATTTATCTTTCATTTTAAATGAATTGTTGGGAAAATGCGCATTGCACTTCCGAGCAACGCAGAGTACCGAGAACCTTCTCACACGTTGCAGTGAGAGGCTAAACAACAGTGAACAGTGAGCACAACAGTAGGTAGAAACAGTAAATGCTCTCTCTTCTTAATGGTGGCATCACTCCCCTTATATAGGGCTCAGAAACCACCTAAGGTAATTACAGAAATACCCCGTGACGGTGGGGGAATATCCTGGCATATCCCTATGTTACAGTCTACTGACCCTAAGTCATTTATGTAATTTCACACCACGGGCTTCTCACGTGCTCCTCGCCTAGGGCTTCAGCTTGTCAAATGCTTGAATCCTCCGCTCGACCGCCGAACCTTCGACGTTTCTACGCCGAAGATTCCTCGACTTGGCCACGCCGCAGGTTTCCCGGCGTAGACGCGCCGGAGGCTCGCCTCCTCCGCCGCGTCCTACGCCCTTCCTTCGGCCATCCTCCATCACGGGGAGGTTCGAAGGTTCCTTCCTTCTCCGCTAACGACCTCCGCCGTTGTCTTAGTCCCTACGTTTGCTCAGTATCACAAGAGACGCGTTAGCATTAGTCTTTCTCAGGACCTCCGTACAGTTTCGTACGAAGGTTCTTCGGGTGGAGGACATCCTTCGAAGCGACCAGGGGGAAGGATGCGGCTTGCCCCCAACAGTTCCCCCCTTTTTGGGCTAATGGCACTCCTGCGGTCCATGTGCTAAAAAACGTGTCACGCCGCAGAGGCTGTGAGCATGGTTGCTGCCTTCCCCCTTGGTGCGCAGGATGTGCTTCTTGGCCGTATGACGAAAGTTTCTTGTACTTAGTCATAAATTCTCTTAGTTTGCTTAGGTTTTTGAAGTCCTCCGCTCCTTCGAATTTTGTTTTGTTTTTGGTGGTGACTAGTTTGTCTGCGAGATATTCCTTTGCTGTTGTTAAGGGTTATTTGCGTTATAAGTAACTGGATGGTTTATCCTTCATCGGTCAAATGGCGGAGGATACTGAAGAGACGTTGAATGGGTTGCGAAATTTCCGCAGCTAGCCGTTGGCTTTCCCTATTTTTTCGCTGGTAGCCGTTGGAGACGGGGAATCGCAACGGTCGCGGCTTTTCCTCCGCTTATAGCCGTTGTGCGCCGGGAATCGCAACGGTCACTAGGCCACAGGCCCCCTATAAAAGGGGGTGCGGGGGAGGAGTGAGTCCTCACCCTTGCCACTCGTTGCCTGCTTAGTTTCCTTCGCCATCTTTCGCTTATTCTCTAAGTTGCCTGCCCGAGCTATAGTTGGGTTGTAGTTGGGTTCGTATGTGTCTGCGGAGGTTCTAAGGCGGTTTTTATTCCTTCGCCCCATCCTTTGAGGGCAGATTTTTCTGGTCCTTTGCAGAATGTTCTTAGTGTGAGGTTTGGAGGTTGGCTGCGGAGGTTTGAGGATTGGATGCTCGAGGTTGCCGCTGCTCAAGATCTGGAGGAAACTCTATCCCACGTCGAAGCTTCTGTTGGGGATCTGATTAGTGCGAAGGAGTTCGAATCAATGGCTGCGATTACTTTTGAGTTTGGGGAGTTGAGCATCGGGCCGCAGGATATTGCAGACATGGTTGAGGTTGGATTCTTCAAGGAAGGTCGTGCGAAGGCTCCTCCTGCGGGCCAGACAGTGCCTGCCCCTGAGGAGGAGTATGCTGTTGTGTTCAGGGATTTCTTTACCTGCGGGCTCTGTATTCCTCCGTATCATTTCCTCAGTCAGGTGATGGAGGCCTTCAATGTTGAGCTGCAGCATTTTTGCCCGAATGGGATTCTTACGCTTAGCAAGTTCGCTTGGGCCTGTGAGTCCTATGGAGCAGTGCCGCACATTGATACTTTTTGCTCCTACTTTGAACTCCAACGGCAGCCGAAGAAGGTCAAGAATGCCGAAGGAGAAGTGTTCATTGCGCAGTTTGGAAGCTGCGCGTTCATGGCGCGCCGCACTATGCCTGGCGCACGCTGTGAAATTTCCTTTTGCCAGAAAGGGAAGTGGGAGAAGGAATGGTTTAAGGCTTGGTTTTACGTCAAGTCTCCTGCTGCTTCGCGCACCTTGGAGGATGGGAAGATTGAGAAAATTTTTCCCTATGCATTGAAGATGAAGGAGTTGAGGCTAATGTACAAGGTGGATCCTTCGCCAGAGATGACGGATGAGCGCAAGGCCTGCGACAAAGCCTTCGCGCTGGCTTGTCGTTATTCAGGCGGTCGCGACTTGGTGGAGGAGATGGTGGCCTTCGACTTTTGGCCTCTTGGCCGGAGGAATGACGAGTTCACCATCGAGATGGTTCAGGTTCCTGTTTTCAGTCCTCCGGAGGGGATTCCATTTCCCCGATTCAATAAGAGTTTGTCGGAGGATGAAACGAAGGAATCTTTCCTGGATCGAGTTGAAGCTTCGGCCCGTAGGATAGTGGGAAAGATCTCTGAGAAGGAGTATGTCCAGCGGAAAACCACGCTAGGGAAAATGCCGCGGTTTAACCATGTTTTTGAAGAGCTGGGGATCAAGTACAATGAGTACGTCGTTCCTTCGGATGTGTTGCTTGGATTGGAGAAGAGGAAGGATGCTTCCAAGAATGTTGCCGCTGCTGAGTCGTGGAAGAGGAGGGGAGGCGGGGCTACCAAGACACTGGCAAAGAGGCGCAAGGCGGAGGTTCCGGTGGAGCTCCTGTTGAGTCTTCCTCCGATCGCTCCTCCGCGGTCGAGTCCAACTTGGTGGCATCTCAGCATGCGGAGGAAGCGTGGGCTGCACCTGCGACTGCTGCCACTGGCGGTCCTCAGGGTGAAGTGTCCCGAGGAGCTTCGTGTGTCCGCCTACCCTTCGCGTCGCTTCTTGGGGAGGATTCTTCTGATGCGGAGGCTCCTCGAGCGAGTCCTTCACGGGAAATTCCTGCCGGAGGAGCGTCGCCGCTGAAGGAGGGGGATGATGACTCTGAAGAAGCTGAGTCCACTTCTGTCCGTAGGACAAAGAAGGCAGTTGTTCCTCCACGGCCAGCTGACAAAGGGATGAACTCTTTGTACATGGGTAAAGAATTTCTTACTTTGTTGCTTGTGAGGTTTTTCCATGTTTGTGTTGCTTAAGTCTTATACTTTTTGTACATTTTCAGAGGATGTTATCGCGGGTTTGGCCAGCACGGAGGAACTAGCTAAAGGAGCTAGCATTGCGCAGGAAGGGCTTGCTGTTCCTCCGCCCCGCATTCCTGCGCCATCTGCGCTGGGTAGCAGGCCTTTGCCTGCTAACGTTATTGGTCCTTGTAAGTTTCAAAGATTGTTCCGTTTTTGTATCCTTAAGTGAGTCGGTTGTCTCTGATTGGTGTTGACCGTGCTCTGATCGTGCGCAGGAGCCTCTGATCCTTCGATCACAGGTTGGACTGATACATTACATGAGGTTCATGCTTTCGTCGGAGGTTTGTTTTTCGACCTCCGTCCATTACGCTTTTAACTTTGTCTTATGTTTTTCTTACTGCTTTTTGCTTTTCAGATCGTTTCCGGCAGAAGCTTCACGATATGGACTACGCGACGTTGCTTCGCGTGCAGTTTGAGCATCATAGCCTTGCAAGTTTTGAGTTTGTTTTAATTTTCCTTCGTAGTTTTTGTTTGGAGGTTTTGATTTTTGTTGTTCTGACCAGGGGCACTACATGGTTGCTGCCTTGGAGAAGCGATGCTCTCGAGAGGTTATATGCCGTGATGAAGCTATCGAGGTTTTGAAAAAGGAGAACGGAATCTTGGAGGCTGAGAAGGCCCGCCTGTCGGAGGAAGTTAAAGATTTTTCTTCGACCCAACAGGAGGTTGAGGCGCTGAGGAAGGAGAGGGATGAGCTCAAAGTTGGATCGGAGGTCCTTAGGAAGGAGAAGGAGGAGGCTGAAGCTTCGGCCGCCATCCTGCGCGAGAGTATCTTTGAGGTGGAGAGGGCTAGGGACTCGGCTGTCCAGCGGGCCGAGAAGGCTGATGACATTGCTGACCGCCTTCGTGCGGAGCTTGAGGCTGAGTGTGTTTCTGCGGCTGCGATGCAGACTCGTTTGCAGAGGGCGGAGGTGGAGGCTGCGGCTGTCATCGGACTTTACTCCGGCTCACTGGCGCAGTTCGGAGGTAACACCTCCACTCCCCCGGCCAGCAGTGACGTTAGGGTTAGCCTTGCATGGCTTAAGTCCCATATCAGCATGCTCCCCGAATTTGTCGGTGGGGCTATTGATTTTGGGGCTTTGGCTGCGGTTAACTCCTTCGCATGGCTCCTACGCCGCGGAGGTTGCTCTCACGCCGAGGCGATTGCGAAGGAAGAATTCCCCTCTGCGGAGGATGTTGGCGAAGGTACCTCCAGCCTGCGCAAATCTTTCCGGAACTTTATCAGTTCGTTCTGGATTAGGTTTGGGCGGGCTAAGGCGAAGAGGATGGCGGAGGCTCGTCGCGCTGAGGTACACATATTTTTGTTATCCTTTGCATACTATGTTGCTATTTCCTTTGTGTCTCAAGTCTTTGCTTTCACAGGAGCTTGCCAAGAAGAAGACGAAAGCTGACTAGGCTGGCCCCTCGTGTCCTCCTGGTGGAGTGCGTCCTTCGGCTCAGGCTGAAACAGAGGACCCTGAAGCTGGTGCCAAGGCTCCAGAGGGACCCGAAGCTCCTGCTCCTCCGCCACCCCAGGTGTGAGGGTTTTTAGTTTGGAGGTGTTTTTTAGTTTTTGCGTCTGCTTCTAAGTGATGCTTTTTGTAAAAAAGGACAGAGGTTTAGTAAGTTTGTAAAGATATGTTGGTTATGTGATATATCGACTTTGTTTTGATTTGAATGAAGTGTTTGTTTTAAACTTTATCCTGCGCAGGTCTCTAGCGGAGGACCTGCGCAGGATCCTTGTGAAGCTCCGCTCTCCATTTTTTCAATGGAATTTATGTTTTGGGTGACTTGTGGGAATATTGGCGAACTGTCTTTCCTAACTTGAGTGTAGTTTATATGTTTAACTTTGTCGAATTTGACATTGACGACAAACGATCTGAGTTCCTTCGTTCGCTTGCGTACCGAGGGTCTTGGCCTCCGACTTATGTGGTGGTTTCATTCTCTCTTGTTTGTTTTTGTTTTAGGTTGTGTTGCTTTCTTGTTGTGATTTACTTTTATTTGCCTTTGCAGCTTTCGTACCCGATCCTTCACATTTTTGGTGAGAATGATGGGTTTTGTTTGCCGGAGGATTTTTCTTGACTGGGCGTGTTAAGGTTGGTTGTTTCGTGTCTTATTTTATATTTTTATCCTTCGCTTGTGTGTCTTAATCTTAGTTTTTTATGTAGGTTGCCAGGCCTCCCACCAGTCGTGATGTTCTTCCTCCGGATTTTGACGAAGGAAGCTACGTGACTCCTGTGACGTTCAAGCGAGGCGACTTATACGTAAAGGGTTGACTGCTGGACTGGTGGAGGAGCGCACGTCCTTCGGGCACTATGGATGATTTGATTGATCATATTGCTCAGGATTATTGTAGTGGTTTTAGGACCTTTGGTGATTCGGATGTGAGATTTGTACATGGTCCTTAGATCCTTCGTTAGTTTTGACGACGAAGGATCTTAGGTTAGATAGTTTTGTTTTTCCTTTTTGATGTAAGGAATTGATGTACATATTGGTTATCATGAATAAAGACCAGAGATTTTTTCATTAGGACTTTTTCTTTTACAACATTCGCACTCTTAGCGGCCTTTTTATTACAACCTTTGGGTCCTTTAAAATTGTGATTAGTTGTTTTTGTTGATCATACCACAACGTCGTAGTGGTGTAGATCCTAAGGATCTTTGTCTTGCTGTTGCGATTACATACTTGTTGCTCGATGTTGCGAAGGCGTTGGTGGCCGTGTTGTGTGCGCAGGATTGCTGCTCCTTGACCTTAGGACCTTCGCCAGTCTTGGGTCGAAGGAGCCTTTGTTAGATTGGGCTTATCTATGCCGTTGTTCAACTCCCGTGGAGTGTTGTTGAGGGTAACCTTCGAGTCTGTGTGTCGGAGGTTCTGAGGGGATGTTATGAGACTTCGTGCGATACCCTTCAGTAACCTCTGATACTAACTTGCAGTGCTTTTATTATGGCTGTACACAACCCTATGGTCGATGTTCATCACAATGTCATGGCTCTGGTATTACGAAGCTTCGTGCAGTACCAATTTTCTGGATAACTAAGAGGCTAACTCCTGCTTCCATGCTGGCCTAGGTTTTTTTCTCTGTGTCCTAGGCTTGCACTGGCTGTTTGGCTCTGAGTGTACTGATCCTGACTGAGGGTTGGGGTCCTGGTGCGATTGGTTTTATAGGCTCACTTGCATTGATTGGTCGTACGTTGTTAGGTTAGAGTTTATTGTCGGTTTATGATTGGTTGTTGAGGTTGTTGGGGTCATTTGTTTTGGTGCAGAGTATAAATTTAGTTTTACCTTCATCCTTTGTGGGCGTTCTTTTTTGTTTTTTGAATGTTTTTGTTGCTTTAAGCTACCTTCGTGTTTCTAATGGAGGTCATGTGGTGGTGGCCTTCTTTGATTCACAAGATACCTTCGGCCTTATTTTGCCGAAGGTTATGTGAGTGTTGGTGAAATGGTTTTCTTTTTTGTGTGTGATACCTTCGTCACATTTTGGCGAAGGTTAGCTGGTTCCTGATGCCTGATTGTCTTTCAGGTCTTTTTCAGGTTTGATGGTTTTATCCTTTCTGGTCATGCTGTGATGCCTGATGTGGACAGGGCTTTTTCACTTGTGACCATGTTTTCCTTGCTGCCCGGCTCTTGGCCAGGTCTTTTGCTAAGGATATGGTGTCTTTTCACTGTTGAGGACGTTCCGGGCTTTTTTAGCCTTCGGCTGAAAGCTGCGGAGGATCCTTGCAATCACGTGATGTCTTGTCGAATGCTACAGCCTCGTTGCTGGCTGTTTTTTGACTTTTGAGTTTTGTTTTTGGGGTGAATTTCTCTTTATATCTCAGAGGTTTTTTACATAGGTTCTGCCTTGTTAAAAACCTCACCTCCTAGTAGGAGTACCCCTGTGAGGAAAAGAGTGCACACCTTGGACTGCAAGAAAGTAGAGAGAAAAAGAAAAAAAAAGAAGTGGGCGCCTCCGCTTATTTTGCGGGAGTCGTCCTTACACTTAAATGTAAAATCTTCATAGATTGTCGACGTTCCATGTGTGGGTGGAGGTTCTTCCTTCTGGGTCTTTGAGGTAGAAGGATCCTAACCTTCCCGCTTGCATTGCTGTGTAAGGTCCTTCCATTTGGGTTGTAATTTCCCGGTGTTTGGGTGATTCCTTTTTTTCTGAGAACCAAGTCCCCATCCTGTATGTTTTTTCGCACTACCTTGCGGTCTCTCCACTTTTTAGTTTCTTACTGATACTTGGTAATGTTCTCCACTGCCTCTAATCTTGTTGATTCAAGAGTTTCCTTGAAATAGTCTTCATCCTCAGCCAACTACTGCTTCATGGAGCGCAGGCTTTGGTGTTTGATTTCTTCGGGCAGCATTGCCTCTTCCCCGTACAAGAGTTTGAATGGTGTGAACCCAGTTGCTCTTGAAACTGTTGTGTTGTGAGACCACACAACCCTAGGTAGCTCGTCAACCCATTTCCCCTTTCTTAGGTTGAGCAGTGTTTTGGAGATTGCGGAGAATATTATTCTGTTTGCTCTCTCCACTGCTCCATTTGATTTTGGGTGGTAGATAGACGTGAAAGCGATTCTGGTTCCTATGTGATGGCAGAATTCCTTGAACTTGTCTGAATCAAACTGCTTCCCATTATCAACTGTGAGCAGGCTAGGAACTCCAAATCTGTAGATTATGTTTTGCCAGAAAAATTTCTTGATTGTTTCTGAGGTTATGGTTGCTAGGGGCTTCGCTTTGATCCATCTTGTGAAGTATTCGATGGCTACCACAGCGGATTTGTTTCCCCCCTGGGCAGTTGGCATCGGCCCTACCAGGTCCATTCCCCATCTCTGCAATGACCATGATGGTGATATGAGCTGAGTTGGTCCTGAAGGTCCCGACTGAATTGGTGAGAAGGTCTGGCAAGCTTTGCATGTTTTCACTATTTCTTCTGCGTCTTTGATGTGAGTTGGCCAATAAAAACCTTGTCTCAGTGCTTTGGCAGACAATGCACGGGGGCCGATGTGTGATCCACATATCCCAAAATGTATCTCTTGCAGGAGTTCTCTACCCTCAGTTTGCGGTATGCACTTCAGCAAAGGTTGGACTACACCTTTTTTTGTACAAGTTTCCGTCAATGATGATGTAGTTCCTTGTTGTTGCTTCCATTCTTTTAGTCACCGCTTCGTCTTCTGCGGTCGTTTTGCCATTGAGAGCATCTGCTATCGCCTGCCTCCAGTCCTCGCCTTCTATCAGCAAGACTGAGCGGAAAGCCTTTGGCAACGATTCGGTTGCGGGTGCCCCAAGGATTTGATAGAAGGTTCCCTCTGGCAAGGCAGTGTTGTTGGCTGCGGCTTTGGCTAGCTCGTCTGCCTCGTAGTTCTCGGCTCTTGGAATGTATTGCAGAGTAAACCCCTTGAACCTTCTCTCCAGCCCTCTTACGATGGCCAAATATCTTGCTAACTCGGAGTTGTGTGTCAAGTACTCCTTCTCCACCTGTCCTGCTACCACCTGGGAGTCTGTTTTGATGAGCAGGGTTTTGGCTCCCGAAGCCTTAGCTTTGTTGAGCCCGAGGACAAGTCCTTCATACTCAGCTATGTTGTTCGTTGCTCTAAATTCGAGTCTCGCAGCGTATTTTAGCTTGAGTCCTGACGGTGCAATCAGAACCGCTGCCGCTCCTGCTCCTGATTGCCCCCAGGCACCATCTGTATACAGTGTCCATGGTTGGTCGACTACCTTCTTCTATTCTTTGTTCGAAGGTGTCCAATATGCCACGAAGTCAGCCAGGGCCTGCGACTTGATGGAGGTTCTTAGGACATAGGTGATGTCGAACTGTGATAGCTCAGTTGCCCTTTTCCCTATACGCCCAAAGGCCTCCTTGTTCCTAAGGATGTCACCCAAAGGCTGCGATGTGGGTACTTTGATCTCATGACTTTAGAAGTAATGCTTGAGCTTCCTTAATGCAGACAGGACTGCGTACGCGATCTTTTCTATTTCTGTGTAGTTCAACTTTGCTCCTAAGAGAGCTTCGAACACATAGTAGACGGGCCTTTGCACCATTCCCCTATGGTCACTTGTTTCGTGCACCAAGACAACGCTGACTGCGTGTTCAGAGGCAGCCACGTACAATAGTAAGGGAGTGTCTGGCTCGGGCACAATTACCACTAGATTGGTCGCAATATAGCTTTTGAGTTGCCTGAATGCCTCTGATTGTTCCGGACCCCATTCCGTTTTATCTCCTCCCCTTAGCACTTTGAAGAATGGAAGACTTCGTTCTGCAGATCTGGAAATGAATCTGTTGAGAGCTTCTATTCGACCAGTTAGCTTCTGCACCTCTTTTTTGTTCAAAGGTTCTGCCATCGACATGATTGCCTTTGTTTTATCTGGGTTGGCCCTGATTCCTTCGGAGCTAATGATGTAACCCAGTATTTTTCCCTTGCTAACCCCGAATAAACATTTTTCTAGATTCAGTCTCAGCCCTGTAGATTTGAGGTTAGCAAAGGTTTCCTGCAGGTCTTTGATGTGATCCTCCTTGTTTCTGCTCATGACGACAACGTCATCGACGTACGCTATAATGTTTCTCTGCAGCTGGCTGCCCAGAACCTTCTTCATCATTCTGGAGAAGGTTGCTCCTGTGTTCTTGAGACCCTCAGGCATTCTGGTATAGCAGTATGTCCCGAACGGAGTCGTGAAACTTTTCTTGCCCTCATCTTCCTTCTTGAGCCAAATTTGGTGATATCCGGAGAAGCAATCCAGCAGCGAAAATCTCTGGCAACCGGTGGCTTTGTCGACAGAGGCATCTATCCTTGGCAAGGGGAAGGAGTCCTTGACGCAGGCTTTGTTGAGATCTGTGAAGTCTATGCACATTCTCATTTTGCCATTTTTCTTGGGGACCAAGACTACATTTGCTAGCCATTCTGGGTACATGATTTCTCTGATGACATTTGCGTCCAGAAGTCTCTGTACCTCTGCCTTAGCTGCTAAGGTTCTCTCCTCAGACATCTTCCTCTGTCTCTGCTTCTTCGGTCTCATTCTCGGGTCGATGTCCAACGAGTGCTGTATAATGTCTCTGCTAACTCCCTGCAGGTCGGAGGCACCCCAAGCAAAGATGTCCTGGTTCTTCTGTAGCACGTCCAGCAACTCAAGCTCTTCCTCTCTGCTAAGAGTGGCGGATATGGTGACTTTCCTATCCGGCACCGCCTCTTGTAGAGGGACACATTTTGTTTCCTCCTAATCAGCCAGGTCTGTTTTCCCCTTTGGCATGTCGGGTGATTGGCAAGCTTCTTCTTGCGTGGAGTTCACAGAGTTTATGTTTCGGAAAGACTTGTAGATTGCTTTCTCTATGTTTCTCGCTTCTTTTTTACTTCCGTGAACAGTGATCACCCCGTGCAAAGCTGGGATTTTCATGCACAGGTACCCCATGTGAGCAGCCGCATTGAATCTGTTCAAGAACCCCTGCCCGAATATGGCGTTATACGGGTAGTGCAGGTCTACCACGTCGAAGGTAATGTACTCTGTCCTTGCGTTTTCCGCTGTGCCGAAGGATACCGGTAGGGCGACCTTGCCTAGAGCATGTATGTATTTTCCTCCTAACCCAATCAAAGGTGACTCTGAAGGTTGGAGCTGGCTTCTGCTGAGCTTCATTTGGTCGAAGGTTCCGGCAAATATTATGTCTGCAGAACTTCCTGAGTCTATCAAGATCCTGCTGATTCCCCAACCCACAACGTTTGCCATTATGACCATTGCATCCGCATGTGGGTAGCTTTCCAACCTTAGATCTTCTTCGGAGAAGGTTATTGGGGTTCTGGACCAATCGGTGCAGCGGACTGGGCCTTGCACTGCAATATTTTTGACTAGACGAAGGTGATCCTTCTTCTGCTTCTTAGTCTGGAACTCCATTGTGGACCCTCCAGCTATTGGCAAAATCATTCCAATCATGGGCAGCGGTGTGTGGGGGCCAATCTGATTGTCAGGGTGAGGTTCTGGTTTTGGTGGAGGTGGAGCTTGGATTAACTGAAGTTGGTTTGGTGGAGGAGGTAGTGATTGCTGGTGGGGCTGCACGGTTTTGATGTATGTAATCTGTGGGGGTCGGGGGGGGGCACATAGGTAGGTTGTTAGCCTTGCTCTGCAGGTTGCTGTGCCGGGCGCCAAGCTGGTAGGAAACTAGGATAGTAAGCGGAAGCTAATGCGGCGGGCTGGATTGGAGCTAGGTGTTGGCTTGATCCTCCGACATAGGAATGGTAGAAGGATTGTGGGAATGTATGGTTGACTTCCCTTGGTTGAATGACCGAAGGCTGAGGCTGCGGCGCCGACCTATTCTTGATTCTCTCCTGGGTCTCTTTGGCGTCTCAGCAATCCCTGGTCGAGTGACCCTTCTCTTCCCCGTGGAAGAAACAATATTGCTTCCGCTGCCGCTGCTTCTGATTCTTTTGCCACCCTCTGTTCTTACCTCCTCCTCCAGCTTGGTTAAATCCGCGTTCTGAGTTTCACGGTTCCGTTGGTGGACGGTTCTGCCCCGACTTGTCGTTCCTCGGTTGCTCAATATTCATCATCTGCCCACCAGCTTCCTGCTAAGGACGACGCGCATCTTGGCTAAGGTTCTTCTTCTGCGAGTTTCTGTCATTAACTTACTTTTTCTGGGAGTTTTGCTCCTCCAGCTTTTTGCGGAAGTCGTTGTTTGACTTGCAATACTTCTCAAACTCGTGGTACAGCTCGTGCATGGATGCCGACTTTTCCCTGGCCAAATGAGCTGCAAAGGGCCCTATGCGAAGGCCTTTGATGGCCGCCTCTATGGCAATCTCCTCCGGCACGCCAGGTGCTCTTGCCTTGGTCTACACGAACCTTTGAAAGTAGTCCCATAATGCTTCTCCTTGACTCTACCGGCACTAGAACAGATCCGTGGAGGTCAGTGATTCAGCTGCAAATCCTTGGAAGTTTGCCAGAATCTTGTCCTGGAGGTTCTCCCATGAATAGATCGACCCAGGCCTGAGCATTGAGTACCATGCCAAGGCATCCCCTTCGGTTGTGATCACAAAAGATTTTGCCATTACAGTTTCATTTCCTCCTGCTGAGGCTGCTGCTGCCTCAAAACTCATTAGGAACTCACGAGGGTCCGTCTTTCCATTGAACTTGGGGAGAGTGATCAGCTTGTAGGTAGCCGGCCAGGTGTTGACGCCTGCAATCCTTTGGACAGAGGGGAACGAAGGTCCAGAGTAGTCCGCAGTGTGCCACTATAGTTTACCGGTTGCACAATCACCATCGGACCAGCACTCGATAAAACCGCGGGCTGGACCGTCGGTTGTGGTAGAGATTGCATGCTTAGGATCTCTGCTTGCAAGACTGAAAGCTGCTGCCTGATCTCGCTTGCTTGCGCTGCTGCCAGCGCTGCCTCCTGACTTGCCGCGTAGGCAACCGCAATCCGGTCTCGTTCTTGCTGAAGGTTCTGCAGTTGTGCTTGCAGCAGTTGGAGCTCCTGGGCGGCCGTTGGTTCTGCTAGCTCTGCGACGGGAGGGGCCTGACCAGCCTCCAGCTGCACATCCTCAGGGCCCTCCTATTCCGCGGTCGCGTACGCACTCCGCACGGCCCTCCTCGGCCTTCCTCTCCTAGAGGACTCAGCTTGCGGTCTTGTGGTGCTCGATCTCTTTCCAGCCATCGCAGGTGATCCTTCGGGCCCCACGGTGGGCGCCAATGTTGGGAAAATGCGCACTGCACTCCTGAGCAACGCAGAGTACCAAGAACCTTCTCACACGTTGCAGTGAGAGGCTAAACAACAGTGAACAGTGAGCACAACAGTAGGTGGAAACAATAAATGCTCTCTCTTCTTAATGGTGGCATCACTCCCCTTATATAGGGCTCAGAAACCGACCTAAGGTAATTACAGAAATACCCGTGACGGTGGGGAAATATCCTGGCATATTCCTATATTACAGTCTACTGACCCTAAGTCATTTGTGTAATTTCACACCATGGGCTTCTCACATGCTCCTCGCCTAGGGCTTCAGCTTGTCAAATGCTTGAATCCTCTGCTCGACTGCCGAACCTTCGACGTTTCTACGCCGAAGGTTCCTCGACTTGGCCACGCCGGAGGTTTCCCGGCGTAGACGCGCCGGAGGCTCGCCTCCTCCGCCGCGTCCTACGCCCTTCCTTCGGCCATCCTCCGTCACGGGGAGGTTCGAAGGTTCCTTCCTTCTCCGCTAACGACCTCCGTCGTTGTCTTAGTCCCTGCGTTTGCTCAGTATCACAAGAGACGCGTTAGCATTAGTCTTTCTCAGGACCTCCGCATAGTTTCGTACGAAGGTTCTTCGGGTGGAGGACATCCTTCGAAGCGACCAGGGGAAGGATGCGGCTTGGCCCCAACATGAATACTCATCTATCAACCTGTGCATGCGTGTCTCAAACGAGTTCAATAATGTCACCTATTGTCATTCAGCTCAATAATACTTTCTGCCCCCCCCCCCCCCTTCTGTCTGTAGTTCCTTTCCCCCCCTTTTTAACGGTGTCTTCCTGTCCACAGTTTGAACCAAAAAATCTGACAAAGATTCACGAAAAAGTAAGAAGCTGATAAATGGGAAAATTAATTAAGGAATTTCAATTAAAGAACCAGAATATTGTATAGAAGGATAAAAACGAGAACCTGTACGGACTGACCACGTTCTATCTTTCTGTGGCTCAAAATTCCTGAGTAGCCAACTACGGAACATCATCACTTGATCAAAGGCTCCACGTTGTTGACGTGTATCCACACTGTTGCCTTCAATAGATCGCTATGGCATCTTCTCTTTTCCAAAAGCTGGATGGGATCGGATCAGAATAGGTGTGTGGCTTAGCACAGCTTCCTCTTGGTGCGCGGTGACACCACTGTTAGAGCTACTATCAACCACCAAGAGTGCACTTGCCAACGACAGGTGCGTGTAACCCTATGATTCTAAAATATTGCCCACAAATTTAATTTTCTAGCGTTGAAACAGAGAAAGCTAAAATTTGCCAAGTATATATATGTTCACTTCGATTGTACCCCCTTCCAAACTATGAGTCATTTTAGCTTTGACATAAAGTAAGTCTAGGTGCATAGTAAAAGCTATTGTATCTGTAAAACGATGATTTACAATTACAATTTGGAATGGAGGAAGTAGATTCTAACTTAAATTGTGAGCATACATTGAGTAAGAATTTAAGTTCAGAACTTCCATATTAGCCATGTACTCAATCTTGAACCATGAATCACTTATCCTTGCTCCACTTACCATCAATATCACTTATATATCCAAGTCCCCTATCTAAGTGAGATGCATACAAAATCCAATTCTTTTTTCAGTCTCTGGAGCTTCATTGCATTAACTAATTTATTTTGGTGACTCAATAGATAGTCAATGCACGATGTTTTTTAATAAAGAATAGTTTATATCCGACTTCATCTATCAACAAATAGAATTAGGCCAATTATTACAAAGTTTCACCCGCAGGCCAACACGCAACTAAATAAAGCTCCAACTTAAAATAAAACAGCCAGAATAAAGCTAACTAAGAAGAGACAAAAATCTAGTTGACAGCCATCCATTGAAACCGAAGAACTTCAAAGCTAACGTCTCAATATACTTTTCCGCTGAAACTAGCTCGTAGAACTTCACACCGCTACAATTGTACCCACTGTCGATGCACAATTAAGGAAAATAAAAATTATTTCATTGTCCAGATAAAAAAAATATAGTGAACCACGAAACCAATTTACCAACACAATCTTGTGTGCAGATATGTGTATGTGCATGACATATACTTTGTGTGGCTTTTACAAATGAAATACTTACAACCATGAAAATCCAGGTGTGGATCGAGCAGCAAGGCCGGCAAACTCCTCGGCTCCCCACTTCCCTCCCTCTATCATGTCTCCCAAAATGGAGCCTTCCTCCTAAGACACTACTTAATTTTTAGGAAGTAGAAGACGGAGAAAGATAAGGGAAAGAAAAAGAAGGAACCCTGTTAGAGCATCTCTAAGCGTCTTTTTTTTTCAACTTATCCTGTAAATCATCATTTGAAGGGCCCATTTTAAGAAGGAATCCTGCATGTTAGAGCATCTCTAAGCATCACCACAAAACATGCTATTTTGTTCAGTAAACATCACAAAAACCACAAAATTATGAATACGAGAGTCACAACTTAACAAAGCTCGTCTGCATCTATATATATATCACAATTTGCGCTTCCAGAAAAGCTACAATGCATCCAAAATAAAAGGAAAAAAAAGTAAAAGCAAAATTGGATCAACATCCTCGCCTGCTTTTAAATATTCAGTTGCTGGTGCTCTATTTATCAGGCCCACCACAGGAACGAAGTTGTCCAACGTTGTACAATGGAAAAGACCACACACCAACCCCATTCCTCCAAAGTATCTTTACTTAGTGCTGCTCTTGTACTGTTGCTCTTCTTGGCCTCTCCCATCAGCTCTTGCAAAGAAGAGGAGAAGACCTCCCTCCTTGGGTTCCTTTATGGTCTCTCTGAAGCCTCTTCCATCAAAGATTCATGGCGAAATGACACAAACTGCTGTTTGTGGGAGGGCGTCACTTGCAACTTGGATGGGGCTGTCCTGGATATTTCTCTGGCTTCAAGGGGCCTTGAGGGGCACATATCACCCTCACTTGGCAATCTTACCGGCTTGTTGAGGCTCAACCTATCCGGCAACTTACTCTCTGGTGAACTACCACTGGAGCTGCTGTGGTCCAGCAGCATCGTCATCCTTGATGTTAGCTTCAACAAGCTCAATGGAGAGTTCCAGAAGCTTCCATCCACCCATGAACTGGCAATGAAGGTAATCAACATCTCAAGCAACTTTTTCACAGGATATTTTCCATCTGCCACACTAGAAGGCATGAAGAATCTGGCCACTCTCAACATGAGTAACAATAGCTTTACCGGGAAATTTCCAAGCACGGTTTGTGTTGACAAGCCGTTCTTTGTGGTGCTTGATCTGAGTTACAACCAGTTTCATGGTGGCATACCCCAAGAACTTGGCAACTGCTCTATGCTGAGAGTGCTTAAGGCTGGACATAACCAACTCAGTGGGACACTCCCGGCTGAGCTCTTCAATATCACATCATTAGAGCACCTCTCGTTCCCTAACAACCACTTGCAAGGAAAAATTGATCCTGAGCATGTAGTCAAACTCAGCAAACTAATTGTCCTTGATCTTGGGGGGAATTCGCTAAATGGCAAGATCCCAGATTCGATTGGGCAGCTCAAGATGCTGGAAGAGCTTCACTTAGAATATAACAACATGTCTGGTGAGCTGCCACCATCTTTGAGCAGTTGCTCAAATCTCAAAACCTTCATCCTCAGAGGGAATAACTTCCATGGAAAACTCACAAATGTCAACTTCTCCACCCTGTCTAATCTAAGAATCTTAGATTTTAGATTAAACAAGTTCACTGGCACAATTCCAGAAAGCCTATACTCTTGCAGCAACCTTATTGCACTGCGGTTATCTTACAACAGACTCCATGGTCAGTTTTCGTCAAGAATAAAGAATCTCAAGTCCCTAAGATTCCTAGCTGTTTCCCATAACAACTTTACAAACATCACAAATACACTTCAGATCCTCAGTTCCTCTACGACTCTGTCTCTCTTAATATTGGGTGGAAACTTCAAGCATGAGACCATGCCAGACTATGATACCTTTAATGGATTTAAGAATCTCAAGGGACTTGTCATAAATGACTGTTCACTGTATGGAAATCTACCAAACTGGCTGTCCCAGCTGAAACTGTTGCAAGCACTGCTTTTAAACAACAATCAGCTCACTGGACCAATCCCAGCATGGATTAGCACCTTAAACTTCCTTTTCTACATAGACATGTCGAATAATAGTCTTACCGGAGATATACCAGTAGCACTGATGGAGATGCCAATGCTTGAGCAAGCCAAATCAGACAAATTTTTCCCAGCCACCATTATATTTCGGTTGCCTATTTATCTTACTCCGTGTCTCCAATATCGTACGACCAGCGGTCTCCCAAGAACGATCAATCTAGGCTACAATAAATTTACCGGTGTAATCCCACCAGAGCTTGGTCAGTTAAAAGAACTGCTTATACTCAACCTGAGCTTCAACAACTTATATGGGAAGATTCCTGAATCAATTGGCAACCTCGCGAATCTACAGATGCTAGACTTGTCATATAACAATCTGACCGGTGCAATCCCTTCCACGTTGGAGATGCTTCATTTCCTTTCCAAATTCAACGTTTCTAACAATGATATGGTAGGGCCTATTCCAACTGGAGGCCAGTTTAGCACTTTTCCAGACAGTAGCTTTGTTGGCAACCCAAAGCTGTGCACCCCAACCCCGGTGCACCATTGTGTGCGCCATTGTAGTTCAACAGATGCAGCTGCACTTTCCATTGCCTCCACAGAACAGTACATTGACAAGGACATGTTTGTGATTGCCTTTGGTATATTCTTTGGAGTAGGAGTTCTATATGACCAGATGGTTTTATCCAGATACATCTATGTTGGCCAAGTCTGCTTCAGCTATAATAGGCAACAATAACGTGTCCTCTGGCTTATGGATATGAAATGGACACTACTCAAGCAAGCAACAAATACCGAGGTCATCATGATTGCTATCAGACTCTCCAAGCATGCCATGCATCAGCAGCAGCAAGATCAACCTGATTTGAGTTATCATGTTCAGAGTTTGTTAATCATGTTCTGCTTGAAATGGATAAATGAAAGGAAACTAATCAATGGACTGATCGATGGAGGAATAGAAGAATTTGTACTCAAATAATGAACTGGTATGTTTAGGCCCAGACCTGTCTCAGGGCTATGTGTAACTTTGTGCAGATTTTCACAACCTTTGTTGAAAACATGATGTCTTGCAGTTCTGAACATTGTCACAAAATGTGTAATATCTCTCTTCGACAACGATGTTATGCACACAACCATGCACTTCTTAAAAGTGATCTCCACAATGATGTAGAACTATGTGCAAATTTTCATAATTTCCTCAAGTCTTATAATAGGGGCCTTGTTATATGGTGACTCGAATCCTATTTATAATAGGACTCAAGACAGGTGTGCTATTAGGATTTGTAGTTGTATTAGGACTTGAGTGTAGGAGATCCTACTAGGAGTAGGACTCCTACTTGCATGTAAGGGGAAGGTGACTATATAAACAAGGGGTAGAGGCCATAGGCATCTACCAAGGCAACACTGAGGGTCTCATCCAAAGCTTGTGAAGAAAAATTATAAGCGCTCAAGAGGATTAGGCTAGACATTTCTATTGCACTAGATTCTTGTATAGAGCAAGAATTAGTAGGTCCTAGAGGATCAAGTTGGATTGTCCTGGAGCATGGAGGATAAAATGAAGCTAGGGGACTTGTCCCGCTCCATCTGTCCATTGGAACCTGCTGGGGACTAGAGAAGCGAGGTGGTATGGTGGGACATGCCGATGCCAAATAGAACTTGTGAAGCATGGGGATCAAAGACATGATATGGAAACAGTGGCGGAGCTCTCAGTATGGCAAGGTGGGGCCACTGCCAAACCTTGAGCTTGCCTGATACCTACTGTAGCATGTTTTTTTATTTGCTAAAGATGCTATAAACTATAGTGGATTGTTTCGTTAGACCGTATAAGCCATACCTTAATTCTTCCAATCCCTACCATAATTCTTCCCTGTCCTCCGCCACTGTATCGAAACACAGTAACCTCAGACGATTCTTCACTGCAATCGGTCCTGAAGAAATCATTGAGGGATTCTACTCCCAAGAGTATGCATCGACCATGCCATCGTCGGTCCATGACTAGTGGGAGAGAATGACCTTTGGTGCTCCCATTCCTTGTTGACATGAGGCAGGGCATTCTCAAATTTTGGGGAACCAAGAGAGGAGTGACTGATGCTTTTGCCGTTTAGATAGGCTCCTTTGTCAATGCTAGTGATGTCATGGAGGTTGGTTGGTGGAGACATCATGTGCACCCGTGTGGCAGCGTGCACTGAGGAGCAGTCATGTAAGAGTTTCCTGGCCCTAGAGGAGTTAGCATCTCCTAAGGAAGTTGTAATCATCATGATGATCCATGTCCCATAGTGCAGTAGTAGGCCATGGATGGCATCCCCTCAGGTACATTTGTGGTCCTGAGGGTTGAGATACCATGGAGCACCCCCAGTTGTCCGGGTGAATAGGACAATGATGGGTGAGGTGTTGCCTGTGTCGAAGGAAGCTGATGAAGATGCCAGGCCCCTAGCACCAGAGCTTGTGGAACGAGGCACGCATGGTCTCCAATTGAGTGGTACTCATCGATGCAAATTAGATGCCGACGTTGCCACTCTTTCCCGACAGGAGGAGCGACAAGGAATGTTGCTCATGTTATGAAGAACATGCACTCCTTGGAGCCATAGTTATTAGGATCGGACCAGACCGCTAGCCGGACCCGTAAAAGACCGAACCAAAGCCTAAACCGGTCAGCTTTAGTTAAGAAACATGTATATACTGATTACTGATCTTGGCATTCTGAATTTCTGATTCCTCAAAAGCATGTACATATTGAATATCACAATTTATAAGTTAAAGGCATGTGTTCTTTATGCCAAAATGCAAGCAGAAAGAGAATTGTTATGCAGCTTATGAATCATGATAGCTTACATTAATAAATTTACTTGCTCACACTTGACAATTGAATGGCTGAACCCGATCACTACTGGATCCAGGTCCTTTGCCGAGGGACCGAAACGCTCGGCAAAGGCTTTGCCGAGCGTTGCTCTCGGCAATGGCGCCTAATCGGCAAAGGCTTATATGCTCGACAGTGCCCTAATCGGCAAAGGCTTCTTTACCGAGAGCCACATGTCGGGCTCTCGGCAAAGCCTTTGTCGAGCGTCAGCCGGCCCTCGGCAAAGAATTTTTTATTTTTTTAAAAAATCTTTGCCGACAGCATGACACTCCCAGCTCTTAGCAAAGAATTGTCAATTTTTTTAAAAAAAAATCTTTACCGAGAGCTATGACCATGCCCTCGGCAAAGCCTCTCTCTTCACCGAGAGCTATGGTCATGCTCTCAGCAAAGCTGGAAATCTGTGTGTTCAAGAATTCCCAGCTTTGCCAAGGGTATGACCATAGCTCTCGGCAAAGCCATTGGGATTTTTTTTTGTTTTTTGCATCTTCATTCACAAGATAAACACATATATCACAATGCATAACATATACATCACAACCACATCACATTAAGCACATCTACATTCGCATGAACCACATCCCCGTCACATAATTCACATCCACATCACAAAGAAGTGTATAGTCTCCAAGTTCGAACTCACAAACAAATCTCCATGCATAATTAAGGTGCCACAAGTGTAAAGTATGACAACCAACATAAAACAAGAGACAGGAGGCACCAAATTGCTCACAACGATGGTCCAGGCTAAGAAGGCCCCACGTGCAATCCTGGGGAGTTGCCGAGGAGAAGGTGAGAGGAGTTCGACACCGCCGACTAGCACTGCACAAACAAGAAGATGTGGAATGTGTTAGACAACATAAATAGATAACCAACAAGTAATAGCACTACATGTACTTAGTACCACCATGACCACACCACGACTACCACCACTAACAACCACGCCACCAATCCACCACACCACCCAGTGGTGGAGCCAATATTTGAATCTTGGGTATTCCCTTGCTAGTGTCTAGTGGGCCACCACTCAGCTGTTTCCTCTAACCTCATGACCGACGTGTGCCCTCGTCGGTCGCCATATAGGCGCAGCATACATAGAGACAGAGGCCGCGCCCGCGTCGCTAGGAGCTCAGGATACTGGAAACGAGCAGTGCCGCCACCACGTCATGCATGGTCAGCTAGGATTATAGATTTACGAATGAGGATTATAGAATTGTCTCCCACTCATACCTCGTTCACTCACACGAAAAGAATACTCTATTATACATGTTGCCATATGCATATTCCGATTTGTCTTAGAAAAGAGTTTGGAAACACGATGTGATTTATACTAATATTTGGTAGCATGAGTCAATATATATGTGGTCTGGAGATAAATAATTAGGTTGTCATTTGCAAAAACAATAAACTAGAATAATTCTGGCAATAGAGCTAACATAGAACTTGTGTGGAAAAAGGAATACAAGGATAGACTAAAAAGAATGAAAGAGAATTTTTATTTGATATAGAAATGCTAATATATTAGATATACATATATATACAAATATACCTATACTTAGTGCATAAAAAATTGGGTATTCCTAGGAATACCAGGAATACCCTCTGTATCCGCCCATGAAACTACCACAACCACGCCACCACTACCCACCACCATCACCACCGCCACTAGGTTTCACTAGGTTTTACTGGGTTTCATATTTAGAGAAACTAAAACATTCGTCATACTCACCAGAGTAGAATCATGTTGAGGTGGAGGTGTAGGCGGCTACTGATGGAGCAGGAACAGCTTGCCTACTATCTAATATGTAGGGATAGGTCCTAATCTCATCAATGGATGCATAGATGAGGTTAGTTTTCATGCTCCACTCCTATCTGAGATAGAATTTCGGCAGCACCTCCCGCTATTCTCTCGATAGATGACCTGGCGGGGACAGTATGTATCTGGAGAACACTTGAGAGGTGCTGCCAAAACTCAGTCTCAAACCAAAGAGGACCGTAGAAACTAACCCACCTACGCATCCATGGGATGTCCAAATAATGTGGACAATCCAAAATAGATACAATCATAGATATATAGAGATCCACATACCTACGATTGTATCCCTTCTGGACGGGAGACGCCAAAATGGTGTACACGATCTAGCTAGGGTTACAGACAAAGGGGTTATACCTAGTGTGGCGGTGGAGTCAGGCTAGTGGGGCCGTGATAGGTCGGTGCTATGGAGAGGCGATGCGGTGCATGCAGACCTCCTGGCAAACGCTCGGGGTACTCCAGGTCCCCTCTGACGGGCTCTTCTCTGCAAAAGCCAAATGAAGAAACAAGATATATATAAGTTGAAAATTATGACAGAACCTCCCCTATATGGGGAGACTTCCAAAACCTACAAGGAAAAAGGTGGCACGATGGCTGACATCCACAATTTCTGCATGATGGCCGACACATCGACATATGGCACGAAGGCCTACTAATCCACAAACGGCACGAAGGCTAGCAACAACATACACAACATTATGGCTGACAACCAAGGAGGTAGGGGGCTTTACCTTGGGAGGCGGTGTAGTCGAGCGACGCGGAGTTGGGATCACCTTCATCTCTGGCTGGACACGGGGAAAATGGCATGGACGACCATGGGGCATGACGTGCAGCCGTGGGGGCATGACGGTCGTCGGCCTCTCCTTCTCTCCTCCTCTTCTCCCCTTCTTTATTCTCCCCTCCTCTCTTCTCCTCCCTTCTTCTCCTCTCCCTCTTCTCCCCTCCTCCTCCATTCTCCCCTGCTTCTCTTCTTCTCCCCTTCTCCTCCACTTCTCTTCTGCCTTCCTCCTCCTCTCTATAGGGGCTGGCCAGGAGCGCTAGGGGTCGACCAAGGACGCGCTAGCCGTGGCATAGGGTAGAGCACAGTGGTAGGCCACCGCTGGGCACGGCCGGGGGCAGTGTCGGTCACCTACCGGCGAGCGGGGTGAGGCGGCACGTCTGACGGCCTAGGGCCTGACCGGGAGAAGCGGTGTGTTGGAGGCGAATGTCGGGGGCGGCATCACTGCCCGACCGGCTCCCAGGACAATGGTGGTGCTTGCCGGGACGGGGTGGCCTTGGGCAGCACGGGGCCAGGCGGAGCGGAGCGCCTTGCCGGGGCACGGCCTAGGGCGGGGCCAGGAAGGGGTTGTGGCGGCGGCGGCGCGTCGTAGGCAGCGGGATTCGGCGACAACGGCGCGGGTTGCAAGGTGGATGGGGACGTGTGGGCGCGCACATGGTGAGTGAGTGAGTGGGTCGGTTAGGGTTAGCCGGCCTAGTCTATGTTGACTTGGCCTTTGCTGAGAGCCTAGATCTTTACCGAGAGCCTAGGGGCGGCTCTCGGCAAAGGATTTTTTATTTTTTAAAAAATTCTTTACCGAGAGCCTAGGGCCGGCTCTCGGTAAACACCCTCTTTGCCAAGGGTCTTGGCCGGCTCTCAGCAATTTGTTTTTTGCCCCAATTTTTTTGCAATGGCTAAACATTATATTTAAAAGTCAATTCTGAAATTTGGAGCTTTTTTACTTTATTTGATATATTTAACAAATTTATTCTATTTTACTTAATTTTTTTTAATAATTCAAATTTGAACTACAGGTGCATCGAATACTGGAATTGAGTGATTCAAAAATCCGTATTGATGGTGTTGAATGTGGTGTGAGGCCATTTCTAGGGACACATAATTTTGCATATGTCCCTGGAAATAGCCTCACACCACATTCAACACCATCAATATGAATTTTTTAATCACTCAATTCCAATATTTGATGCACATGTAGTTCAAGTTTGAATTATTAAAAAAATCAAGTAAAATGGAATTAATTTATTAAATATACCAAATAAAGTAAAAAAGCTCCAAATTTCAAAATTGACTTTTAAGTATAATATTTAGCTATTACAAAAAATGGGGAAAACCAAAAAAAATTGCCGAGAGCTGGCCAGGACCCTCGACAAAAAGGGTCTTTACCGAGCGTCGGGCCCTGTGCTCTTGGCAAAGAAAACAAAAAAAAAATCTTTGCCCAAGAGCTCTGGATCTAGGCCCTCGGCAAAGGCCCAGTCAACATAGACTAGGCCGACTAACCCTAACTGGCCCACTCACCATGCGCATGCCCACACGTCCTCGGCCACCTCGCGACCCGCACCGTCGCTGTCGAATCTGAAATTTCAAGTATCTTTTTCATGGAACACATCGAGGACCTTGTGGGAAAAGTATTTTTAAATTATATAAAATGTAAATGAATTTTGAAAATCACGAAACTTGTTGTGGTGTCATGTTATCGCGTGTATAGGTTGTGATAAAAAATTGTATCTGATGCGTAAAACCTAGACGTCACATCACATGCGGAGATAATCTACGGAAATGTTTTGACTACATATATCTATAGAAATGTTTTCACTACATATACTCATTAAGTGAGTGTGCATATCTCGGACATGGAGACTAAATGAAATCTGTTAGTTTTTTTTTCTAATTACTCACTTCGTTCCAAATTATAAGATGTTTTGGCATTGTCCAAATTCATTCTTTATGCTACGAAATGCTAAAATATCTTATAATTTGGAAGTATAGCATACCCTGTTCAAGATTTTGGAAGGGAGAACTTGAATGCCACAGGAAGCCCCTTTTAGATCTGCTCAGTGGTGGTTATGGCGGTCAGGGTCATCACGGGTGGCCGCTGCATTCCATGCGGTGTTGCTAACGCCCGGACGTCCGGTGCGTGAGTGTGTCAGACGCCGGGCCTTCCCCCCGCTCGCTCTTCATATAGAAAATAAAAAAAAGAAAATTAGGTTTGCTAAGCCGATTATGTCCGTCCCCACGTTCCTTCCCTCCACTCGTCGTACAAGACTCGCCCTGTCTCCCACGTGCACGGGATCTACTTGCCCCTAACCTCGCCGCCCCCTAAGCCGATCCCGTCCGTCCCCGCGTCCCTATTCCTCCACTCCCCGTGCAACAACTCGCCCTGCCTCCCACATGCACGGGATCTGCCCGCCACCAACCTCGCCGGCCCCCAGCACCTCCGATCCGCCCATCGCCAGCTCACCCCTACACCCCGTCCAGCACCGGCTGCAACAACAAAAAAACAAGCTATTGAAACAATGAAAGAACATCTGATGAAACAAACGGAAAAAAACTGCTGCAACAAACAAAAAAATCTATTGCAACATCGAAAGAACATATAATGAAACAAAACAAAAATATGAACTACAACATAAAAAAAATATCTACTACAACATTCAAACACATTCACTGCAACATCAGGGGGGATCTGCAGCAACAATGAAAAAGAGCTATTGCAACATCTCAAACACTGCTACGGCAACATCAGAAAATGCCTGTTGCAACAATCCAAAAAAAAATACTATTACAACATTTTCAAGTCATCCGTTGCAACATTGAAAAAGAACAATTCCAACAACGACGAGATATGACTCTCAACGGCTCGCCGAAACCCTAGCCACCGCCGCATACGTTAGATCCAGACCCAGAGAGTGGAGAACGAGAACGAGGATAAGGCCAAGCTTGGTCTAGAGGGAGGAGGAGGAGGAGGAGGAGGAGGAGGAAGAAGAAGAAGAAGAAGAAGAAGAAGAAGAAGAAGAAGAAGAAGAAGAAGAAGAAGAAGAAGAAGAAGAAGAAGAAGGTTGAGATCTAGGCGAGGACCTCACCTACCTCGTGGGGACGTGGGGAAGCCGCCGTCGTTGCTCTCCCTCTCCAAATGCATGGAGGCCGCGGCGAAAAGTGAGAACAACCGGGGTAGGTGCGGGCACTAGTATGGGGGGAGGAGCCGTCGGGGTGGTTGAGGATGATGTCGCGGTGGAGGAGGAGAACGTCGAGGTTGAGGACGATGCGGTGCGGGCGGAGATGGCCGTGGTGGCCAGTAGAGTGGCTAAGTGCGCCGGTGGAGATGGAGGGCATCCAAGCGGAGGTGGCATGGGCGGCGCAGGCGAGTGGAGTCGTAGAGTGGGCGTGTGATGCGGGCTGGGTTCATGAATGAGTGGATGAAGATGAGCGGTTGGGTCCATAAATGAGTGGATGAGGATCGTCCGGACGGAAGTCACAGGATGGACGCCCGCAACAGAGCATTACTGCATTCCATGGCCTCGGCCTCCACACAGGGGTGAGATGCCTTGTCGAGCACCTTCGCCGGCTGATGTGGCAATATTTTTTTTAGGAAATCCGTGGAGCATTACTCCCCATGTCACATGTATATAAAGTAAAAACACAAGTGCCAATTATAGGGGTGTTAAGAGCATCTCCAAGAGCTTAGCTAAAATGAGTAGCTAAATTCTAATATTTAGTCATTTTGTAAAATAGATAACTTCTTAAAAAAGAAGAGGTTACCAACAGCCTTGCTATCAGATAGCTAGTGCCAGTGGTTGGCTATATATGGCCAACGAAACTCAAGGGATAGCAAACTTTCTATTTTACAAAACCAAATAGCACATCTGTTGGAGCCTATTTTTCTACTACAAAAATTCTAAAAGGCCTTCATAATAAGAATAGTAAAGCTGTTGGAACTAGGCGCTAACCACAAAGATATAAGAAGGAAAAGAAGAAGGGAATATTAGCAGGGGACGAATTGGAAGCCGGGGAGTATGGAATGCCGAGTCGCCGACTGCGGTGCCGCGGCCTTTTTGAGTTTGGGCCTTCTTCATGTTAGGCCGGCCAGCTCGTAACGGTGGGTTCAATTTAGCCCAGGAGCAGATTCCGCTCAAAGCAATATAATAAGGCCTGGTTTAGTTTCTAAAAAGTTTTAAGATTTCATATCCCATCGAATCTTTAGACATATACATAAAGCATTGAATATAGATAAAATAAAAATTAATTGCACAATTTATCTGTAATAGCAAATATGCCCGTGCGTTGTAACGGGAAAAAACATCAAATGACCGTATAAAGTTATGACATTAAAGTTCATAATTTATTTTATTGATAACCATGACATCTATGGTATTAGAGTTAATATTTACAATAATATGTAGTTTAGAGACATATTTATAATGATAAAATTAGAAATTAGGAAAACCTTAGGATTCCTGTAAAATATGATATATCAGTTAAATGTATGTAGATTATGAACACATGAGCTTATGAAGTGTTCATATGACATAATAACACATCATGCAAAGGTAGTGAAAAGCATCTTTTTTATATTTTTACGTACTTAAATTGATTTTAAACTATTTATGGGCTCATGAATTGTTCATATGACATAACAACACACCGTGCAAAGGTAGTGGAAGCATTCTTTTTATATTTTTACATACTTAAATTGATTGTAAACTATTTAACAAGCATAAATCTAGGTAAATTAGTAAATCAGTGAGATATGCAGGAATGGTGCTAAAAATTTTACCACAAATTAAACATCACATTAAATAGGCTAACATAAAATTTTCATAATAATTAGAGCAAGATAACTACAATTTCAATTTTACACTAAAAAGCATAGGCAACATCTCCAGCAAAAAAAATACTAAAATTTATGATATTATTTATTTACTATATGGATCTACATATATGGAGCTGAACAAAATTTGTTTTATAATTTTTATATTTTTCTATAAATTACTACACATTTATCAATTTTCAACCGAATTAAAGAATAAAAAAACTAAATTAATAGGACAAACCCTTTGCACCTAGGTCTTTATATTTTTCTTATTTTTAATAATTGTTAATGTGTCTGGAGATTTTGAACCCTAGTTTTTACTCTTCCACCAGCGTTAAATCGGACGACCGGATTCCGATTTTGTAACGTTTGGCGGACGGGCGGACAGGGCAGCCTGAAATCGACGCCATCTCTCTCGGATGCAAAGAATTCTATATACGTATACAGACTGGATTTGGATTGTAAACGCAGACAGAACGGACATTTTAAACGCAGACAGAACGGACATGGACATGGCGGCGGACATGGCGGCGGACAGAACCGATTCCGACGGACAGGCAGGAGCGGACAGGAAAAAAAAAGCAGACTGAAATTTTCCCTCTTTATAGATAGGTATAGATTTACGAGATAAATCTTTTGAGTCTAATTAGTCCATAATTAGATAATATTTATCAAATACAAACGAAAGTAACACAATAACAAAAGCCAAAAATTTTCAGAAACTAAACAGTGCCTAAAATAAAATCTAGGAGCAGATTGTGTTGCGCGAACTGGTTGAGCTGTCCCTTGGCAGGCCTAAACCGAAGGAGAAGAGTGAAGGGACAAAAGAGCCTTACTTTAAGAATGTTAAGAATCAATAATAATATATATATTTAATTAGGTGGCAATGGTTATATATTTAATTAGGTGATAATTATTATCTTTAGAGATTGGTGCATAGAGTATCTCCAAGAGTCTATCTAAATTATCATTCGAGAGCAATTTTATGAGTAAAATTTACTTTCTATATCTTTGTATCCTCTAATAGTTTTTTTTCTATATCTCGTGCGCACTAGTGGCAACTAGTGGATTAACCTTTGTCTTAAGTCTTGTTTGAGCTAGGTGATATGATGTTCACACCAAGAGTTCTGTAGTTTAGGATATACATCTTTTTC
This sequence comes from Sorghum bicolor, assembly GCF_000003195.3. Taxonomy (NCBI): domain Eukaryota; kingdom Viridiplantae; phylum Streptophyta; class Magnoliopsida; order Poales; family Poaceae; genus Sorghum; species Sorghum bicolor. The sequence continues at coordinate 62,785,973 of NC_012874.2, forward strand.
TACTTATAACACTGATGGAGGTTTTTTTGAGACAAAAGAAAAAAAATTATATTATATCATAGCTTTTGAGACAAAAGAAAAAAATTATATTATACCATAGTTGCGTACATCATCGCGCTATAAACACTCTGGAATATACTACGTATATCCAGAAATTGATCTTCATCTATATTCTACCTATGCTTTGTATAGATCTAAATCTCAAAACTAAACTTATATGATGATTCATATGTATGACCGTACAGCCAAACACTCGGCAAAAAAATGAGAACATATGCCCAATGAGTAGTGACCAACATTCCTACAGGCGGAGTTAAGAAATTTCTTCTTTCTTGTGTCTTCCTTCTTATTTTTGCCACTTAAGAATAAGAAAGACTGATCTGGAACTTATTGTCCCTAGTCCATCATGGTCAGATCTAACCGCGATAAAATAGAAAAGAGACAAGAGAAAATTATTCCATAACGGCGACATCATCTTCGCCTTGTTGTCGTTGTTTAGAAAAGTAAGTCTCCATGTCATCAAATAATCAAGGAAGTTGCTAACACCATTATAGTTGTCATCCTTATCTCTAATGCTGCCATGGAGAAAACAATCCACCTTGCCCCCATGTCGCGTCGTGAGTGAAAGCCCTAGTTTGGTTTTGGATAATTGATGAAACCCTAGTACTAACCTCTATACTAAGTGTGTGTAGACTTAATGAGGTTGGTACATACCAAGTGATGGAGCAAGTGATGATCATGGTGATGATGGTGATGACCACAAGGTGATCAAGTGCTCAACTTGGAAAAGAAGAAAGAGAAAAACAAAACCCTATGGAGATCAAGGCAAAGGTATTGTTTAGGGTTTTGGTTTTGGTGATCAAGACACCATAGAGGGTGTGATCACATTTAGGATAGATAGCCGTACTATAAAGAGGGAATTCTTTGGCTAAGCGGTTATCAACTGCCACTAGGTGTCATTGTTCATATGCATGCATTTAGAACCTAGTGAGCTAACTTAACTCCTTTAAAGAAAATGATTGTGAAAATGCTAACACACGTGCACTTGTTGGTACACACGTTGTGGTGTTGGCACACTTTGAGAAGGAGGTGGAGTTTCAAAGGTAGAGAGAGGATGGGTTCGGCGCTTTTTGAGAAAATGAAGTGCATTTTTTCTATTGCGCCGGGGGGAAATTTGGAGAAGTCGCGGGAGTGTTTCTCGCTGAGGAACACTCACCGACGTTGGCTCAGAGGCACCGGACGCTATGTCTGAGCGTCCGGTGTGCAGGCTGCCTGGCCCAGCTAGGGTAAGGCACCGGACGATAGGCACCGGACGCTGGCTTGAGCGTCCGGTGTGCGGGCGTTTTGCGACCCTCTCTGCGCATGGGTCCGGTGAGCACCGGATGCTAAGGGTGCGTCCGGTGGCTTGCGTCCGGTGACCCTGCGAGTTTGCGGAGCTCTCTGCGCATGAGTCTGGTGTGCACCGGACGCGTCCGGTGCCAACCTGCTCAGCGTCCGGTGCTCTGCAGGTTACCGTTAGACTCTGACACGCGGCTGACGTTGGAGAACCGGACGCTGGTGTTGAGCGTCCGGTGCCCCTTTAAGAGCGTCCGGTGACCCCGCAGTTTGCCCAGTGAAAAGAGCCAACGGCTCTATTTGTTTGAGGGGCTTATAAATAGTTGTTGGCCGGCTTAGGGCTCACACTCTTGGCATTCTAACATACTTGACATCCTTGTGAGCCTAAGAAAACAACTCCCACTCATCTCCTTCATAGATTACACATCTTTGTGAGATTGGGAGTGATTCCAAGTGCATTTGCTTGAGTGATTGCATCTAGTGGCACTTGGGGATCGTTTTAGCTGCGGTTTTCTTGTTACTCTTGGTGGTTGCCGCCACCTAGACGGCTTGGAGCAGCGGAGGAGCATTGGCACGAGTTGGTGATTGTTCGTGGCCATCTCCCGGTGATTGTGAGGGGTCTTGTACCTTCCCCGGCGGAGAGCCGAAAGGTAACTCTAGTGGATTGCTCGTGTCATTGAGTTACCTCACTTGTGGGTAGGTTCTTGTGGTGTCCTAGTGAGGACGAGGTTCGTGCTACACCTCTTAGCCACCGAACCACCAAGTGTTGGTCGACACAACGGGGACGTAGCGTGCCGGCAAGCACGTGAACCTCGGGAGAAAAATTGGTGTCTCAATTGTGTTTGATTGGCATTCTCCCGGTGCTTGATTGTTTATATTGGTGATTGGTTCATCCCCTACATGGCGGTATAATTATCTCATCCACTCTTTTACATTCCCGCAAACTAGAGTAGCTTACTTACTTGTATAGAAACTTTAGGTAGCTTTCTAGTGTAAGTAGTGACATAGCTCTTGTGTGCCTAGTGATCATATCAACTAGAATTGTGGGATAGGTGGCTTGCAAACACCCCTTTAGAGCTAGAGCAAAAAGCTTCGCTTTGTTATTTACTAACCTATTGCTCTAGTGAGTTTGTAGATTTTTAAATAGGCTATTCACCCCCTTCTAACCATATTAGGACCTTTCAGTCAGCAACTAGAAAAAAATAAATATCAAATACCAAAAAACTTGACATCGAGAGACCATAACCCTAAAGCATTCGATCTACTAGAAAAACTATTAAAGCGATAGATCGCCACTCTACTCGGCCTCTGGCGATATGAGAACGGGGATCAGCGGTGGTGGAGGCGGTGGCGGCTCTCGCTAGGGTAAAACACAGAATGAAATTAAGCACTGTGTATCTCTTGCATACTAAGTACATATTCTGATAGTTTTAGCCCTTGAGAGAAAATAAACACTAACGTTTTGTTTACATGGTTTTTCAAAGCAATGGAAATAGGACCATTTTCTAACTTTTAACTATGAATTTAAATATTTCAATCAAGTCAAGCGCCCATGTATGGGGGGTGTAAATGTGGTAGTTTTGCACCTGTAAATTTTTCCATGCCTTTCAGGAGATGACGGGACAGCCTCGAGGGATCCTAGCGGAGGATCGTGCCATTATCATATAGATTATAAAAAGAAGAAAAAAAGATAAATATACTATTTTAAAATATATACACGAAGAAAAAAAGAAAGATAATAACTAAGCCTTGACATTAATTCTCACAAGATGCACTAGAAAAAAATAAATGCTAGAAAATTATCACATGAATCAGAAGCTAGCATCTAACCATTGAATCTATAGGATCTGGCAATCTAAAAGCATTAGATCTATTTTATTTTCTAAAGAATTACCCACCTCTACAATTATTATAGGTAAAAGAAAGAAAAAAAAAGATAAATCCATTATTTTAAAATATATAAGTACCAAGAAAGAAATAAAATAATTAATACACTATCAATGAATACATTATTTTTTCATGCCTTCCAACCGATGACGGGATAGCCTCGAGGGATAAGATCGTGCCATTATTATAGATAATAAAAATAAAGAAAAAAGATAAATTCATTATTTTAAATATACGTACCAAATACGTCTGTGGCCTGGCCTCTAACAAAATAGCCTAAAATCTAGGTATCAAGAAAATCTACCAACTACTCTCTCTATCCCAAATTAAGTGTTGTTTTTGGTTTTCATGTCCTAAATTTGACTCGATTTGTAGAAAATATGTGTAATATTTGTATCTCCAAATAAATTTATTAAAAAACTAAATTTAAAAATCTTCCTAATGATACTAATTATATAACATAAATATTAATATTTTTTAATATATATTTAATTAAATTATTTCTCAAGAAGTGACAACACAATAAGATGGCAATCTAGCAAGCATGGGAGCGAATGCATATTGAGGTGAAGTCGCGGCGTCCGGCCGAACAATATGTCGAGTCAGCTCTTAGCGCTTTTGCAAGTTGTCACAAAAAAAAGAGAGTTTTGTATTGCCAATGAAAATGAATATGGATCTAAAAAAATATATAATCAATCAATAATAATAATTTGAATAATATAAAAAATATTGTGTTCGTTGGTCTGAAAAATTATGGCTAAAATTAGTGTTGACTAATTTAGTGCGAAAGAAAAACACTGTTGGCTAAAAAAATATACAGCTAATAAAACAAATGAACGGGCTCTCATGACCACTGATGTTGGCTACGGACCTTGTTTAGTTCTAATTTTTTTTGAAAAATCGACATTATAACATTTTTGTTTGTATTTAACAAATATTGTCAAATTATAGACTAACTAGCCTCAAAAGATTCATCTCGTCAATTCTAATTAAACCGTGTAATTAGTTTTTATTTTCGCCTATATTTAATACTTCATGCATACGTCTAAAAAATTTGATGTGACGACAATCTAAAAAAATTTATAAAAAGACCCAAGGGACCGAAGGGGTGTGGGCGGGCGTGGGAAAAGAGACAGGTCGTGCAGGAACAGATGTCTGGTGTCCCGTGTCCACACCATCTGGGCCTTATGTAGTTCTAAAACTTTTTATAAAATGAATAATACTTTCATTTATATTTGACAAATTTTATTCAATTATAAATTAACTAGACTTAAAAGATTTATCTCCTAAATTATAGATAAACTATACAATTAGTTATTTTTTATCTATATTTAATACTTCATGTATGTGCCATAAGATTCGATTTAACGGGTCCTACATCATCGCTGGCACCAGGCTGCACATGCAGACTAGCCTTGTTTAGTTCACCCAAAAAATCAAAAAGTTTTCAAGGTTCATCGTCACATCGAAACTTGCAGCACATGTATAAAGCATTAAATATAGACGAAAACAAAAACTAATTATACAGTTTGCCTGTAAATCATGAGACGAATCTTTTGATTCTAGTTAGTCTATGATTGATGCCACAAACAAACAAAAGTGCTACAGTAGCGAAATGCAAAAAGTTTTCACATCTAGGCCTTGTTTAGTTCCCAAAAAATTTTGCAAAATTTTTCAGATTCCTCGTCACATCGAATCTTTAGACACATGCATGAAGTATTAAATATAGACAAAAATAAAAACTAATTGCACAGTTTGGTCGAAATTGACGAGACAAATCTTTTGAGTCTATTTAGTCCATGATTGAACAATATTTGTCAAATACAAACGAAATAGCTACGGTGTCAATTTTGTAAAATATTTTGGAACTAAACAAGGCCTAAACAAGGCCAGTTTCCAAAAAATTTTGTAATTTTTTCAGATTTTTCGTAACATCAAATCTTGCGGCACATATGGACTAGGCCTTGTTTAGTTCCCAAAAAAATTTGCAAAATTTTTCAGATTTCCCGTCACATGAAATCTTGTGGCACATATATAGAACATTAAATATAAATAAAAAAATAACTAATTACATAGTTTGTCTGTAATTTATAAGACGAATCTTTTGAGTATAGTTAATCTATAATTAGATAATATTTGTAAAATAAAAACAAAAGTGTTACATTGTTTATTTAAAAAAATTGAAAGTAAACAAGGTGTGGTCATCATGTTGCTAGATTCCATAATTAAAATTTATTTTTCTCCTATCAAAACTGAATACAGACTATAGAGTACCTATTATAGCTATTACTTTAGAACAATAGTGAAGAGAAAAAACATTTAATATAAGTAATTTTCTTTAGTTGGTGCCTCCTAAGATTCTAACGGTACCAGAGCAACTAGTTCAAGTATAATGTCCATGGTCCGCATCTTTTGCAACTGGTACCAGAAAAACTAAATTGCTATTTTTCTTCATATACTACTTAGGCCGTGTTTAGTTTCTCAAGTGAAAATTTTCACACACTTTCGTTTGTTTGTGGTAATTATTATCCAACCATGGACTAACTAGGCTTAAAAAATTTGTTTCGTAAATTTCGACCAAACTGTACACTTAGTTTTTATTTCTGCCTATATTTAATACTTCATGCATACGTCTAAAGATTCGATGTGACGAGAAATCTTGAAAAATTTTAAATTTTGGGTGGAAGTAAACAAGGTCTTAGATTTGTGAAATGACATTTTGGACGGACATTAGTGTTGATGTTGGCGAGTACGGTTGTCCAGAGTCATCAATACTGCCTTGTTTAGTTTGAGAAAAATGGATTTCGCTACTGTAGCACTTTTGTTTGTTTGTGACAAATATTATCCAATCATAAACTAACTAGGATCAAAAGATTCGTCTCGCGATTTACAGGTAAACTGCGTAATTAGTTTTTGTTTTCGTCTATATTTAATGCTTCATGCATGTGCCGCAAGATTCGATGTGACTGGAAATCTTGAAAAATTTTGGAAACAAAACAAGGCTACATCAGTCTCCATCAGATGCGTGCATGTGGCGGCCGTGACTACGGTCACGCGTGATGTCACGACGACCGAAGCTTCTGCTGAACCACCGCACGGCCATATGCAGCGCACCACCAGCCTGCCGGCTGCTGCCGCCGTAGGACCCTCCAGCCTCCACACGATAATGTTATCAACGCCGCCCATGCATGCTTCCGGCGCTCCGGCGGCCGGCCGCCCGGGAACCTTCCGCCCACACCTAACTACTACTACTACTACTTCTCAACCGACACAAACAAACAACACTTGCTTTGTAACCAACACAAACAAACAACACTAGCTTTGTAATAAGCAAATGTTGGTTGAGCTTAAAGCTGAGTCAGTGTAGCTTTTTGACTAACAACATCTCTAAAAGTTTGCCAAATTATACTACTCGTGTAGTGTAGGTAATGTATAGCACTGATCACCTCTTCATGCGTATAAAACGCAGCACACCTGCACCCAAAACTCTCAATCTTCACTGTGCGCATCAAGAGCCACCCATCGCCTCCAAACACCGGGAAAACCACTCGGAAAAGACCCCCGGGGACCGAGCGAGCGAGCGAGCATGAAGGCCGGGCCTCCGCCGCACGTTGCCATGCTGGCGACGCCGGGGATGGGCCACCTCATCCCGCTGGCGGAGCTGGCGAAGCGCCTGGCGTCGCGGCACGGCGCGACGGCGACGCTCATCACCTTCGCGTCCACGGCGTCGGCGACGCAGCGGGCGCTCCTGGCCTCGCTGCCGCCCGCGGTGTCGTCGCTCTCCCTCCCGCCCGTCGACCTCTCCGACCTGCCGTCCGACGCCGCCATCGAGACGCTCATGTCCGAGGAGTGCGCGCGGTCCCTCCCCGCGCTCACGCGCGTCCTCTCGGAGCTCGGGGAGGCCACCACCGCCACCGGCCGCCTCGTCGCGTTCGTCGCCGACCAGTTCGGGATCGACTCGTTCGACGCCGCGCGCGACGCCGGCGTCCGGACGTGCTACCTCTTCATACCCATGAACCTCCACGCGCTCTCGCTCGTCCTCGACCTCCCGGACCTCGCGGCGTCCGTCCCCGGCGAGTTCCGGGACCTCGCCGAGCCGGTGCGCCTGCCCGGCTGCGTGCCCATCCCGGGGTCCGACGTTCCCTCGCCGCTCCAGGACAGGTCCAACCCTTCGTTCTCGGTGATGGTGCACCTCGCCAAGCGCTACCGTGAAGCTGACGCCATCCTCGTCAACTCCTTCGACGCCGTCGAGCCCGAGGTCGCCCAGGTGCTTCGCCAGCCAGAGTCCGGCCGGCCGCCTGTGTACCCTATCGGTCCACTCATACGGCAGTTCGTCGGAAGCGAAACTGATGGTCCACCATCGTCACCGCGTGCGGCGTGCCTGGAGTGGCTCGACCGGCAGCCGGCGAGGTCGGTCATCTTCGTCTCGTTCGGGTCCGGCGGCGCGCTGCCAAAGGAGGAGATGCGCGAGCTCGCGCTCGGGCTGGAGCTCAGCGGGCAGCGGTTCCTCTGGGTGGTGCGCAGCCCCAGCGACGAGGGCACGCTCAGCGACAACTACTACAACGCAGAGAGCAAGAAGGACCCCTTCGTCTACCTCCCGGAAGGGTTCCTGGAGAGGACCAAGGACGTGGGTCTCGTGGTGCCGTCGTGGGCACCGCAGACGCAGGTGCTTGCACACAGGGCCACCGGAGGTTTCCTGACGCACTGCGGGTGGAACTCGACGCTAGAGAGCCTGGTGCACGGCGTGCCGATGGTGGCCTGGCCGTTGTTCGCCGAGCAGAGGCTTAACGCGGTGATGCTGGCAGCCGAGGGGGTAGGAGCGGCGATACGGTTGCCGGAGAGGAAGGATAAGGAGAGCATCGCAGCGGTGGTGAGGGAGCTGATGGCAGGGGAAGGGAAAGGTGGCATGGTGCGGGTGAAGGTGGCGGAGCTGCAGAAGGCTGCGGCAGAGGGACTCCGTGAGGGTGGCGCCGCCGCGACGGCGCTTGACGAGGTGGTGGAGAAGTGGGAAGCTGATGAAGCGAACTAGCAGAACAGAAGGTGCCCGATCGAGAACACCTAGCATTGCAATTGCAATGCTCTGCCCAGCAGAGTATGTCTGCAGTTTTAAGACCAAATTTCATGAGTTGTGTATGTTCTTGAATTGAATCTCCCGTACGTAGTTTTATGTATGCATGGATTTTTTTTTTAACAAGGAATGTATGCATGGATTAAGTTTACAGAGAGGACCAGTGGGTCGTTTCTTTGTTTGATCTTCATTTGTGTGGTCATGTCAATAATCATTGGAGGGACCTAGATGGCTAGATCAGAATCAGATGCAGTAGCAGTGTAGCACCGGATCCGACCATCCAGCAAGGATTCAACGTCCGTGATCATTCGGACATTACCCCTCTAACTGGTAGCTGCTAAACTACTGCTCTTAGCAACCGATGGGATGACTAAATGAAGCTTATAGATGTACACAGCCCAATCGGACCGGGCCGGGCCAGCACAGGGCGGGCCACGTCGGGCCACGGGCCGACCGGGCCGGGCCACCACCGTGCTGCGGGCCGAGGGTGCGGCCCATGGTCCGGCCCGTGGGCCATTTTCCCGTGCCGCCCGTTCAGTCCGGTCGGGCCGGGCCGGCCCACATCCCAACAAGCATCTCATGTCTTAATTTACCAGTTTTTTTAACAAAGGTCAATTTTTTTCACAAATTACAACATATGAAAGAAGCAGCATACAATTTCATTGTTTCAAGCAAAAACATATCTCAATTCACAAGTTATATCAAAAGAGAAAGAGCACAAAATCACAACATATAGAACAAAATGAGCGGGCCATGTCGAGCCACGGGCCGACCGGGCCGGGCCAGCACCGTGCTGCGGGCCGAGGGTGCGGCCCATGGCCCGGTCCGGCAACGGGCCGGGCCGCCCGTGGCCCGCAAACACCGGACCGGGCCGTGCCACGGACCGGGCCAAATTTAACGGGCCAAATGTACATCTATAATGAAGCTATTGCTAGCTACTTAGCAATCTGATGGGATGGCATGTATATATTAAAAAAAATCATAGGTACGGTGATTAAAAAATATAGGCTCTCATCCAAGGCATTTGGGCCTTGTTTACTTCCCCATCACATGCATCGAGTCTTTACAAGTATGTATAGAGTAATAAATATAGACAAAAATAAAAACTAATTGCACAGTTTGGTCGAAATTTACGAGACGAATTTTTTGAGCCTAATTAGTTCATGGTTGGACAATAATTACCACAAACAAACGAAAATGCTACAGTGTCGCGAAATTTTTTCCTTCACCAACTAAACATAGCCTTGTTGCCCCTTGAATGCCTGAGATATGTACTACTACTGGATCTTTGTCCTCTTAATATGCCCATAGGACATGTGTCATCATAGAAAGGGTTGTCCATTCCAATTACTAGACGAATTCCCGCGTGTTACTACAAAAATTTAAAGATATAAATTTCAGATAAGCAAATATTAAATTAGTTGGATATTTAATTAGGATACTGTTGTATGAGAATAATATGTTGCTTTAGTGAAGTATGAGAGAATAATATATAAAGAAACAAACGATTCTCCTAAACTTAAGAATGGTTGAATGGTTGTAACGTGATGCCTGTCGTTGAGGGTTGCATATTAAATAGAAGGTGGGAAGAGCCCCACCGTGGCTTACAAGCTGTTACAGCGGTACAAAGGCCCAAAAACCAGGATCTAATCTATGACTATGCTCACCGTACAAAGGCCCAAAGACGATCTAATATATGACTATGCTCTATATTTAGTACAACACATATGCATGATCACGTATGGAAAGAGGTCTACCACTAACACCAGTTAAATGTTAACATTTCTAATAATCAAATAAGTCATATCAAAATGAATAATATTTATAAAAAAATTTTAATAAGACGGAGGATCCAACAAGATAATAATATTTTTGAGACGGAGGGAGTAGCGTCGGGTTTGCTCTGTTTTATTTTTTTTCTTAGCGGCAAAGCTTTAGCCATCCCTCCCTTCGAATCTTTCAAACCACTTAATTGATGGATATATAAAATATAAAATGCAGATTCAAGAACATGTACACTGACAACTCATGGCTTGGACTTGAAACTGTGGACACAAAAGCTTGTAGAGGAAAGCATTGCTAGGTACTCTGTAATTCTGTATTCCCGATCGGGCACGTTCTAGTTGGCAGCATCAGCTTCCCACTTCTGCACCACCTCATCAAGTGCCATGGTGGCGGCGCCACCTTCACGCAGGCCCTCTGCAGCAGCCTTCTGCAGCTCAGCCACCGCTCCCTCACCACCGCTGCTATGGCCTCCTTATCCTTCGTCTCCGGCAACCGTATCGCCGGTTCGCCGCTCCTGCCCCCTCCGCCAGCATCACCGCATTTTGCCGCTGCTCAGCGAACAAGGGCCAGGCCACCATTGGCACGCCGTGCACCAGGCTCTCTAGCGTGGAGTTCCACCCTCAATGCGTCAGGAAACCTCCGGTGGCTCCGTGGGCAAGCACCTGTGTCTGCGGTGCCCACGACGGCACCAGGAGACTGGAGACCCACGTCCTTGGTCCTCTCCGGGAACCCTTCCGGGAGTTAGACGAAGGGGTCCTTCTTGCTCTCCGCATCGTAGTAGTTGTCGCTGAGTGTGCCCTCGTAGCTTGGGCTGCGCACCACCCAGAGGAAGCGCTGCCGGCTGAGCTCCAGGCCAAGCGCGAGCTCGTGCATCTCCTCCTTGGGTATTGCGCCGCCGGAGCCGAACGAGACGAAGATGACCGACCTGGCAGGTTGATGATCGAGCCACTCCAGGCAAGCCGCACGCGGGGCCAGGGAGTGTGGAGGCACGCCGCCGTTGGCAACGGTGTTGGTGGTGGTGCCATTGGACTGCTGCACTATTAGAGGGCCGATAGGGTACACAGGTGGCCGCCGCCGGCCGGGCTCTGGCTGGCGCAGCACCTTGGCGACCTCAGGCTCGACGGCGTCGAAGGAGTTTACCAGGATGGCATCAGCTTCACGGTGGCGCATGGCGAGGTGCACCATCACCATGTACGAGGGGTTGGACCTGTCCTGGAGGGGCGAGACGATGTCGGGGCCCGGGATGGGCACGCAGCCGGACAGCCGCACGGGCTCGGCGAGGTCCCGGAACTCGCCGGCGACGGAGGCCGCGAGCTCGGGGAGGTGGAGGAGGAGCGATACCGCGTGCAGATTGATGGGCGTGAAGAGGCACCTCCTCACGCCGGCGTCCCGCGCGGCGTCGAAGGAGCCGATTCCGAATAGCGTTGGCAATGGGTAAATCCATTAGGGAAGCCAGAAGTTTTTAGGAGACCGGACAAAATTTATTGTATAAGAATATTTAGCTAGAAAATTATAAAAATCTACTTTGATATAAAGAAATTTTCTTTATGAACTTGGCCACGAGCCCGGCCGGCCGCCCGGGGTGGCCGGGCGGTGGCTCCGCCACTGCCATCGGGTATGAACTCTCCAGACCCATCCCCGTGACAACAATATGACACCACGGGTATCCCCATATAGGGTGATGGGTGGAGGAATTTCCCCAGACCCATACCCGAGTGGGTAAATTAGACCCGACGGGTCACCCATACCCGCGAAACATCAGCAATTCACAAGCACCAGTCACGTAGTAGCAATTCACAAGCATCGTCACATAGCCACCTCACCATATACCTAGCAAATACCAACATAATAATTTCTGCTGCAACCATTAGTCACAACACCATAAGTATGGTTCATTGTCCATACAAATTACGTAGTAGAGAGTAGTACTTTGCTAGTACTACATAGGGGTTCAGTGTATGGGCTGCCGGTTCACTCGTGGCTGGTGGGCTTCTTTAGTTTTGGGCTGGTTATTTTTCACCCATGGGTAAATGGGTATGGAGACTACTAGAACGTTCCCATACCCGCATACCCAATGGGTGAAGGGTTTGCTCCGTTTGTGTACCCATAGATATTGGTTTCACTCCATATTGGTACCCTAATAGAAGTCCGCATACCCGCATACCCAATGGGTGAAGGGTTTGCTCCGTTTGTGTACCCATAGGTATTGGTTTCACTCCATATTGGTACCCTAATAGAGTAAATATCAATCGGGTCGCGGGCCTCCATTGACATCTTTAATTCCAAACGAGTCGGTGACGAACGCGACGAGGCGGGTGGACTCCCTGAGCTCAGAGAGGATGCCCGTGAGTGCCGGGAGTGAGCGCGCGCACTCCTCGGACATGAGCGTCTCAATGGCGGCATCATGGGGCAGGTCGGAGACGTCGACGGGAGGGAGCGGGAGCGAGGCGACGGACGGCGGCAGCGACGCGAGGAACGCGCGCTGGGTGGCGGACGCCGTGGACGCGAAGGTGATGAGCGTCGCCGTCGCGCCGGGCCGAGACGCGAGGCGCTTGGCGAGCTCCGCGAGCGGGATCACGTGGCCTATCCCAGGCGTGGCGAGCATGGCGACGTGCGGAGGCCCGGTCTTCATGCTTGGTCCTGGTGTTTTTGGGGCTTCTTCCGAGTGGTTGTAGTTTTCAAAGGCGGTGGGGTGGGGGTGTGGTTCTTGTTGCGTTTACTGAGGAGTTTGTGTGTGGGCAGAGCATGCCGGCGTGGTGCATTTTATGTGCAGAGGCCATCAACGCTTTAGGTTTAGTTTAAATTTTAATAGTACGAGGAGGGACCTACGGCGGCGGCAGCCGCCGGGTGGTTGTCGTCGTCGGCGTATGGCCGCCGCGGCGGTTCTGCGCAGAAGCTGCTTCAATATCATGACGGGCATCACACCTCACATGATGCCACCATCCTCTGCAGGCAATTAAGTACTAATAAAGCACTTGTTAATTAACTACTAATAAGATCAACTAGCCTAGTATAACATAGAGGGAGTAGGTACACCTTAATATGTCCTAAAAAAAAAAAAAGCTACAGCTGGAAGTATATATTCTATTACATAAACTTGTGCTCAACTATAACCCGGCCGGTCAACTGTTCCCGTTTGAGGGATTCTCATGAGCCGAGCTGAGTAGCCGGCCGGAGAGACGGCTCACTACTTAGAGAACGAAACAGAACCTTTCGTCGATGTGCCGAATGAGCTTTAGTCCCGGCTTTTTGGGCGCCCGAAACAAAAAAAATCTTTAGTTCCGGTTGGTGTTACCAACCGGGAGTAAATACCTACCTTTAACTCCGGTTTGTGACACTAAGCGGGACTAAAGCTTTTGTCTCGGTCGTTGGCACTAACCGGGGCTAAAAGTAGGTATTTACTCCCGGTTGGTAACACCAACCGGGACTAAATCCTCCCCGCAATAAATTGAATCTCCCTCCTCCCTTCTTTCTCTCCCTGCCCGAGCTCGAGGTGCTTTGTTCTTGCTTGTTCTTTCATTGTTCTTGCTTGTTAGTGCTCTCATCTCCCACGATCGATCCATTTCAACGCTTCTACGCCGTCGTCGATTTGTTTGAAAGGTTGCTAGCTTCGTCCTCCTATGTTTTTCACCGCCATATGTAATTTCATATATTGGATATATGTCTATTTTGATTATTTCATGTTGCCATCTCTCCAATCATCGTCTTCTCATGTTTGAATTTTTTTGAACGATGCTAAGTGTGTGCCCGCTAAAAACTAGTATACACAAATCATTACTACTATGTATACACGAATCATGTTAAGTTCTATTATAGATATTATAGGATATTTTCTACTTTAATATGTTCATGTTCTTATTTTAAAATATTAATAATATAATTTTTGTTGTAATTGTTAAATAAATTATTTTTCACTTTAAAAATTATTAAAATTAATTTTCTTTACTGATAAAATTATAGCTTTTAATAGAAAAATTATAATTCCATGATAATGCAGATAATGACACGCCATTGGATGTACAATGCTGATCGCCGCTCCAACGAGTTCATTGAGGGCGTGCGAGAATTCCGCAGAGTGGCGGAGCAAAATAAGCAGGATGGTTTTATGTGCTGCCCATGTGCTGTTTGTAAGAATTTGAAGGAATTTTCAAACTCAAGAGAAATTCACTTGCACTTGTTCACGAATGGTTTCATGCCAAACTATATTTGTTGGACCAAACACGGAGAGTCTGGGGTTATGATGGAAGAAGGTGAAGAAGAGCAAGCGTACCCTGACGATGTTTTTGCTCAATACTGCGACTTCGCAGTAGAGGATGAAGGTGATGAAGACGGGGATGCAGGAAACAGTATCGTTGATGATGACGATGCTCTTGGTGATGTCATTCGCGACGTACAGAGAGATTGCGAAAGTGCAAAGAAGAAGGCTAAATTTGACCAAATGCTAGAGGATCACAAGAAGCTACTCTACCTGTCGGCCGAAGAGGGACAAAAAAAGCTAGGAACGACACTGGAGTTATTACAGTGGAAGGCAGAGAATTGTACTTCTGACAAGGCATTTGGAAAATTACTGAAGATCCAAAAAAAGATGCTTCCGAAGCCTAATGAGTTACCCACCACTACATACGAAGCAAAAAAGATCGTCTGCCCTTTGGGATTACAAATCGAGAAGATACATGCATGCCCTAATGACTGCATCCTGTACCGTGGCAAGCACGAGAAATTAGATGAATGCCCTGTTTGCCATGCGTCACGGTACAAGATCTTGCGAGATGACCCTGGCGATGTTGAGGATGAAGAACATCCGAGAAAGAGAATCCCTGCCAAGGTTATGTGGTATGCTCCAATAATTCCATGGCTAAAACATTTGTTCAGAAATAAGGAGCATGCAAAGTTGTTGCGATGGCACAAAGAAGACCGTAAGGTGGACAACATGTTGAGACACCCTGGAGATGGTTCTCAGTGGAGAGGAATTGATAGAGAATTCCCGAAATTTGCAGAGGACGTAAGAAACCTAAGGTTCGCATTGAGTACGGATGGATTTAATCCTTTTGGGGACCAGAGCTCTAGTCATAGCACTTGGCCCGTTACTCTATGTATCTATAACCTTCCTCCGTGGTTATGCATGAAGCGGAAGTTCATTATGATGTCGGTGCTCATCCAAGGTCCGAAGCAACCTGGCAACGACATCGATGTTTACCTGAGGCCATTGGTTGAGGAACTCCAGCTTCTATGGAGCAAACCAGGTGTGCGTATGTGGGATGAGTACAAACAGGAAGCATTCGACCTACGAGCATTGTTGTTCGTGACAATCAATGATTGGCCAGCTCTAAGCAATCTTTCAGGACAGACAAACAAGGGATATAATGCTTGCACCCATTGCTTTGGTGACCTTCAAGCTATCTATTTGAAAAAAATGCCGAAAGGTCGTGTACCTTGGCCATCGTTGATTTCTTGCTAAGAACCACCAGTTGAGAAAGAAAGGCAAACATTTTAAAGGTACGGCAGAACACCGGTCCAAGCCAGGCAAACGAGATGGGGCAGAGGTATTCGAGATGGTCAAAGATTTGAAAGTAGTGTTTGGAAAGGGAGAAGGCAGCGAACCTGTTCCGAAAGACGCTTCGGGGCTTGCCCCAATGTGGAAGAAAAAGTCAATATTTTGGGAGCTACCATATTGGAAACACCTTGAGGTCCGCCACTCCATCGACATGATGCACCTGACCAAGAATCTTTGTGTCAATCTCCTAGGGTTTATGGGTGTGTTTGGAAACCCTAAGGATACCCTTGAGGCTCGAGAGGACTTAAAGCGCATGAAAGAACGAGACAACCTGCATCCAGAGCAGACAGATGATGGACGCCAGTATTTAAGACCTGCTAGCTACACTCTTAGCAATGAGGAGAAGGAAATCAGGTTTGAGTGCCTAAGCAGCATCAAGGTCCCATCTGGGTTCTCCTCCAACATAAAGCGTATAATAAATGTGCTAGAGAAAAAAAATTGTCAACTTAAAATCGCACGACTGCCACGTGATTATGACACAACTGCTTCCGGTTGCCTTAAGAGGAATTCTACCTCCACATGTACATCTGGCCACCGTGAAGTTGTGTGCATTCCTCGATGCAATTTCTCAGAAGGCAATCAATCCTCTTGATCTAGCTACTCTACAGAACGATGTGGTTCAATGTCTTGTCAGCTTTGAGTTGGTGTTTCCTCCATCTTTCTTTGATATCATGACACATCTCCTAGTTCATTTGGTCAAAGAGATTCATATTCTGGGTCCTGTCTTCCTACACAACATGTTTCCCTTAGAGAGATTTATGGGTGTACTGAAAAAATATGTTCACCAGCGGGGTCGGCTAGAAGGAAGCATCATCAAGGGATACGGGACAGAGGAGGTCATTGAGTTCTGTGTGGACTTTATTCCTGATCTTGACCCAATTGGTCTTCCTGAATCAAGGTATGAGGGGAGACTCGGTGGAAAGGGTACACTAGGAAAGAAAACATATATTAGCCAGGGTGATGATTTATTCAATAAAGCGCACTACAAAGTCCTTCGAAACTCCATTGTGGTGGAACCCTATATTGAGGAACACATGGATTTTGTACGATCCGAGAATCCTGGAAAGAATGAGACTTGGGTTACGCATCATCACATGGAAACATTCGGTGACTGGTTGCGAAAAAAATGTCAGGGTGATAAAGATATTGGAGATGAACTTTATTTGTTGGCTAGGCAACCAGCGTGGCACGTCCTCACATACAAAGGGTATGAGATAAATGGAAATACATTTTACATCGTATCACAAGATAAAAAGAGTACCAACCAAAACAGTGGTGTCCGTGTGGATGCCACGGACACGAATGGGGACAGGCACACATATTATGGTCGTATAGAGGAGATTTGGGAACTAGACTATGCACATAATTTTAAAGTCCCTTTATTCCGATGCCAATGGGTGAAGATGAAAGAAGGGGTATGAGTCGATAAGGAGTACGGAATGACAACAGTGGACCTCAACAATATTGGATATACAAACGATCCATTCGTCCTCGGTACTAAGGTGAATCAGGTGTTCTATGTGAAAGACATGTCTACAAAACCTAAGAGAGGGAAACAAGAAGAGAAAAACACCAACGAGCCAAAGCGACACATTGTTCTTACAGGGAAAAGAAACATCGTGGGAATTGAAGACAAGTCAGACGTGTCAGAGGATTATGAAAAGGATGAACGGATCCCACCCTTCTGTGTGGCCAAAGACCCAAGCATCATGCTCGCTGCAGAGGACACTCCATGGTTACGGAATGATCATAACCAAGGGCATTATGTTAAGAAAAAGTTTACCACTGTGCTAGCTTGATAATGGTAGTGATTTGTACTTGAAATCTTGTGTAATATAATTGTAACATTATGTGTAATATAATTGTAACATCTTGATGTGGATTTTGAACTATTGGTATTCATGAGTTTGGTCAAACTTGGTCAATATTGGTATTCATGAAATGTATATATGAAATGTAGATCTTGATGAGTGGAGCAATATTGGTATTCATGAGTTTTCCATTTGAGGCCATCCATGGTTCTGAAAATTAGCGTTTCACTATGAATTCTTTCAAATTTCAAAACTGAGTGGTCTAAACTTTTTTAAATGAAAATGTGACCACTAGAGAAATGTAGGTCTTGATGAGTGGAACAAACTTTGTATTCATGAGTTTTCTATTTGAGGCCATCCAGGGCTCGGTCAAAGTGTGTGTTTGTGAAACCCACTATTTTGACTTTGGTCAAACTTGGTCAAATGACCCACCTGAGTACTTCAAATGGAAAACTTTTGAATGCCAAGTTGTTAGGTCTCATCAAGACCTACATTTCATATATGGATCATATTTTCATCCGGATAAATTTGATCGAGTCCGAGGCACGTGTTTTCAAATTCGAAGACGAGCTTTGGTCAAACGACGGAGAAAATGACATGGAATGAAAATCTTTTGAATACCAAGTGGTTAGAGCTCATCAATATCCAAACTTTTTATATAGACCATTTTTCCATTTGGGAAAGTTTATGTAAACAATACTCACCAAATCTTAAATCTCACACAAACTTTATGAAACTATACGTGGGAAGTGTGGATTTTGAACTACACTTTGCCAACACTTTATCAAATGTAAAAATGGTCTATATATGAAATGTAGATCTTGATGAGTGGAGCAATATTGGTATTCATGAGTTTTCCATTTGAGGCCATCCATGGTTCTGAAAATTAGCGTTTCGCTATGAATTCTTTCAAATTTCAAAATTGAGTGGTCTAAACTTTTTTAAATGAAAATGTGACCATTAGAGAAAATGTAGGTCTTGATGAGTGGAACAAACTTAGTATTCATGAGTTTTCCATTTGAGGCCATCCAGGGTTCCAAAATACATCTTACAACTTTTAAAAATTTAAATTTCAAATTTATACAATCAATGTCGCGCATTTGTATAATTATTACTAAAGAAACAAAAGTTTAACGTCCAAATGACCCAAAAACAAAGTATCTGTCTAAAGCCAACAATTTTTTAAAATTTAATTGGTCATTATATTTTTGCATTAACAAAATATTCATTATGAATAACATTTATTTTGAATAATATGAATATTTAAAAAGCAATTGTGTTAAGAATTTTTATACTCAAGAGTAGAGCAGAATAAAATTAATGTGTATTTCTTAACAATTTTATCAGATTTATTTAATTTATAATGCATTTAACAATGTAAAGAGGAAAAAAAAAGGAAAAACCAAATTATGGCGCCTAAACTGGCGCCATAAATTGGTGAGAACCTTTTAGTCCCGGGCCGAGACAGAGCCCGGGACTAAAGGTGCCCTGCCCTATAAAGGGCAGAGGCCTTCTTCCTCCTGCCCACTGCGCCCGCGTCCGTCTTCCTCCTGCCCTAACCGCCGCGTTCGCGACCGCTCGTCTCCTCCACCGCCGCTCCGTCGTCGTTGCTCGAGCGCCGCCCCGAGGACGCCCCGCCGCCGTACGCCGCGCTCCCTCTCTCCTCTTTTTCTCTCCTTCTCGCGCGCGCGCCCGCCGTCGCCTAATGCCGCGCGCCTGAGCCGCCGCCGTACACGCGCCGCGTTCCCTCCGCGCGCCCGCGCCGCCGCCGTACACCGACAACGCTGCGGGCGGGGGCAGCTGCGCGGGCCCCACGCCGTACACCGTGCCCGGCCACGCTCGCCCCCACCGGCTGGCGGCGCAGCCGCCGAGCCCCGGCCCCGTGCGCCCGAGCCGGCCCGTGGCGCTGCGCGCCTTGTTTAGGCCTTGTTTAGTTCCCCAAAAATTTTGCAAAATTTTTTCAGATTCTCCATCACATCGAATCTTTAGACATATGCATGGAGTATTAAATATAAATGAGAAAAAAATTAATCGCACAGTTTGGTCGAAATTGACGAGACAAATATTTTGAGCCTAACTAGTATATAATTGGACAATATTTGTCAAATACAAACGAAATATTTTGTAAAAAATTTTGGAAGTAAACAAGGCCTTAGTTCCTAAAAAATTTTGTAAAACTTTTTAATTCTCCGACACATTAAATCTTTAGACGCATGCGTGAAGTATTAAATATAGACAAAAATAAAAACTAATTGCACAATTTGGTTGGAATTGACGTGACGAATCTTTTGAGTCTAATTAGTACATGATTGGATAATATTTGTCAAATACAAACGAAAGTAGTACTATTCCTAAATTGCAAATAGACGAAAATAAAAACTAATTGCACTGTTCACGTAATATATATACGATGTTCTTTAAATTTTTTTCTTTGTTACATGTATTTATTTTTTTTCTTATGCTTTGCTCTAATCATTATTTGTATTACATTATATATTTTTTGTTTAGTTCCGAAAAGATTTTCTATTTTGGTATTGTAGCATTTTTGTTTATTTGTAGCAAATATTGTCCAATTATAAACTAACTAAGCTCAAAAGATTTGTCTTGTAAATTACAGACAAACTATGTTATTAGTTTTTGTTTTTTTTCTGTATTTAGTGCTTCATGCATGTGCCACAATATGTAAATGTGATATAATATTTGTTCCTTATTTCTTCCTTCTTCCAAATCGACGTCTCTCTACTGTCGTTACCAAAGTCCCCGTCGAGTCTCCGCACCGACCGCCGTCTCTCCGCCGTAATTAGTGGTACAATTACTGGTTTAAATTAGTGGTACAATTATGATATATTTAATTATTAGAAAATGATATACACTGAACCCTAACCCCTAAACCCTAAACCCTAAACCCTAAGCCCTGAACACATATACTCTCTCTCTCACTTATTTGTGACCGATTCAGATCATGCCACTTTTGTTAGCAAATGATGTAAACCCTAAGCCGTAAACCCTAAACCTTGAAACCTAAGCCGTAAACCCCAAACCCTAAGTTGTAAACCCTAGTTTTATATATTGTTTCCTTGTCAGGTATACACAGTAGTGCCAGTAGTCATGTGTCACCAATTTCTTATAAATCTAGAATATTGCCTCTGCTCAAATTCATATATATTTATTTATTTTCATGTATATTATAGTAGTCATGTGTCACCAATTTCTTATTTATTTTCACGTAATATATATACGATGTTCTTTAATGTAATTAGTGATGTTCTATGGTGTATTTAGTTTTTTTTTCACGTAATAACATATAGTATACATATAGTGTTCTGTGATGTATTTAGTGATGTTCTAAGCCCTAAGCCCTAAACCCTAAACCCTAGTTTTATATATTGTTTCCTTGTCAAGTATACACAATAGTGCTAGTAGTGATGTGTCACATATTTCTGCAGAAATGGCCGATCCGAGAGAACACGAAGAGGAAATGATGAACCTGATCCGCGGTCCCACTGAAGAAGTTTATCACGATGATCGCGAAGGAGATGAGAACCCTGAGGGAATCGATGACTGCTCTCAGTATTTGGTCGACCCGAATGAGCAAGACAATGCTGGCCAGCAGGTCTGTAATATGGCAGTCTCCTTTGTTTTTACAAATATAATTCGAAATCTTGTATTAAATTGTCTTTTTTCTTTCTACATAGCCCTCTGGCTCGACGACAACCACGGGGACCAGCCGGAGAGTACGAGGCCCAAAGAAGCCTATGGAGGGCCGGTTAGTAATCTCAGAATTCGAGGAAGCAACAGGCAAGCCACTCGGACCCCATTCAAGGGCCTTCTTGAACCACTTAGGGTACCTTGTCCGCGATAGGATCCCAATCAGTGTCCGTGAATGGAAGGAGAACAAGAAACACCCAGAAATCAGTTATGTCTCTATACGTGACAAGGAGCTACTCTGGGGTGATGTCTTGCAACATTTTACACTGGAGACAAACGATGAACAGTTGAAGGAAAGAGTCCGAGATTGGTCTATGAAGAAGATGGCACCAATGTTCCAGGGCTATAAGAAGCGTCTATATCAAGACTACATCAAGAAAAACATGACTCCAGATTTCAACTCTCCGAACTATGCGAAGCTACGACCGTTTTGGGACGACTTTGTACGGTTCAAGATGTCCGAAGAGGCTCAGGAACGGGTGAGAAAGAACCAAGAGAATGCCCGACGCAAGACCTACCACCACACGATGGGATCAGGTGGCTACCAAACCGCAGTTCCTAAGTGGGAAAAGGCCGAAAAAGAGTTAATCGACAGGGGGTTGGTGCCCGAATCCCTCGAGTGGCCTGAGCGCACGAAGCACTGGTTTTTCACTCACGGAGGCTCACTGGACCTTGAGACCGGAAAGGTCGTGTATGGGGAACGCATCCAAGCTGTTGCGAAAAGATTCCATCAAGCCCGCTCCATCGCTGAAAGTGGAGAATGGCAGCCGAATAGAGATAAAGATGAGTTGACATTCGCCCTGGAGAACCCTGAGCACGGTGGACGGACGAGAGGCTATGGCACCGTGTCGTGGGAACATGCCTTCCCTGCTGATAGGGAAACTTATAGAAGCCGCTAGAGAAAGAAGGAAGAGGACAGGGAACGGATACGCAGATTGGAGGAAGGACTCATAAAGACCCAAGAAGTGGCTGAACGGGCCCTTGAGCGGGAGCAAGCGCTGAAGGCCACAATGGATGAGAAAATCCAAAAGGCCGTGGAGGAAGCTGTAACTTCCCGCCTCCAAAGCTTATCACAGCCACCGGCTGTCAACATCAGCCCTTGCTCAGCTCATCTAAACAGCAGTTGTGCTTCTACGGAGGCGCCTGCGAGGCAAGTTGATGACGTAGGGCTGCGATTCCTGGTGGATGACGTCACCGCTCCGTTGACGTCTTGTGAGCTCCATATTCCGGAGGGCGATGGCACAGTAAAGGTGGCTACTGGTGTTGTATCTCCTATCGACACCACCAAGACACCAACGATCCACTCTGTCCCAATATCAGCCGGATATGCTTGTGTCTCGGTGGATAGAGTGGTCAGAGGCCGTGAAAATGTGCCTCTCGATATCGAAGGCGGTGATGGAGAGAAGACACTTGGTGAAACGGAGAAGACATTCATATGTTGGAGGAAACGGTACATCATTATTCCTGGGGTGCCGCCGCCACAACCGAACCCTAGCAGGTGCGGATTATTGTGGACGCTACTGCTTTTTCTATAATTATATACTGTATCAAAAAACATTTAGTCATGTATACATATACCTTATTTGTTTTTCTTCAAATCCAGGGCCTCCCCTCACCGAAGTCCGTCTGTCCATTCACCGCATGACCATAGTGCCGTGGGACACGACGACGACGACGTACAAGAGAAGGCTGCATCCCCACCACCGGCCGCCGCATCACCTCCACGAAGGAATCCAACGCCGCCCGCGGTTGAATCTCCTCCACAACAGCAAGCTCCACCTGCGCCGCTGCCTCCGCCAATGCCGACGACAACGGCCGCCGCCTCATCGGCACCGGCTGGTGCTGCATCGAAGAGGAAGAGGTCGTCCGCCGAGACACAGAGATCACTCCAACCACCTGCGGCAAAGAGGAAAGCTTTGAACATGAAGATCCTGAAGACGACCAAGCTTTCATATGAGAAGACCGATGAGGAAGTCCTTGCTGCCAGCAAAGCGGAAGTCAAAGCATTCTTTGAAAAATGCAAAGCTAATAGAAAAGCAGAGCAAGAGCCGCCATACCTAATGTATCCTCGCTCAAAGCTACGTCAAGTGGTGCAGAAAATGACAGACGCGAACCGTGCTGCGAGTAAACAACCAGGGTCAACAATATCAGACTACGACCGTATTGTCCTAAAGAAAATCAAGGCAGACAAAAGAAAAGTCCAGCAAAAAGTTGCACAGCTCGGCGAACAAGCGCAACAATCAGTTCAGCCACTAGTGGTTGCGAATGAGTACGGTTCAAACGCCAACTTGCTGGCAATGACTATACCTGCTAATGTGGACTTAGATGAGCTCGGGAATTGGATGGAAGAAACTGGGCTGCCCCTAGAAGCACTTCTAGGGTGTACCGATGCACCAATCCACAAAGGTGTCGATGACTATCAGAGTCGGTACATTTACGGCAGGAGTTTGTGCCACCCTGAGAAGGTACGAGGACTTGGTACGCAAATATACAAGCTGCACGAGTACTACTTGAGAGTCAGCTCAAAACATATAGAAGAAGAATTGATTGCCGTCCGAGTCCGCGACCGACACTACTTCCATGGAGATGACGTCATATGGATAGATTTTAGTGAAGTACACCAACTTCTCCATATGAATGCTCTCGACAAATCTCTCATGAGCTGCTACTGTCTGTAAGTGATTCTTCCTTTCAATCATTAATCCCATCATAGTATATGTATGTATTCGTAATAACTACGCTCACGATGTGCAGACACATGATGAGAGAACAAAGATTGAAAAAAGACAATCGAATTGGTTTCATCGATCCATATGTCGTGTACAAGGACACTAAACCTAAAGATCCATTGAATCTGAAGCCTAAGGAAATGGAGAAGAACCTCCGGAGGTTCTTTTATAACCAAAGGCATACGGAGAAGATGCTCTTCCCTTACAATATGGGGTAAGTGTTGTGTTATATAATATCTTAGTTAATCCGGCATTAAGATATACATATATAAGTTGACTCGAAAAAAATGCAGAGATCATTGGATACTCATTGAGATTAAGATCACGGAACAAAGAATACATGTGTGGGACTCAATGAAAAAAGACCTGTCACTCTATCAAGACATAATAGACATGATCGAGAGGTAAGTATATATCATACTTTAAATATCGATGCGTGCTCCTTTACTTCATTATGCTAGCTATACCTAATCAACGAGCGTCTTATTGGGCAGGGCTTGGGCTTGGCTACAACAAAAATATTGTACGGATCTGAATGTGTCACTTCCTCCTCCTGTTCTACTCCCTTGGGTGCCCACGCAGCTGTTTGGAACGAATCTATGTGGATACTATGTTTGTGAATTTATGCAGTGCACCCTATTTAAACCTGCTCAAAGTGTTCTAAAAGTAAGTAACATGCATGTGTATACAGTAAATTTATATCTTATTTATTTGTTGAAACTAAATAGATTTTATGTATATTAATATCTTTTTTAACTAATGCAAATGGAAGGAGTGGAATATGAAAGATAAAGTGTTCGAGTACACATTACTCCTTAGAGTCCAGAAGACGATCGCCGGATTTATCAACGATCATGTCATTCCGGAAGACGGCGAGTTCCACTTATACCCGCAGGGCTTCAAGCCCATTCCAAACAAGGACGAATACTTGTATGAGCTTTGAGTGGGCGGGCAAACATTATGTAATCATTAACCGGTGGCAGCACACTTGATTATTACTTGTACATAATATTATTATTGTAAATGTAATGTGTATGTACGTATGTGTATAGCTATATAATATATATAGATATATATATATTATACGGATAATATATATATGTAGTTTCATACTTTATTTATGTCCAATAATGACGCTCTCGTATAGGTGCAACGTATATGGATAATTGCGGCGTATACGATTAAATTGGAGAACATATACAATTGAAAACCAAAATCTATAAAGAAATGAAAAAGAAAAAGAAAAAGAAAAAAAAACCTTTAGTCCCGGTTGGGAATACCAACCGAGACTAAAAAGGGTGGCCAGGGGTGGCGCCACGTCACTGCCTGGTGCCCCCTGTAGTCCCTGTTGGTATTACCAACCAGGACTAACTGTCTCCATTTAGTCTCGGGTCAGAGAGCTGGGACTAAATGTGGGACTTTTAGTCCCGATCCCTTAGTCCCGGCTCGCCACTCGGGACTACAAGTTGTTTTTGACCGGGACAAAAGGCCTGTCCTGTACTGGTGGCTGAAGAATCGATCAATTGTTCGCCATCTGAACCTAACTACTACTAAAACTATATTTCTAGAGCCGGGTAAATATATATACAATCGGCACTATAGCTGCTTAAGCTGTCCCTCGAAATGCATTTATAGAGGTAGCTGTTATTCCCTGCCATCTCTAAAAAATGCCCTAATTTTAGAGGTGTCTATGTTTCCAGCCATCTCTAAAAATAGGGGTTACATATACTAAAATTCTAATTTTTCAAACGTCCACACCAATAAAAGGTTTTTGGATCTGCAAAAGTCATGTAACTTTGCAACTGATAGCATTTTCATTAAAATTCAACTATGCATGGAAAATTATGTTTCAGGTTCTTACATTTGAAATTCGAGTTTTAGAGATAACCTCGAATAGAGAAATTACCAAAACTAAATTATAGATCTCAAAAAGTTATGAAACTTTATAGTTACAACTTATCCATTTAAAATCCATTTCTGGTCTCAAATACTTATTTAAAAACCAGATGGATAATAAATAAAGGAGGACGAACGTCCGAAATAGACACTGTGGAGTGGTTCGAGGAGAAATACATGATAAATAATGGAGGAGCAATGCTATTTTTCTGCCCACACTTTTGATTTCTGGTCAATGATATTTGTAGAGGCGGCTCAGAATCTACAAATTGTTGATTATTATTGTAGATTTATAGAGATGAAAAAGCAGAGACGGCTAGGGCAGATGCGTCTATAGCTTGGCCACGTACGCTGCCAATCAACAACTCACTCTAACGGATCCAAGGAGACCGTTTCAGGGGTACGCGGCGGCTTGTGCAGCCAGACCGTACGTGCATTGGCCGACGGCGGAAATATAAAAACGCTAGGACTAACGTGGACGAGCTGCTAAGCTAGGCGTCCAAGACCAATCATTCCAAGTTATTATCGACCGGATGGTGGGTGGCAGCATGACAAATTCAAAAAAAAAAAATACCCACGTTTACATTCCCGATCACGAAATGCTGAACCAAACTAAAATGTGAATACAAAATAATATTAAATTCTGTTCAGTATAATAGTTTGATGTAGAATACACGTAAAGTGTAGAATAGTACTTGTATATATGTAAGTGTATCATATTATATTATTTATTATATTATTGTACACCGTAAGTCAAAACTGAACAGAAAAATACTGAATAAATACTGAATAGTACTAAACAACGTTTAGTATGGTCCAACACTACATCCAAGACATACACATCCCTCGTCGTTGCATTGGCATGCAGTTCTATAAATGCTTGAGGTATCCGCTGTAGATGAGCATCGCAGCAGCGCTCTAGCCGAGCGCGCATTGCAGAATTGAAGATAGCTTGCCTTTGCTTTGCATTCTCGATCGATCGCTTGCAATTTGCTCAAATCTAACCGAGAGCACACACATCATCATCATACACGATGGGCTTTGCAGCTAAGATGCCGGCTGCATGCCTCTGCTGGTTACTGCTACTAAGCATGGTGTTAGCCTTTGGAGTTGCAGCTAGCCCGGCGCAGGCCTCAAGGAATACTCACTATGACTTCGTTGTAAGTTATTCATCGATATATAGATCTCATTTCGACTTATATTACGACCAGTTTTATATTTCATTCAGAGATGCAGGCAGTTGCTTGAACAGTATGTAGCTAATAATATAACGCCGGCCGGCGTGTGATCAACTATTTTGCAGATAAAGGAGACGAAGGTTACCCGGCTGTGCCATGAGAAGACCATCCTGGCCGTGAACGGGCAGTTCCCCGGTCCGACCATCTACGCCCGCAAGGGCGATGTTGTCGTCGTCAACGTGTACAACCAGGGCAGCAGCAAGAACATCACCCTCCATTGGCACGGCGTGGACCAGCCACGGAACCCGTGGTCCGACGGGCCGGAGTACATCACGCAGTGCCCAATCAAGCCCGGCGCCAACTTGACCTACCGCATCATCTTCACCGAGGAGGAGGGCACGCTGTGGTGGCACGCGCACAGCGACTTCGACCGCGCCACCGTGCACGGCGCCATCGTCGTCCACCCTAAGCGTGGCTCGGTCTACCCCTACCCCAGGCCACACAAGGAGGTGCCCATCATCCTCGGCGAGTGGTGGAATGCAGACGTGGAGCAAGTTCTCCTCGAGGGCCAGCGGACCGGCGGCGACGTCAACGTCTCCGACGCCAACACCATCAATGGCCAGCCCGGCGACTACGCCCCGTGCTCCAAGAACGACACCTTCAGGATGCTCGTGGAACACGGCAAGACGTACCTGCTCCGGATCATCAACGCGGGGCTCGCCAACGACATGTTCTTCGCCGTCGCCGGACATCGCCTCACGGTGGTTGGCACTGACGGCCGCTACCTCAAGCCGTTCACCGTCGACCACATCATGATCTCCTCCGGACAGACCATGAACATCCTCCTCGAGGCCAACCACGCCACCAACGGTTCAGGCGACAACAGCCGCTACTACATGGCTGCAAGCCCGTTCTTCGCCAACGCACGACTACTCCCGTATGATGATAAAAACACAACAGCCATTCTAGAATACACGGACGCGCCTCCATCCACGGGGCCACACAGACTCCCCCGACCTGCCGGCTGTCGATGATGTTGATGCAGCAGCGGCATACATGGCGCAGCTTCGGTCTCTAGTCACCAAGGAGCACTCGATCGACGTGCCAGTGGAGGTCGGCAAGCACATGCTCATGATGATCTCCGTCAACACGCTCCCCTGTGGGGCCAACAAAACATGCAATGGCCCCAGAGGTGACCGTCTCGCAGCGAGCCTAAACAATGTCAGCTTCGTGGCGCCAACTGTCGACATCCTCGACGCCGTACTACGACTCCATCAGTGGTGTATACGAGCTGGACTTCCCCAACAAGCCGCCCTTATTCTTCAACTTTACTGCCCCCAAATCGCCCCAGGAGCTCCAGCTTACAATGCAGGGCACCAAGGTGAAGGTGGTGGAGTACGGTACCGTGGTGGAGGTGGTGTTCCAGGACCTCACCGGCGAGAGCCACCCCATGCACTTGCATGGCTTTAGCTTCTATGTGGTGGGCCGAGGGTTCGGTAACTTCGACAAGGACAAGGACCCGGCCACGTACAACCTGGTGGACCCGCCATACCAGAACACCGTCTCAGTGCCCCCGAGTGGCTGGGCTGCAATGCGCTTCCGCGCCATAAATCCTGGTAAGTAGTAGTGTCTATCCTAAATTAATATGGGCAACATTGCAATGCTTTTTTCTTATATGTGTTATACTATTTTTTCTTGTTTATTAGGTGTATGGTTTATGCATTGTCATTTCGATCATCACACGGTGTGGGGGATGAACACTGTGTTTATTGTGAAAAATGGCAAAACCCCAGATGCTCAAATGATGCCACGTCCTCCCAACATGCCCAAGTGCTAGTAAGGAAACAAGGGCATGAGCCATGCTGGCGCTTTGCATGCAAGACAATCCAGCAAGATATCTAATCTAACTAGATTGGTAATTGGTTTAATTATCTACGGCACAAATTTTATGTTGTGTGGTTTCATCAGATAAATTTAATTATATATCGTTTATGTTTATTTTTTCTTTTATTTGGTGGAACAGAAAAATATATTCGTTGTATTCGTTGTTTGTGCACGTCACTTTAGACCTTGTTCAATCTTCAAGTGTAACTAAAAATGTTTGTTACGGTACATTTTGTATCCTGTGAAAATTTAATATACATTCGTGCTTCATATATTTATTTATTTGTTTTTACCACAATAAGATCATGATTACTTAGGGAAAACATGTTTGATTACAACACTGTTCAAATATCTTTTTATTTTTAGACGATGGAATTAAAACACATTTGACCCCATCAGTTTAATATTGAAGATGGTTTTTCCGTTTATTATTATAGTAGATAATACCCACGTGTTTCTGCAGAAATTTTATAATACTACAAAGAAGATTATTCTGTAATGCTAAATAGGAGAAAATCATTTTAAGTAAGATGCATAAAGCCATGAATCCTGAAGTACCAATAATGAAATCAACAGGCTAGGGCAAGCAAAAGTTAAATTTAACCCGTCCTAATTAAAATTTGAAACTTAAAAGATTGATGAAACCATTCAACTGAAAACTTCCAGGGGCCACCCTATCGGAAGCAAACGTCAAAGCGCTTGAGATAACCGTTGCTGAAATATACAAATTTTAATACATACTTCGTTGCTGAGCTTGGTGACAAATTCTGTTGGCTTTCCTGACCGGAGAAATGAGGCGTGGATCGAGCTATGGACATCACAATTTATGGTGGAGAAAGCAGCTATAGATCCATAAAGGAGGTCCAAACAATGATCATTCGTATGTATATGCCCACACATAGTGAAAGAGATCGACATTTAGTCTTGTCTTTTAGGAGTCTTGGTTTTTCTTATACAAATTAAGTTTATAATAAGGTTGCTCATGTTCTAGAGAAGCAGGTAACATGTACACATATAGATCCGAGAAGTGGCATGTAACTCCCTGTAAGTGATCTTGTATTGTACGAGGCTTTGGCCAACTCACGCTAGTACAAAGAAGCTCTAAGCTGGCGGTGGAATTTAATTTTTACAGGCGGTTTCAATTAAAGAATACTTGTAAAAATAAATTGGCGGGCCCAACTCAAAAACCACCTGGGAAAATCAATTTTCACAGGCAGTTTTTCCTAACAAATCCGCATGTACAAATCATGTATTTCTACAGGCGGTTCTCCTAAGAAACCGCCTGTAAAAATCATATTTCTACAGACGGTTTCTTAAGAAATCCGCCTGTAGAAATAATTTGAAATTGAATTTTTTGAGTTTTCAAATGACCTCGTTTGAAAAAACCATCAAAATAAAAGTTGTAGATCTCGAAAAGTTATGAAACTTTGTAGTTGATAACTTTTTCATTTGAAATCATCTTGTCGTCGAAAACTACGTTTGAATTTCTCAAATTTAAAATTTAAATTTTGTAAATGACCTCGGATGGAGAAACTACCAATATAAAAGTTGTAGAACTTGAAAAGTTATGAAACTTTATAGTTGACAACTTTTCTATTGGAATCCGTTTAGGGTCTCAAATAATTAATATATGCTCGGTTTAGGATAATATGTGGGGAACTAAACTCTAATATAGTCACAATTGAGTGATAGGTGGAGTGGTAGAGGAGGCTACACGCAAGGGCAAGGTATCAGGTTTGAATTCCACCGACTGCGAAGCACATGATTTTACGCGAAAAAAGCATGATTTCCCTGTAATTAAAATCTTTTCGATTTTACGCCAAAAAGCGTGATTTCCCTGTAATTAAATTTTTGTTTCTATTTTTAAAAGTCGATTTTGTATTTTCTATAAATGGATTTCTACAGGCGGTTCACTTAACTCAGCCGCCTGTAGAAATAAATTTCTACAGGCGGTTCTCAGCTATCCGCCTGTGGAAAAGTTTATTCGTCAATCCGTGTGTAGAAAGGGGTTGCGAACCGCCTATATAGTACCTGTACTAGTGTGAGTTAATGAAACACAAGTACATATAAAAAAAGTGACCGAGGGTGAAACAAAATTGAGATACAGAAAGTGAACAATATAGACAATAATTTAACCAAGATTTCTAAATCAATTAGCAAACTAAATCAGCCATTTTCCGTTTTAGAGCCAAATTGATGGTCGAATTCGCCCTCGCTCTACAATGATTGGGTCGGCTTATTGATCTGAATATCGGATTCACTGATCATGCTAATTGGTTAACGGGCTAGACAAACAGACAGTCCAAGTTTTGGACCACCGGCCGGTTTTACCAACAAGCAAATGGGCTGAGGTTTTATAGCTCGCCTCATCAAGGGCATACTCGTGGGTCTTTGTCGATGATGGGTGTGTTTGGTTGGTGTTGATAAATCTTACTCCTCCTATGCACAGTATTTAATTAACTTGTCAAATAGCAACAAATCACTCTAACATTTCTAAGCACAAAGCAGGTTGTCATCCCTAATTATATTGCTAGGAATTTAATATAGATTCACATGTTCTACTGTAAAAGACAGAGAATAACAAATATGAATATAATTATAAACTAAATGGGTTCTGCAAGCGAACAAATAATTATACCGTTGTAGTATTTTATCTAGGGAAGTATCTAGGTTGTCGATTATATTTATACCACTGAGAAGGCTAAGTGTTAAACTATATTCTATTATATTGATAGGAAACTATATAGGATAATATATGATATTACCCAAATCGTATAGTCTACTTCATAACAGGCAGAGGTCATAAGATAAATATAGATAAATAATAATGGTAGCATAATCATCAAGTATCATAAATGAAGATAATCATCAGAGCATCTACTAGTCATAATCATAGTCAGCTAATGGATAAACTAGGGAGTTGGATCTAAGATAATTCTATAACTACGCCAATGAATAACTCTAATTAGTGCAATTACATCTAGAAATCATCGTTAAGTCAACCCTATATCATAATTATATGTAAAGAGGCATCAACTAATGAGGGTTTTAAGACGCAACTATCACCTCCTTCGCGACCGCGCCCATGCTAGCACTACGTACAAAGGATGGACTATAGAGGAACCAACGCAGCTGTCACCTACGCGGACTACCACACGACCCGACACGTCAGGGGGCACTCGCAGACAAACAAGATATCTAGACACCACGTCTACATATTGTCTATCATCTATCCAACGATCGATTAAGTAAACGTTGTACGAGTAATTACATGAATTCAATAAGATCAAACCAACTATCCTAGACATATAATCAAAGTAGACAATGACTAATGTAATTAAGAACATATGAATATATTAAGAATAAAGTCTCCCTAAAATATAATTGAATACTATAAAGTAAGAACTAGATCTATTACCGAACTCTTGCGCTCTAGACCAACACCAGGGGCTCCAGATCCCGATGAAGAACTAGATCTCCTCTACTTCTAATCTAACTAACTAGAACTATGAACTAGAAGGTTCTTGATGAACTTGAAGGCACTTGATACTTGATGGCTTGAGGCCTTGATGAATAATGAATTGGTTGATGATGTTCTCTCCAGGGGGTCTACCCACGTATTTATAGTCCAGTGGGATTCGTGTGCGCCGTAGGATCAAACCGACTTAAGCAAGGGCCGAGATTACTCCTCAAAGGCGGTGGAGGAAGCTTCCAGAAGGGGGGGGAGCAAACCCTAATAGCAGGTGGCCGCCCGGCCCCACCTGGCTGCTGCTGGCTCCCCCCTCACGTCGGGAGTCTTCTAGAGTGTTCCTGAATCCTCTCGCGCTGTTTCCCGTGGCGGATACGTTTCCGTGTTTGTTTTGCACTAGAATCCCTCTTTTTCAGCTTTCCTGAAATTCACTCTAGAAAATACAGAATATACAAAACTCATGGATTGTTAGTTTAAACCCTATACTAGTGTGTATTCTTGTTCTCCTTCAGGTTTAGAGTTATAATAAAAGTTGACGTTATCGACCGCCAACAGTTGGGTCTTTGGGTTGGCTTTTTGTTTAGTTGGGCCAATGTGGATTATTTGGTTAGCTCGCTAGCCTACTTAGCTAGGCTCTAGGAAGCTATAAGTGCCCCCCTTGCCAGGTCCGGATTGAATCACCAGGTTGGTGTTTCCTCTGGAGCTAGGCTACGCTCGGCCTTCTTCGTGTGTCTCCTCACCACCCCAACTCCACCCCTGCTTGGCCTCACCATCCCATCCCTCCTCCGCCACCGTCGCTCTACTCCACGCGCGCCCCTTTTCCCCCGCCGCCGCACACGACACAGGCGGAGAACGAGCCAGAGGTGGCGCTGTCGCCCCCAAACTCCCCACCAAATTTGCCTTCTCCTCCCCCACATCCCATGGCGCCCGTCGTGACGGTCACCGGTGCCGAGGACTCCGACCGTCTCACATCCCACGCCGTCCACCCACAGAAGTTGTGGGAGCTCGCGGCCGCCCCTTCTTTGTGGCCTTCTCCATCGCTATCATGCCGCTCTTAGCCGTGGCACGCCGATCCGCCGGATCCGACCACGCCGCTCGCTTCCCGTTTTGGCGGCTGGACGAGGAGGACGTGGCGGTGATGGTGGTGGCGGAGGCCCTAGATGTTCTCTCCCTCGCTCTCCCCACCGTCAAGACCAATGGGGGCTCCCGCGCCACATGGAAGGTGGCGGAGGCCCTGGATCTCCCCTTTGCTACCTTCTGCCGCCATGAGCATGCTGCATGGCCAGCCACACCACCACGGTGGGAAGGAGACGCCCGAGGACCGCCACCACCTAGGGGGTCATCGACACCGACAACTTCGATTCCAACTCGGAGGGCTCAGAGTACAACGAGGAGCGGTCGGTGTCCCCGCCCCCACCGCATGTGCCGTCGCACCACCACCACGTGCTGGCGCTGGTGGCGCAGCAGCCCCAACCGCCGTCCTACTTCACGGTGGTGAGGAGGAGGCAAACGACGATGACCTCCATGCTCACCCTACTCGAGGAAATGTCTGAAAGAGGGTAATCCTACCAATTGAGAGAAGAGGTAACTCTATCTCAATAAATCAGGCAACCAAACATACTCTAAGGCTAGCCAGGCTGATATAGTACACGCAACCAAACAAGCAAGCATTGGTTAGCTAGGGACAGGCTTGGACTAGCCAGGCTTAGTTTGGCTAGCCAGGGTTGTCTAGGAAATGAACCAAATACACCCAATGTAGCCAAAGGCGGCATGACCGACTTGTTGTTGATCATCAACATGAGGACAAGATCACTAAGTACTTGTTTGGTATTGCAAATAAACATCTAGTAAAGCAAGTGTTGATTTCCCTTTATGAGTTGTAAATTGTGTTATGCACTTTGTTAATGTTGGTATTTCTTAACGTCTACTAGAAGATTTAGCAAGGGCACTGTTGGGTATTCTTAACATCATTACCAAAAGTAGACAGTTTTCTAATTCTAGTAACGGTGCCAAAAATGCCAAACCTATCCCTCATACCACTTAAGCCAAGTTGTCATCCCCAGCATGACATGAGAGACGCGGTATTGAAATATGCAATTGCTCTTCTAAATAAATAATGAATGGGATCTGCAAACGCATAGATTAATACCGATGTAGCATTTTAACCGGGAAGTATTCCAGGTATCGTTATTTATATTTTTACCACTGGGAAGGGATTAGCAATCATCAATATTGATTACAGAATAGAATATGAGATTGAGTATCTATCATTGCATATATAATTGAGAACATTGTATCTAACTCTTTCATACAGGGATAAGTGTCACATAAAAGATATATGAAGTAATGAATAGTGACAAAGATAATTAATCTGATCAGCATAACTTAGCCACATATAAATATGATAAGCACCTCAATTAGATACTCTAGAAAGTCATTAGCATGGTATTAGAACAAACTACAAGAATATTTCCTAAGTTATTCTCAACTATATAGTCTAGCATTATCATAGTTAGTGCAAGCATACTTAGCAATCATTGTGAGACAAGACTACGCCCATGCATAGTGATATTACCAAGGTAAATGAGAAACATAGCAATCACTCCCCTGTAATAATATTGCTCTGCCAGCCCAATACACGAGAGGGGGACTATATAAGAATCAATGAAGCTGTCACTATCACGAACTACCCCATGATCTGGCATATTGGGTACAATCGCAGATAAATACGGTATAAGCACCACGCCTACACAATATCTATCATTTACCCATGGATCCGATGGATAAACGCTATATGATCCTAAACATGTATATAAATACAATCTAACTAAGCCAAGTACATAACTATGATAAACTAAGAACAATATAATCTTGAATATAAACAAGTAGAGCAAAGTCATAAGCAATATATTGAAGCAGAACAAAGTCATATTCATAATATTGAAGAACAAAGATAATTAGAAGAACAATTAGAAGCACAATTAGAGAATTACCAAGAATCCTCTTGACAGATTTGGAAACCAATCGAAGATTGACTCCTTCTAGTTCTAATCCTATGTAGCTATGCTAATCTAGATGTTTAATTGATGTGGTGGCTCTAATCTTGATCAGAGGCTTCTTGTCCCTTGAGGAATAATGAATTAGGGTTGAGAGGCTCTCTCCTCCAGGGGCCAGGGGGTCTGGTTTTATAGTCCCTTCAAGTGAATATGAGCCGTTGGATCAAATCGACATAGATTGAACGGTTATCTTTGATCCTTTAGGTCGGTGGAGATCTTCCCCGAAACAGAGTCCTGATTGGACTCAGCAGGAGGGCGGGCGCCCAGTGCCTGGCCCCGTTCGGCCTCCGCTTCCTTCCCGTGGCTTCTGGAGTCTTCTAGATGTAAGATAATTGCGCGGCACGTTAATATCTCTATGTAATCCCGACGTGTGGGCCTTTCTTCCGTATTTCCTGATAACCCCCTGCAGAAATAGACAAACACCAAAACTCATGGAATTCTATCAGATAAAACCCTAAGTCTAGATGTTGATTTCATTTGGATCCTTTTCTTTGTTTATTTGATAATTAAATTTGATACTTAATGACCGTCAACAAACTCCCCCAAGCTTACCTCTTGCTCGTCCCTGAGCAAGGATAGATTAGAAGTTGCTGCAATATCTTTAAAAATTGACGGTACACGTGCTTTTAAATGAGGTCTCATCTCTGAGTTAGAGTAAACTATCAAGACTTAAAACTTACTTACTTTACCTTTCACCATGGAACTTGTAACCGTCACTTCTGTCTTGAGTGGTTAAAAGATAGAACAGTCTAGTCAAGTGCCATGTCTCTTATTCTTGATCAGCTATAGCTCTGGAGTTTTTACAGATTTTCAAATAAAACTCAGAGATTCCTTGTATGATTCTCTCAAATCTCTCTTGTGGTATTTCTGGATCCTTACCAAGGCAGTGATGGTATATGCCTTCTCTCAAAAAGTATGTGGTATTTGTGGTATGAAGCATAGTGACATTGCCATCTCTCTCACCCTACTCTAATAAGGCTTTAATAACTGGAGCTCATAGGTGGGAGATAAAGTATACATACTTACAAGACATTTATTGCATAGTCAAACCATGGATCCAAAGAAACAAATCAATAAGTCAAATCAAGATGTGCATGTGTGGCGAATGAATGGTGTATGGTGATGACAATGGTGGAAGTCTAATTCTACTTTTGCTCTTTGAGGGGATACATACCTTCCTTGCTTTTTGAAACTTTATGAGGAGAATGAGATGCTCTTCTTTTTCTTTTCTCTCAGGTGGGTATCTTGTACCCCTAATTCTACTGTCGGACACTTGTCCATTTTTACCTCTCATCTCACTTTTTCTTTTCTTTTGAGGTTCCGGGCACTTGCCCCTTTTTATTTCCTCGTATACTTTTTTCTTCTTTTTTTAGAGCACTCATCTCTTGAGATAATATAGCAAGTGGTAGTAACAAGATAACTTGAGCATTTATTTCACAAGGAAAAACAGAAATATTTTTGGTTATTCTCTCCTGGATTAGGAGTAGAATATTTTTGGGTGGTTCTGGAGATGGAAATGGATGGATATATGTGGATGGTACTTCCGGAGTAGAAGTAGCATATATGAGTGAACGTGCAAGTGAATCTTGATTTAACCACATGACAAGCTCCTAAGGGTCTACACAGCTTGACCACACTCAATGCTCATAAGCAGTAAAGTAAATGTGTGGCTCAAAGTCTAGCAAGCATGTATATATGGCTGTGGTAGGAATTTAAACTCTCATCATACAGGAACTCATCGTGCAATATTTTAAAGATTTTAAAAGATAAAATTCTCTGGAATTCTAGCATCTCTAGGAACAGATAAACAACAGCTCAACCTTCCCATATCGTATCCGTTAACAACTTAGACTTCAGATCAAGTTTTTATCCCACAAGTTTAGGTTTAGAGCAAGCTTTAAATTATAACAGTTATATCTAAACTTGAGAGAGAACTCAAATTTTAAAAATTAGGCAGAGCAACTATTCATCATATCCATGCTAGAGTTTTATTTAGATACAGATTAGCATAGCCACTTTATTTATTTATTAAACACACTAAGCAAAAGACAAATATATAAGCATAAAATCTTTATTTGTTTTTCCATAATTATGTATATCTATATTTTAATATAGTATAAGTATAAAGATAGATAGAAATACTTATCGGGATAAATGGGGGTGCTCTACCCCAAGCTGAATTTTGACGTAATTTCCCTTGATGTAGCTAGCAGGTGGCAGAGGTGTATTTGAAAGTCGGCAGCACCCTGACAGCAATTAGAATGTCCTCCGTCTGCTAGTCTTCTTGATTCTTAAATTCTGTGGAGCTCAAATAGACAACAGAGCTTGTGGAACTGATTAAGTGTTAGCATAAATATCTAGCCTTTATCATGTTGAGACTCCTTAATAAATTACTCCCTATTTTTATATTTTCGTTTTATAAAGCAGAAAAATATTTATTTTATTTTTATGCCCCCACAGTGAATGTACTTATGGGTTTTATGCCACTCGTATACTCACATGGGGCTTACTGGTTTTTATATTTTTATTTTCTTTTTATGATGGTATGAACATAATTAACTAAGTAAACTAGTTGACATAATTGAAAAGAAAAGGATAATACCAAGTTTACCTCTTGGCAAGGCGTTCGGTGTTTTTAAGTCCTCCGAACGGGACTCTCCATTTTCTCAATTATCCTGGGATTCGTTGGGTGGCGTAGTCGGTACTTCCGGCGGCGCCTCCTCTTCATGTATGGTTATCTTCTCTTCCCACACGTGACTCGGTGCTATGGTCTTCTTTGGATAATTCTGTTTAAACTCTACGTCTTCTGACCTTACAACTTCTCCTTCATAGTCTGCCCATCCATCCTTGATGATTTGGCTCCTCTGGTTGCGGTTGCGTCGTTTTCTGACCTGCTTAGATTCTTCAAAGATGTAGTTAGGGTCAGTAAAATAACGGCGTACCTTCTCTGAGGGGAAGTGCATATGGACTTCTCCGGTTCCAATGTAGATAATTGCTTTAACGGTACTGAGGAACGGTCTTCTAAGGATGATGGGCGGATCGTACTCATCTTCTTCCAGGTCAATAACTTGAAAGTCTGTGTAGACAAAATGATCGTCTATTTTGATAGAGACATCAGTTACTATTCCTTTAACCTCTCGAAATGTCTGATCTGCCATCTGGAGCTGAATGTATGTTGGTTTCAGGGGCATGGTTCCGAACAAGAGCCGATAGGTGACTGCGGCCATTATGTTGACGCCCGATCCGGTGTCGCAAGTCGTCTTGTAGAAGTTGTATCCATTTATGGAGCAATAGATGCTTGGCATTCCTGGGTCGTCCTTCTTAGTCAAAAACGGTGACTTAAGTTGTTGATCTTGGCCTCCATGAACTGCAGTGACCATCTTAGCTGACTCGGTCCACACTTGCTTGTTCCTGTTTCTCCTGTTGGTCCTCTTCCTTGATTCACGTCTGGATTGATCTGGGATTTGTGTAGTCTTGTTCTTGAAGAAAAACGTCTCCTTCCTCCCTTTGATGTAGAAACTGATCTTGGCAGCACTAGCGTAGATGACAGCTCCCGAGGTATTCAAGAATGGCCTCCCTAAGATGATAGGTGCTCTCTCATCATTACCGGTCTCTATCACCACGAAGTCTGCTAGGGCGTACAAGGTACCAACTCGGACACAAAGGTTCTTCAATATTCCTTTTGGAAAACTTATCGTCTGATCTGCAAACTGCAAACACATGGTTGTTTCTAATAAAGGATATGTAAAGAATTTTTCATAGAGTACCCTAGGTATAATGTTGACGCTAGAGCCAAAGTCACAGAGTGCTTCTGGGACGTTCACCATGCCGATAGAAATCGGGATGACAGGGCGTCCTAGATCACCTCTCTTGACCGGTAGATGGTCAGTAGTAACTTCAGTGACAGGGTTACTCCAATTACCTGCATCAAACATGTCTACAAGATTTGCAGATTCTAATCCTTCCGATTGTGATGGTATACCGGGGTTAGTAG
The DNA here is from genome assembly GCF_000003195.3 of Sorghum bicolor. Taxonomy (NCBI): domain Eukaryota; kingdom Viridiplantae; phylum Streptophyta; class Magnoliopsida; order Poales; family Poaceae; genus Sorghum; species Sorghum bicolor. Next base: position 62,825,327 of record NC_012874.2, read on the forward strand.
CAGGAACAACAACAGCTATTTGATTTAACTGAGATTCAATTATTTTATTAAAGCTAATTTGATTCTTGATGGCAGTAGAGAAATTATCCATTCTATTATTTATATTTTCTAACATTTTATCATTAGATGCCAATTTCTTAGATAGGTTATCCATTAGCTTTCCTTGATTAGACACTAACTCTCTCAAAGGTGAAAAATTATTAGTATTGTTGTAAGAATTGTTACCTTGATAATTACCTGAGTAGTTAGGCCTCTGTTGATTCCAAACTTGATTTTGTTGAGGACGGTTGTAGTAGTTGTTGTTGTTATTGTTGATGTAGTTCACATCCTCAAGCATCTCAGGGCAGTGATTGCCTGAGTATCTAGTATCTCCATACTCGTCACAAGTCATGTGAGAGTCATAGATGTGCATAACTTCTTTCTTATCTCCGGCTCTATCATCGAGCTTCTTCATGAGCAGGTCTAGCTTTGTAGATAGCATGTCTACCTCCTTGAGCTGATGCATACCTCCACCTCTCTTGCGTGTCTGGGTCCTCTCTTCCTTCCAGCCTTGATTGGACGCCATCTTCTCCACAAGAGCTGTGGCTTGTGATATGGTAAGTGATAGGAATGCTCCTCCGGCTGCAGCATCCATGATCTCTCGGGCACAGTTGCCGAGCCCATGATAAAACGTCTGCATTAGTAGCCAGCTCTCCATTCCATGATGGGGACATTCTAGGATATAGTCTTGAAAGCGCTCTCATGCTTCTGGAACAGATTCATCATTTTGTTGCTGAAAACTTGTAATCTTCCCACGGAGAGCATTGGTCTTGCCCATGGGAAAGAACTTAGCCAAGAAGTTTGTTGAGCAGAGTGCCCACGTAGTATTCTTCTCCTTTGTAGCGTAGAACCACTGCTTCGCTCTCCCTAATAGTGAGAATGGGAAGAGACGAAGTAGTATAGCATCTCTGGGGACTCCTGATATGGTAAATGTGTTGCAAATCTCTAGGAAGTGTTGGAGATGAGCACTAGCATCTTCGTGTGCCTTCCCATAGAACTGGTTGGATTGCACCATGTTGATAAGTCCAGGCTTGAGCTCAAAGTTGCCATCGATCTCTGCAGCAGGTCCAGTGCGTATGTTGTCCGTAGTGGGAGCTGAGAACTCACGGATCGATTTGTTCGCCATGGCTTCGGGCTCTGAAGACAAGTTCTGGTGATCTTCTTGATTGGATGAAGCTTCTTGCTGAAGTGTTGATGATCTCTTCTTGAGCTTGGCTCTTGTTTTTCTGAATAATGCTTCGGGATTGTCAACAAAATTTCCTAGAACATGTCTTCTATTCATACATTCCCCTGCATAAGATAAAATAGAAAATATCGGGATAAAACTGTATGAGAGAATAGATAAGCTCAATCATATTAGTGATGCGAATGATAACTCGAAAATCTATATCCATTCTTGATTAGTAATCAACCTTCTCCGGCAATGGCGCCAAAAATGCTTGTTGGGTATTCTTAACATCATTACCAAAAGTAGACAGTTTTCTAATTCTAGTAACGGTGCGAAAAATGCCAAACCTATCCCTCATACCACTTAAGCCAAGTTGTCATCCCCAGCATGACATGAGAGACGCGGTATTGAAATATACAATTGCTCTTCTAAATAAATAATGAATGGGATCTGCAAACGCATAGATTAATACCGATGTAGCATTTTAACCGGGAAGTATTCCAGGTATCGTTATTTATATTTTTACCACTGGGAAGGGATTAGCAATCATCAATATTGATTACAGAATAGAATATGAGATTGAGTATCTATCATTGCATATATAATTGAGAACATTGTATCTAACTCTTTCATACAGGGATAAGTGTCACATAAAAGATATATGAAGTAATGAATAGTGACAAAGATAATTAATCTGATCAGCATAACTTAGCCACATATAAATATGATAAGCACCACAATTAGATACTCTAGAAAGTTATTAGCATGGTATTAGAACGAACTACAAGAATATTTCCTAAGTTATTCTCAACTATATAGTCGAGCATTATCATAGTTAGTGCAAGCATACTTAGCAATCATTGTGAGACTAGACTATGCCCATGCATAGTGATATTAGCAAGGTAAATGAGAAAGGAAAAAGTCTACATAACCCCCCAAACTATCTAGGGTGGAATACTTCACCCCCCAAACTATAAAACCGGATATTCTACCCCCTGAACTTTTAAAACCGGTCAAATAACCCCCTTGAGTGGTTTTAGAGGGTGGTTTTGTCTTTTTCTTTTTTATTTATTTCCGCTGAATCTTTGAAAAATCAAAATAAATCACAGAAAAATCATAAAATAAAACATTCAATTTTTTTGGACTCCTGGTGAGTAGATCTACATAGTGAATATATAATATGATATACTTTAGTACAAAGTTTTTTCTGTAGCTTTAAATCTATGTTTTTCTGTAATAAATTAGAATAATTCATATATGTAGTTTCTATAGTCCAATTGTGGTAAAATTTTTATGGTAGGCTCATTATTGTTTGCTTGAACTGTGGTAAAAATTTTATACTCATTGGATCACATATAACTTAGTTATATATAAAGCATAGATTTAACAAGAATAAAATTAATAAATCTATAACTAAATTATGCTTCATCCAATGGATACGAAACTTTTACCATAGTTCAAGCATACAATAATGAGCCCACCATAAAAAATTTACCACAATTGAACCACAGGAACTACATATATGAATTATTCTTTTTAATTATAGAAAAAAATAGATTTAAATCTACAAAAAACTTTGTACTAAAGTATACCATATTATATATTCATTGTGTAGATCTACTCATCAGAAGTCCAACAAAATTGAATTTTTGATTTTATAATTTTTCTGTGATTTATTATGATTTTTTAAAAATTGAGCGGAAATAAATAAAAAAGAAAAAGACAAAACCACCCTCTAAAACCACTTTAGGGGGTTATTTGACCGGTTTTGAAAGTTCAGGGGGTAGAATATCCGGTTTTATACTTTGGGGGATGAAGTATTCCACCTTAGATAGTTTGGGGGGTTATGTAGACTTTTTCCAAATGAGAAACATAGCAATCACTCTCCTGTAATAATATTGCTCTGCCATCCCAATACATGAGAGGGGGACTATATAAGAATCAATGAAGCTGTCACTATCACGAACTACCCCACGATCTGGCATATTGGGTACAATCGCAGATAAATACGGTATAAGCACCACGCTTACACAATATCTATCATTTACCCATGGATCCGATGGATAAACGCTATACGATCCTAAACATGTATATAAATCCAATCTAACTAAGCCAAGTACATCACTATGATAAACTAAGAACAATATAATCTTGAATATAAACAAGTAGAGCAAAGTCATAAGCAATATATTGAAGCAGAACAAAGTCATATTCATAATATTGAAGAACAAAGATAATTAGAAGAACAATTAGAAGCACAATTAGAGAATTACCAAGAATCCTCTTGAGAGATCTGGAAACCAATCGAAGATTGACTCCTTCTAGTTCTAATCCTATGTAGCTATGTTAATCTAGATGTCTAATTGATGTGGTGGCTCTAATCTTGATCAGAGGCTTCTTCTCCCTTGAGGAATAATGAATTAGGGTTGAGAGGCTCTCTCCTCCAGGGGCCAGAGGGTCTGGTTTTATAGTCCCTTCAAGTGAATATGGGCCGTTGGATCAAACTGACATAGATTGAACGGTTATCCTTGATCCTTTAGGTCGGTGGAGATCTTCCCCGAAACGGAGTCCTCATTGGACTCAGCAGGAGGGCGGGCGCCCAGTGCCTGGCCCCGTTCGGCCTCCGCTTCCTTCCCGTGGCTTCTGGAGTCTGCTAGATGTAAGATAATTGCGCGGCACATTAATATCTCTATGTAATCCCGACGTGTGGGCCTTTTTTCCGTATTTCCTGATAACCCCCTGCAGAAATAGACAAACACCAAAACTCGTGGAATTCTGTCAGATAAAACCCTAAGTCTAGATGTTGATTTCATTTGTATCATTTTCTTTGTTTATTTGATAATTAAATTTGATACTTAATGACCGTCAACAGGCACAAAATTACTGTTGTAGCTTTCACTCAAAAGTATTCAGGCTGTTGTATTTTTCACAGGGAACAAAGGTACTTCTAGCTAGTTCATCTAAGGACAACATAAAGGTAAAGTTGGAAAGGGTCGAGATGGATTCCTATGGCTTTTGGGTCTTATGCTGAGAAGATAAACTACACTTTTATTTGCTTACTTCGGGCATCGGATCACACCTGGACTGCCAGGGAAGGCTGGCCTATGTTGCTCTATGCCATACGTGGACGTGGGAGATTACGAGGAACGGACTGGGCTATCACCACCTGCCACAGGCTCCCATCACATATATCTCTTACAACTCTACTAGCTATCTAGGCCCTAAGCCCTTGGAATGATGCTCAAGTGGGAGTGCTATGTGCCTTGAGGAGGTGTGTTATAGAGGAGGGGTTGCCCCTCTATTTATACAGGGAGCATGGTGGTGCTAGGAGCTATTCTTGGTGGGAAGACATAGCTGCATCGCCTTTGCATTGCCTCGCCACCGTCTTCATGTGGCATATTGTGGGGTGGACATGCATCATGTGTTGGTGGTGCTTTGCCCCGGTGGAGTCGAGTTGATGGGCGTCTTTGTTATTCCTTTGCACAAATCAGCATTAGAAAGTGCATTTCGATGAATTTCTCCATGTACTTGTCTTGGCCATTTTCTCCATTTGCTTAGCCCTGATTTGGCTTGGTAGTAGGCCTTCCCCCCACTTAGGCTCTTTTGATTTACGCAATATGGTGTCACGCTTTGTTTCTTTACGCATTTTCAATGTGTTTTCCATGTATTCAATAAATGCCCTCCTATAATTTGTCGAACACCAAAACTTGTGGAGATTGTTAGTTCTAAAGCCATATTTCTAAGTTTAGTGGTAGTATGCTAGGATTTTATGCAACTATTGGTGGTAAAATATCTGAGTTAAGCACTGCCAATAGTAAACTAGATCGTGGCCCCCATGCGTAGGGTGTGGCACGTGTAGTGTTGGTTTTGCGGTGTAGGACATCATTGCAAACAGATCACTACGTACAACACAGAAGAGTCTCAAATGGAGGGTGATCCCACCTCATTTGAAGAATCCATGAGAAGCGATCATTCATCAAAGTGGCTTAAAGCCATGGAAGATGAATTGGAATCAATGAGGACTAACGAAAATAGTAGGGTGCAAATGGGTCTACAAAACAAAATGTGTCTCCCAAATGAATATTGAAAGGTATAAAGCGCGACTTCTGGCAAAAGGTTTCACACAAAGGGAGGGAAGTGATTACAATGAGATATTTTCTCCAGTCTCATGTAAATATTCCTTCAGAATCATAATGGCTTTAGTGGCACATTATGATTTAGAGTTACATTAGATGGATGTAAAGACGACATTCCTCAATGGAGATTTGGAGGAAAACGTTTACATGGCACAATAGAAAGGTTTTGTCATGGAAGGTAAAGAACAAATGGGATGCCGCTTAAAGAAATTGATTTATGGGTTGAAGCAAGCTTCAAGATAGTGGTACTTGAAGTTTGACAAAACCATAAAGCATTTTGGGTTGAAAGAGAACACTGAGGACAATTGCGTATATTCAAAGTTTAAGAGTGGAAAGTTTATCTTCCTAATCCTGTATGTGGATGATATCCTAATTGCTAGTAGTGATATCAGTCTACTACTGGAGAGAAAGAAGTTTTTGTCCTCAAAGTTTGACATGAAAGATCTTGGTGAAGCTTCATTTGTTTTGGGCATAGAAATTCACTGAGATAGAGAAAAAGGGGGTACTAGGACTGTCACAAAAGACATATATAGAAAAGATTCTAAAGAAGTATAATATGCACAAATGCAGTGCATCACCAGCACCCACTATCAAGGGCGACAGATATGGGGATTTTCAATGCCCTAGGAACCAATATGAGCTCAATCAAATGAAAGTGGTTCCATATGCTTCTGCTGTCGGAAGCTTACAGTATGCTCAAGTCTGTTCGCGCTCTGACTTAGCATTTGTTACTGGGTTACTTGGCAGATTCCAAAGCAATCCAGCATAGGAACACTAGAAATTGGTAAAGAAAGTCTTGCATTATTTGCAAGGCACAAAAGGCCTCATGCTGACGTATAGAAGGTTAGAATCCTTGCACATAGAAGGGTACTCGAATTATGATTATGCGGGAGATGATAGAAAATCCATGTCTGGATATGTCTTCACTCTCGCATGGGGAGCTATTTCATGGAAAAGCTCAAATCAAACTGTCACTACATTGTCCTCAATGTATGCCGAGTTTGTATCATGTTATGAGGCAACAGGGCAGGTGAACTGGTTATAGAAGTTCCTATCCGGTTTAAAGGTGGTCGACAACATAGATGAACCACTAAAGTTATACTGTGACAATGATCCAGTAGTACAATATGCTCACAACAATAGGTCAAGTGGTGTTGCCAAACACATTGATATAAAGTATTATCTTGTGAAGGACAAAGTCTGGGATCAAATCATAAGTCTTGAGCATGTAAGGACTAAAAAGATGCTCACGGGTCCGCCTATAGAAGGCTTACCACCCAATGTGTTCAGAGAACACATAGCCGACATGGGTTTTAGGGAAAGCCTGTGATTCCTGGACTATAAATGGCCCAAAGTTAAAGTTACTGTTTCAGATCAGAGACATGTATTGTAGCTGTCAAATCTATCAGTGATAGACTATGACGATAAAACATGCTCTATGCCCTCATCTGTGATGGAACGAGTAAAAAGGAAAGTGTTAAAGTGAAAGTTTAAATGTTAAAGTAAAAGTTGAGATGAAGGGGGCGAATGTTAGGATGATCTCTCACCGATTAGGCCCAAAGCCCTAATTGGGCCTTGACTCGCGCCCTAATCGGGGGCGCCTAGCCCATCTATGGCTGGAGGGCCCCTGTCACACTGCGCTATAAATAAAGGTGGGGGCCGGCGGCTCTCAGTACGAGGTTCACCATGAGCCGCCACACTCCACCGACAAACCCTAGTCGATCTACAGTGGGCGCACAGCCAGTGACAGGAAGCACCTCTAGCACCGCCACTGCAATGCATCACCCTCTCCATCTCCGGTCGCCACTGCACCACCGAGTCTACATCAACCGTCGCTGCCCTAGCGCAGATCAACCACTGAAGTGATGGCCTCCGGATCTTCCACTGCAACTGCACCCGCTTCCTCTAATGCTTTGCACCCCTCCACACTACTCCATTCTTCTGGATCTTGTTCTAGTACTATTGTTCATCCCAATAAAAGGCTTGTTTCCCATCCTAGAACTACTGCTAGTTGATCCTAGAGTTGTAACAGGGAATGATGCAACCGTTTGAAGCTGGCGTCAAACAAATAAAATTAGCCATTGGACTAGGTTTGAAGCCTGTGAGCGGTGTTTTTAAGCTCTTGATCTTAATGGAGATGATGCTTTTTTCTAGGTGCATAATGGTTGGATGCTCTCAGCGAGGGACATTTTTCTAGGGGACCTAGTATAATTCTGATTGGTGCGTTATAGTGGAGATAATGAAAATGAGATCATATCTAGAAATTGGTGCCAACTGCTGATCAACAGGTTACCCCTTCAGGGTCGATGCTTGTCACATCCAACTGTTGAGGATGGTCCCAAGTGTGTTTTGTTGCTTGTCGCATGGATTGAGGGCACAAAGCGGCATTTTAGGGGGGTTGGGCGTCCTCCCTAGTGTCGGTTGACCCTAAGGTTACCTGTTTTGTCCCACCTCTTCTGTACTTTGCAAATATACTAAAATAATATATGTACATATGAAACCAAGTTATCTGTGTAAAATCATGTTGTGCTTATTTTCTTCTAGAGATGGTGCTTTCCTGACGGTTATGACTATGTAAAACCATGACAAAGTTACAATCAACAATTTTGGTAGTATAATGTATAAAGTATGTGGTTTAAATAATCCTATTATTATTGGTGTAAAGTGTTTTTCAAGAGTGTATGTATAGCTAATAAATCTCTGGTGCCTCTAGTTTCATCAACCGGTTGTCCTAAGTATAATAGGGATGTGTATTTCTTGTCTATATTGCATAATGAAATATAAATGATAAATCACAGCAATGAATACTTTACAATTAAGGACAACTCTTGATGAAACAAGAGTTTCATCCAAAAGTTAGCAAATGCCAACATGGTTTACATTTTAGGAAATTGGTAATTAAGGTATAAGGAAATTATCTTGATGTGAGTATTTATATTTAAGTGCCCATTAGAATCCATTATATAAGTGTAATATTCTTTAGCACCAGCCACCCCTCACTGTCTGTTGCTTCGTGCATGACAGAAGCATATAGAAAAGATTAATAAAAGCAATCCACAAATATGTCAAATAATAAGCGTGGGTTTCCTTTGAACCTCGAAGTAGGCGATAGCCGCTGCTGTCTTGCCTTACCAAACGTGTGGATTTCCTATGTATATTTCACTACTTACATTTATAGAATGCACTCTAATGAAAATGAGTACACATATCTATGAATATTGGTGCAAACATTCAATCAACAGGTTACCCCTTATGGACGATGCTTGTCACATACAACGGTTGATGATGGTCTAAGTGTGTTTTCTTGCTTGTCACATGAATTCATGACACAAAGCGGGATTTTAAGTGGGTTGGGTGTCCTGCTCCTGCCTAGGATCGACCGACCCTAAGGTTACCCCTTTTGTCCCGACTTCTCGTGTGTTTTACTTGTATACTAATAACACATGTACATGTGAAACCAAATTATTTGTATAAAATATGATCATGTTGTGCTCATTTTCTCTAGAGATCAGGCTTTGTTGACGGTTATGACTATGTAAGACCATGACGAAATTACCAACCCCCGTAGAAAGCAACAATAGAAACACGTGACATATTTGCAGAAATAGAAAATTTAGGTGCAATAGGAAGGAATGCTGTCACCAGGGTGGGTAAAGGCTCATATAGATATCAGGTGCCCACATATATAGAGTCAAAAGAGTGATTGAGTCCGAGGGAGAGGGAGGTCTTCTTTGGGCTCGAGAGATTGAGTATAGATGGGGCCACACAAGTTGGTTAGTTTGCCGTTGGGGAATTGATTCAAAAGGGAAGGACTTATTCTCAACGAAAAAAGTGCTCTATGAACTGTATGTGAAAGTTGTTTTTCATCATACGGCTGTGTTCACCTAACTCCACTCTCGGCTTGGATTATATATATCCATTTAGTTCGATCTCGGCCCTTACTGGTGGAAAGTATTTTTCAAGAGTGTATATGTATAGCTGATGATAAATCACCGGTGGCTGTAGTTTCATCCAGTGACGGACCCAACACTATAACCACTAGGGCTATTGCCCTAGTCTTTAGCCCTTAATTGCAGTGGACAAATTATATCTTTTCTATAGCTAAGCAAAATTAGCACTGATGTCTAATGCAATGGCCCTAATTTGTGGCCAATCCTAAGTCCGCTCCTGGTTTCATCAACAGGTCGTCCTAAGTAAAATACTGACGGGTATTTCTTGTCTATTGTGCATAATTAAATATAAAAAAATGATATAAATCGTGGCAATTAATTACCCGGGCAACTTTTAAAACCTAGCGAATGCCAACATGGCATATATTTTGGGAACCTAGCAACTAAGATATAGAGGGAAATGGTTATGAGAGGATGCTTATCTTGATATGAGTATATATATATAATTAAAGAGAAAATTTGCTACAGGACATATGCTAATTTATAATGATACTAGGCAAATTCCGCTCATTGCGATGTCTATCAACATATTACGCATTTTAACAGTGTACTGCAGCAAAATGTCTATCAGAAATTCAGAATATTAGTGTAATATTCTTTAGCACTCAGCCAACCACTGTTTTGCTTCCTGCATAACACATAAGCATAAATAAAAGATTGATAAAAGCAATCAGCAAATATGCGTCAAATAATTAGCGTGGATTTCCTCTGAACCTCGCGGTAGGCGATAGGTAGCTGCTGGAGCCGTTCTCTCCTTGCCAAACGCGTCCGCCTGTGTAGCCGGCGGCGTCGCCGCCTGTAGCCGCCAGCCAACAACACCAACTAGGTACGGTAGGTCTAGCACGCAGGGGTGGCTGCAGTCGACGACAACACAGGTCTCTCTCCCTTTCTCGTCGGTTGCCATGACCCTGCGTGATCATGACATCTCCCTGACCTCACACCGACCCTTCCCGGCCGCAGGGAGCAGCACACACGTCCCGGCCATCTTCTCGTCGCTGCATCACTCACTCAGCAGACCACAGGCCGCGTTGCAGAAACCACACCACCACCCTGGCCACCCAGTGCAAAAACCGCCCCAGCTCCAGCAGCTAATAAAAATGGACAACAACGGCAGCAGCAATGGCTCCATCCGGCCGCACGTGGCGATACTGGCGACTCGAGGGATGTGGCACCTGATCCCCACTGGCGGAGCTGGCCAAGCGCCTGGCGTCGCGGCACGGCGCCACGACCATGCTCATCACCTTCGCGTCCACAGCGTCGGCCACGCAGCGTGCGTTTTCCTAGCCTCGCTGCCGCCCGCGGTGTCGTCGCTCTCCCGCCCGCCCGTCGACCTCTCCGACCTGCCGTGCGGCACCGCCATCGAGACGCTCATCGGCTCATGTCTCTGAGGAGTGCGCGCGCTCCCTCCCCGCGCTCACCGAGCTCCTCCTGCTCCTGGAGCTCAGGCGTGTTGGTTTGATCTCCTACCAATATGGCCCAATGGCCTTATTAGGCCTTGACTCGCGCCCTAATCGGGGGCGCCCAACCCTATATGGTTAGTGGGCCCCATCGCACTGCGCTATATAAAGAGATGGGGGTCGCCACTCTTCCCCACCAACATCCACAAAACCCTAGAAAACCCTAATCCGATCTAGGGAGCGTTGCCAGCGACGGGAAGACATCGGAAGACTCATCAACGCCGGATCCACGCCGCCTCGACGTCCGCACCGCCGCCGTCGTCAACATTGTCGCGGATCTCCTCCACCAGCGACGACATGGCCTCGGGATTGACTTCCGCCACCCCTGTTGTTCCCTCTATTGACGGTCTAACCCTAACACTATTGATCTACTTACTTGTACTTCTCCTTATTGTATTAGATCTAGTATAGGATATGTACCATCTTATTTACATTAAAAAAAGAACGTACCCGTTTGATCTACTACTAGTCGATCCTATGCACAGATTAATCTATCAATGGTATCACTCACATATGTAGTTAGTAGATCCAGATAGGGATAGAAAAGATTACAGAAATAGACCAAACCCTAACCCTAACATCAAACCGAACCCCAAAGAAAAATAGAAAGAGGGCCTATGAGGCCCCGTCGCTTACCGCGGGCGGTCCTTGGCCGCGGTGCACAGAGACACCACCACGCGGTCGCTCCTGCGTCGTGTGTGAACAAAATGGGGTTCGAGCAAAATGGCACTACCGCAGGACCACTCAACGGGACCGCGCGCGGCTCCGACCGCACACGTGCTCCAGCGAGGGGCGCCGCAGCGGCGCTGCTCCATCTTCCGCTTCCGATCGGGACGCCATAGGCGGCAGCAAGCCCTGTGTGACCATGGAAATGGCGGGAGTAGGAGATAAAAGAAGAAAGGTTGGAGGGCTGGTGCTGGACAGAGACGGCTGCCGTCGGCTGCTGCTCTTGGCCGGTGCCGCTGCTGGGTGAGAGAGAGAAGGGTTGGGAGAAAATGAAGTAGGGTTTTGGCCTTTTGGGGGGTGCTGGCTGTTGGCGGGGTTTTATACAAGTGAAAAATACTCCTGTCCGTTGGATTGATCTGAATGGCTCAGATCAGCCGGCGCTGTCGCGGGCTCAATTCGGCCCAGGCGAGCGGGAGCTTTCTCGGCCCAGGCCCAGGTTGCGGACTGGGTGTGGGGGAGTGCCTTGCAAGGCTCGGCAGTGGGCCAAATTTCATTGCTGGGCCGAAGAACGTAAACAAAAAAAATTGGCTGCCTGGGTGCGGGACAGTCCGCGGGGTGCGGCCATGGGCCGGGGCTACAGATGAAGAGGGACACTACAAGAAAAAATGTCCTGATTGGCTACAGATGAAGCTCATATTATTACTTTTGTAAATTAATCCCTGTATGTCAGTTATTCTAAATCCACTTGGTGGATTGACTCAGGTGCAACTGTTCATGTTGCTAATTCTTTACAGGGGTTCAGCTCGACAAGGACGATAGCAAAAAGAGAAAGACACATTAGAGTGGCGAATAGAGTCAGAGCAGATGTTGAAGCTGTTGGCGATGTCTCCCTGGAGATTGCTAGTGGCTTTACTCTTTTACTTAGAGATGTCATTTATGTTCCTTTGCTACAAAGAAATTTGATTAGTATGTCATGTTTAGACGATGATGATTATGCTTGTCATTTTGGTGATGGCAAGTGCCAGATTTATTGTAATAATGACTGTGTTGGTGTTGGATTCCAACAAGATCTTTATTTATTATCACTTCGTGAAACTGTGAATTCTGTATGTGATGCTACAGAAAATACGTCCTTGCGTGAGAATGCGAATAGAAAAATAAAGCGAACTCAAGACACATCGTCGAAATTATTGCATTGTCACATAGGCCATATTTCGAGGAGGAGAATAGAGAGATTAGTGAAGAATGAAATTCTTCCTCCACTTGAGTTCTCAGAATTAGAGCAATGCATAAATTGCATTTAAGGAACGTATGCAAAACAAATTAAAAATAATGCCAAACGAAGCACAGGGATTTTATAGATAATCCACACAAACATCTGTGGACCATTTCCTGTGAAAAGTGTGGATGGCTATGACTCATTCATAACATCCACAAATGATTACTCCTGATTTGGGTATATTTATCCAATTAAAGAAAGAACAGAGGCATTAGATAAGTTCAAGATATTTAAGGCTGAAGTTGAAAATCAGCACAACCTAAAGATTAAGATAGTCAGATCTGACCATGGAGGGGAGTACTATGGTCAGCATACCCCTTATGGCCAAGTTCCTTGACCCTTTGCAATGTTCTTACAAGAGCATGGCATAGTAGCCCCGTATTCTACACCGGATGAGCCTCAGCAGAATGGAGTAGCTGAAAGACACAATCGTACCCTGAAGGATTTGGTGCGAAGTATGATAAGTTACTATACATTACCGCTAAGTTTGTGGATGGAGGCATTAAAAACCGCCATTCACATTCTAAACAGAGTTCCCAGTAAATCGGTGCCTAAAACACCGTATGAGTTGTGGACAGGAAGAGTACCCTCACTAAGCCACTTGTGTGTATGGGGGAGCCCTGCTGAGGCCAAAGTATTTAACTCCAACATTGGAAAGCTAGATCCCAAGACAGTTAGTTGCCATTTTATTGGCTACCTAGAAAAATCAAAAGGTTATGGTTTCTACTGTCCAGACATATATACAAGATTTTTAGATACGAGACACGCTGTATTTCTAGAGGATGAGTTGATCAGGGGGAGCATGGTAGCTTGAAAGATTGATCTTGAAGAGAAGCGGGTGTATGCGCCCACTTCGATGATTCAAGAGCCATTTTTTGAATTACCCATTATGCATGCACCGATAGTGTCAGACACTGCTATGCCAGAACCTATTTCTCACTCTCCTGTGGCAACAACAGATGAAAATGAGGAACCTGTCCTTCCGTAGCCTATAGAGGAACCAGATGCCACAGGTGAAGGGGACCAACAACAGCCCCAACCAGAAGAGGTGCCAAATGTGGAGGCCCCGAGAAGGTCTCAAAGAGTCAGAAGGTCAGCTATCCTAGATGACTATGAAGTCTTCAACACATATGAGTTTCATATGGAGGGTGATCCCACCTCATATGATGAAGCCATGAGAAGCGCCAACTCATCAAAGTGTCTAGACACTATGAGAGAAGAGATAAAATAAATGAGCTCCAATGGAGTTTGGGATTTAGAAGAGATTCCTAAAGGAGCCAAAATAGTAGGCTGTAAGTGGGTCTACAAAACCAAATATGACTCCTAAGGGAATGTAGAAAGATTCAAAGCGCGACTTGTGGCAAAAGGCTTCACCCAAAGAGAAGGGATTGGTTACAATGAGACATTTTCTCAGTCTCATGTAACGATTCTTTCAGGATCATAATGGCTCTAGTGGCTCATTATGAGTTAGAACTACATCAGATGGATGTTAAGACGATGTTCCTACATGGGGATTTGGAGGAAATTGTTTACATGACACAATCGAAAGGTTTTGTCATGGATGGAAAAGAGCGAATGGGATGTCGCCTAAAGAAATCCTAGATTAATACAAGCTTCAAGATAGTGGTATTTGATGTTTGATAGAACAATTAGAAGTTTTGGGTTTAAATAGAATGTAGAGGAAAACTGCGTTTATGCAAAGTTTAAGAATGGGAAGTACATCTTCCTAATCCTGTATGTGGATGATATCCTACTTGCAACTAGTGATGTCAGTCTACTTCAGGAAACAAAGAAATTTTTTCCTCAAAGTTTGACATGAAAGATCTTGGTGAGACATCATATGTTTTGGGCATAGAGATTCACCGAGAGAGAAAGAAGGGGGTATTGGGATTATCACGGAAAGCATATATAGAAAAAGTTCTAGAGAGATACAATATGCACAAATGTAGTGCGTCACCTGCACCGATAGCCAAAGGTGATAGATATGGGGATTTTCAGTGTCCCAAGAACGAGTATGAGCTCAATCAGATGAAATCAGTTCCATATGCTTCGGCTATTGGAAGTTTACAGTATGCTCAAGTATGTACTCGCCCTGACTTAGCTTTTGTTACCGGGTTGCTTGGCAGATTTCATAGTAATCCAGGCGTGGAACACTGGAAGTTAGTAAAGAAGGTCATGCGTTATTTGCAAGGAACAAAGAGCCTCATGCTTACATATAGAAGATTAGATTCCCTGCAGATAGTAGGATATTCAGATTCAGATTATGCGTGAGATAACAAAAAGTCCACGTCAGGCTATGTATTTACTCTCACAAATCGAGCCATATTGTGGAAAAGTAAATTACAGATGGTCACTACATCATCCACAATGTATGCCAAATTTGTAGCATGTTTTGAGGCATCAGGGCAGGTGAACTGGTTAAAGAAGTTCGTACCCAGTTTAAGAGTGGTTGATGACATTTCTAAGCCACTACAGTTATACTGCGATAATAATCCAGCAGTAGAGTATGGACACAACATAGGTCAACTAGTGCTACCAAACACATTGACATAAAGTACTATGTTGTGAAAGGTAAGATCTGGGATCATGTCATAAAGCTTGAGCATATAAGCACTGAAAAGATGCTTGCGGATCCGCTTACCAAAGGCTTACCACCCAGCGTGTTTAGAGAACACGTGGCCGGCATGGGTTTATGGGAAATCCTATGATTCCTGGACAAGGAGGCCCAAAGAATAACAAATTTTGTTTTAGATCAGAGAAGTGTATCTATAGTTGTTAAGTCTATCAGCGATAGACTGTGATGATGAAGCAGCTCTATGCACTAATCAGTGATGGAATGAATAAGGTAAAAGAGTTTGAAAAGAAAGAATACAGATAAAGAATAGAGTGAGATCAATGGGGAGAATGTTGGTTTGGTCTCCTACCAATATGGCCCAATGGCCTTATTGGGCCTTGACTCATGCCCTGATTGGGGGCGCCCAAGCCTAAATGGTTGGTGAGCCCCCATCGCACTACGCTATATAAAGAGGTGGGGTCCAACGGCACTGTTCACGAGTTGAACAGTCGCCACTCTTCCCCCATCGACATCCACAAAACTCTAGAAAACCCTAATCCAATCTAGGGAGCACAGCCAGCAGTGGGAAGACTCACCGACCCTGGATCCACGGCGCCTTGACGTCCGCACTGCCATCGTCATCAACACTATCGTGGATCTCCTCCACCACAGATGACATTGCCTCAGGATCAACTTCCGCCACCCTTGTTGTTCCCTCTATTGATGGTCTAACCCTAACACTTTTGATCTACTTGTACTTCTCCTTATTGTATTAGATCTAGTATAGGATATGTACCATCTATCAAGGCGGACCATGTGGCATTCGTGGCCGACCTCTTCGATCAGCGTGGACTCCCTCGATGCCGCGGGGGTCCCACGGAGGTGCGTCTTCTTCCCCACCAACCTCCATGTGCTCACGCTCCTCCTCCACCTCCCAGAGCTGGACGTCTCCATTCCTTGCGAGTTTTGGGACCTCCTCGAGCCGCTGCACCTGCACGGGTGCGTGCCCATCCCGGGTCCTGACGTCCTGATGCTAGAACGTAGTTTATTTGCCGTTAAGGGCACATGCCCTTGCATTGTGAACCATGGGATTTGCTATGAGATTCGTGCCTAATAGGGGATTGACAATAAAAAATATCTCTCTCCTACTGAGGAGGAATGTCAGAGTAAATCATGCGGTCCATGTTGTGAGGACATGTGCCCTTATGGACAAATTTTACGTTACCCCTGATGCCGCTGCAGGACAAGACCGACCCCTGCTACCGCTGGATGGTGCACCACGACACCAAGTACCGAGAGGCCAACGCCATCCTTGTCAACTCCTTCAACTCCGTCGAGATAGGCCTTGCAAGGATCTTGAGCCAGCCGGACACCATGGGCAGCTGGCTCGCGGTGTACCTGATCAGCGTGCTCATCCACACCGAGGACAACAACAAGGGCACACCACCGCTGTGCATGGAGTGGTTGGACCGGCAGCCGCCTAGGTCGGCGATCTTCGTCTAATTTGGGTTTGGTGGCATGCTGCTGACCTAGCATATTGTTAGTTAATTTGATGCATACCATATGTAATCCTCGTGTTTCCTTTTGAGTCTATAATGGTTAAGTAGGGGCTAAGCATGACTGCAGGCGTGCATGGTAATGACATAGCCTATAGTGTGTCGATCAGTCTCTCGCCACAATGCGTGGAGTGCACGTACTGCGTGAACTACCGTGAACAACGGCGCGGTCTAGGGGTGTCATGGCAAGGGAGGGCTCTGCATTTTGGCAAGCCCGGTTGGGTATAAATACCAAGCTATATAGATCGTCAAGGCTGTGGTTGTTAGCAGCATAAAACATTGTCTCAATCTATATTTGTTTCTCTATATTCGCCGTGATCACCATGTGGTAGGCGTGGTCACCGTTCTTCTCCGATAGCGTGTTCTAGCGATCCTTGTTCCAACAAGTGGTATCAGAGCCATTGGTGGCCGAAGGAGAGGTGTTCGGCATCGAGAAGGAGTAGGAGGAGAAGCTGTGTGGATCGATCTATCGAGATCTAGAAGGAGACGTGAACCCTAACTTCAGACGTTATGGGAACCAGTGGGAAGGACGAGGAGACGATAGAGCGTGCGTGGAATCAAGCTGCCAGTAATCTGATCTAGCCGATGCTATCCCATACAAACTATCAAAAGTGGTGCGTCTATGTGTAGTGTAATCTTAAGGCGATGTACATGTGGGACGCGATCGAGAGCGACAAGCCTAAACGTAGACGTGATTGGCTTGCGATCAGCGCCATGTTACGTGGCGTGCCACCTAAGATGCATTCTCTATTGCTGAACAAGAAGTCGGCGAAGGAAGCATGGGCGGCGATAAAAGTCGATGTGTTTAGGTGCAGAGAGAGTCAAGGAGGTCAATGCACAGAAGCTCTTCGTGGAGTTTGAATCAATCTCGTTCAAGGCTGGTGAGTCAATTGATGATTTCACTATTAGGATCAGCAAATTGGTGACTAATCTAAAAGGCCTCGGTGACAAGAGCATCGATGACACATGGGTGGTAAAAAAGTTTCTTAGAGTAGTACCACCGCGTTACAATCAAGTTGCAGTAACTATAGAGATGTTTTGCGACTTGAAGGAATTGAGTGTTGAAGAACTTGTAGACTAGAAGGAATTGAGTGTGGAAGAACTTGTAGGCCGTCTCAGGCCGCTGAAGACAGGTTCGAGCCGATGGTAGATCAAGTCACCGAGAAGACGAAATCTCTTTTGATGACAGAGGAAGAATGGCTAGCGAGAAATAAAAGTCGTATGATGCACTCAGACTTGTCCTCTTTAGGTGGCAAGGGTGGAGGTCATCAAGCTCGACGTGATAATGCAGGCCGAGGAGGTTCTGATGGGAACAAGAACAACTGTGACCATCCATGAGACTGGGCTGGTTCTCATCCATCGTCAAGTACCCCACATCGAAAAGGAAGATGCAAGAAGTGTGGTGTCTTCAGACACTGGGCTAGGGAGTGTCTGAATAAGAAGAAAGGCAAGGAAGAACAAGAAGATGTTGCTCATCATGTTGCTGGAGATACAGAAGTGAAGCCAGCACTACTAGTTGCACAAGTATGCAACATAGTTCGGTCCTAGAGCTCAAAGCTATTCCTAAATCAAGATCGGGTTTATCTTGAAAAATATGGTTAGGGAGCTTGGATGCTAGATATGGGTGCGACAAACCATATGACAGGCAACCGGTCGGCATTAGCAAGCTTAGATGAGTCTGTACGTGGGGCTCTGAGGTTTGGTGATGGATCCATAGTGGAGATATGTGGTGTTGGCGCTGTAACTATGGCTGGGAAGAGCAATGAGCATCGTGTTTGACTGAAGTCTGTTACATTCCATCATTTTAGTGTAATATCAACAGTCTTGGCCAATTAGAAGAAGGGGGGTGTTGAGTTGAAATTTATAAAGGAGTTATGGAGGTGTTTGATCGAGAGGATACTGGAGTGGCTCGTGGTGTGTTGATACGAGCACGAAGGCAGAATAGACTGTATCCGATGGAGATGGAGTTGTTTGCACCTATATGTCTGGTGACCAAGATTGAAGAAGAAGCATGGAAGTGGCATGCTCGGTTTGGGCATTTGAACTTCAGAGTGTTACATGATCTAGGGGCGAGAGACATGGTAGATGGGCTACCTCTAATCAAGAAAGTTGAGCAAGTCTGTGATGGGTGTGCTTTGGGAAAGCTACACTGTGCTCCCTTTCCACAGTCATCTGTGGCGTGCAAAAGAAGGATTAGAGCTTGTTCACACCGATTTGTATGGATAGATTGCACCACCAACTCCAAGAGGCAAGTCCTATTTTATGTTAATTGTTGATAAATTTAGTCGATACATGTGGATCGAATTACTGTCAAGAAAGGATTAGGCACTCGCACACTTCAAAACTTTCATAACAGCTACTGAAGTTTAGTCAGGGCGGTGTTTGAAAGCAATCTGATCAGATCGGGGGGTGGGGAATTCAAATCTGGAGCATTTGTATAATTTTGCAGAGATCATGGGATTAGACTCAATACTACAACTATGTACACTCTGTAGCAAAATGGCATTGTAGAGTGCAGGAACTAGGCGGTTGTTGAAATGGCTCGATGTCTTTTGAGAAGTATGAAGGTGCCAACTTGATTTTGGGGAGAAGCTATTAGCACAACTATTTATATACTGAATCGGTCTCCAACAAAGAGCTCGAAGGGCCAGGCACCGTTTGAGGCTTGGTATGGTCGAAGACCTAGGGTCAAGCACATGAGAACCTTATGCAAAAGTGCTTGGACCCGGATTGAGCAAACTCACTGACAGAGTAGTCCTAGGTGTGTTTCTTGGCTATGAGCTGAGAACGAAAGGATATAGAATCTATGATCCTATGAAAAACAAGTTGATGATCACCCGTGATGTCGTGTTCGATGAGCAGAAACCATGGAATTGGGAGGGAGATGGCACTAGCGTCACAGTTGCAGCAGAATCTAAACTAGAGTTTCCAGTGCAATGAGAAGTTACTATTCCCGGTCCAACAATAGGCGAAACTTTGAACAATTCCGCTGATGTGTAGTCTAATGCTGTTGGGGAGCAACTGTCACCTACTGGATCAATTCCATCATTCGAGGGTGCTCAGAATTCACCTCCACAGACCCCCGTCTCTGTCTCTAATGCGTCGGTGGTGTAGTGGGTGACTCCACCGATAGGACAGTCGGCTGATTCAGAAGGAGTGCCACTGCGATATCAGACCATCCCTAACCTGCTTCACACTACTAAAGAACTTCAGGATTTTGTGTATAGTGGGCTGTGCTTAGTTGCAGCTGAGGAATCTCGGTCCGTTGAACAATCTATGACAGAGCAGTGTTGGAGACAGGCCATGGAAGCTCAGATGAAAGCCATTGAAGCGAATCAAACTTGGGATGTCAGTGAATTACAACTGAAGCAAAAGGCAATAGGCCTAAAGTGGGGTTTCATGATCAAGAAAGACCCTTATGGTAAAATTGTCAAGTATAAAGCTTACTTAGTTGCCAAAGGATATGCTCAACATTTTAGTGTCGATTTTGAAGAAGTTGTTGCTCCAATTGCAAGGTATGAAACTGTAAGGGTGTTGTTGGCACTTGCTGCTCAAGGTGGATGTGAGGTCCATCATATGGACATAAAATTAGTGTTTCTTAATGGTGATCTCTCTGAAATGGTGTATGTGCAACAGTCTCTCCAAGTTTTGTAATTTGCAATGGAGGCAATGTTCTCAAACTAAGGAAGGCATTGTATGGGTTGAAGCAGACACCAAGAGCATAGAACTCAAAGCTTGACAAAGAATTGGTTGCTCTAGGATTTGTAAGGAACAAATTAGATCACTGTCTACAAGAGGAACAACAACAATTCTCCTTTGATAGTTGGGGTGTATGTCAATGATTTGGTCATCTCTGGACCAAATGTCAAGGACATTAAATCTTTTAAGTCAGAGAAGAAGAAGAAGTTTGACTTGAGTGATTTGGGGTTGTTGAGTTATTATCTGGGTATAGAAGTTCGACAGGATGTCAGTGGCATCACATTATGTCATAGTTCATATGCAGCCAAGATACTTTAGGTGGCTAGTATGAGTCACTATAACTCGTGTGAGACTCCAATGGAGAATCGACTAAAGCTAACCAAACTGAATGAATGAGATGCATTAATGCCTACTGAGTATAGAAGCTTGATTGGAAGCTTGAGTTATCTTGTTAATATCAGGCCAGATTTAGCCTACTCAGTAGAAGTAGTGAGCAGGCATATGGAGGCTCCAGGAAGGGAGCACTAGGCTGCTTCTATGTAAAGGTAACCATGGGCTATGGTTGCAGATATGAAAGGGGTGCTGAGCTGAAACCAATGCTTATTGGGTACAGTGATAGTGACTATGCAAGTGATGCCGATGATAGGAAGAGCACAACCGGAGTGGGTTACTTCTTAGGCACTAGTCTGGTTACCTAGGCTTCACAGAAACAGAAGATTGTCACACTGTCATCTTGTGAAGCAGAATATGTGGCAGCAGCACCAGCGTGTCAAGTCATTTGGCTAAGTCGACTCATTGCAGATATGCTTGGAACAAGGGAGACGACGGTGAAGCTTCTCATGGACAATATATCGTGATCATGCTCAGAAAGAATCCAGTTTACCATGATCGAAGCAAACACATTGATACTTGGTATTATTTTCTTCGTGAGTGTGTTGAGGAAGGCAATGTGGAGATAGAGCATGTCAAGACTGACGAACAGGCTGCGGATATCTTCACGAAAGCACTGGAGCGAGTCAAGTTCGTAGAACTAAGGGGGGCTCTTGGTGTCGTCGATGTGCATCAGAATTAGGGGGTGTTTTGTTAGTTAATTTGTTGGATACCATATGTAATCCTTGTGTTTCCTTTTGAGTCTGTAATGGTGGAGTAGGGGCTAAGCATGACTGCAGGCGTGCACGGTCATGACATCGCCTGTAGTGTGTCAGTCGGTCCATCGCCATGATGCGTGGAGCACATGTACTGCATGAACTTCCGTGAATGGTGGCGCGGTCTGGGCGTGTCGTGGCGAGGGAGGGCTCTACGTTTTGGCAAGCCTAATGGATATAAATACCAAGAATACAGATCGTCAAGGCTGCGGTTGTTAGCAGCATAAAATATTGTCTCAATCTAGATATGTTTCTCTGTATTCGCCGTGATCACCACGCCACAGGCGTGGTCACTGTTCTTCTCCGACAGCGTGTTCTAGCGATCCTTGTTCCAACACATGTGTGGGAGCTGGCGCTGGGGCTAGAGCTCAGCGGGCAGCGGTTCCTGTGTGTGGTGCGGAGCCCCAGCGACGAGGGCACCGTCAACGACAACTACTACGACGCGGAGAGCAAGGAGGACCCCCTTCGTCTACCTCCCAAAGGGCTTCGTGGAGCGGACCAGCGGCGTGGGGCTCGTAGTGCCGTCGTGGGTGCCGTAGACCAAGGTGCTGGCGCACGGGGCCACGGACGGGTTCCTCACCCAGTACGTCTAGAACTCCGTGCTCAAGAGCCTTGTCTATGGCATGCCCATGGTGGCGTGGCCGCTCTACACGGAGCAGAGGCAAAATGTCGTGATGCTCTCCGACGGTGTCGGCGCCACGCACCGGGTGCCCGAGTCCAAAGGGAGGGACAAGATCGCGGCCACGGTGCGGGAGGTGATGCAGAGGGAAGGGAAGGGCGCCGTTGTCAGGGCCAAGGTGGTCGAGCTGCAGAAGGCCACCATCGAGGGCCTCCGCGACGGGGGCGCCGCTGCCGCCGTGCTGGACGAGGTGATGGAGGGGTGGACGACGACAAGTGGAGGAGAGGAGGACTTCTGTTTTACGTCATGATGCTGTCCAGTCGACCAATGCCATGCCTTTGGATAACCACCGTTTATTTCGGCCCTTATGTATGTCTGTGTAGTGTCTTTCTAAAACTTTGGTTCCCATGTTTGCGTGATCTAGGTGTCTATCAATCTATTTATTCTATTCTACCTATCTATGATTATATATATATTATATTATAACACTAAAGTAATTATCTACCTATGGTGGTGATAAAAAATGTATATTATCTAATCGCAGATCTCTTCTCTACACTGAACCTATATCCAATCACTACCGCAAAATTGAATATTCTTGAAGGTCGAAAACCCTCAACAAAAACGCCAAACCGCCAAGTCAATGTTGGCGGCTAAAACTCATAGAATGGTCGTCAAGGATAGATAGGGAAATAGCTATTTCCTTGAGTGCGGTCCACCAGGAATCAATTTCTTGAGAGTTAAGCCGTCAAGGAAAAAATCAGTGGTCAAATTTTTAACACCGTCTAGAAAATATAACAACACCCAAGGGATATAAGTTTCCTTGAGTGCCAATAACACCTAAGAAAATATAAAAACACTCAAGGATGTATATACATTTCCTTGAGTGCCGATGACACCCAAGGAAATGTAACACCCCTTAAGGATATAAGTTTTCTTGAGTGACGATGACCCTCAATGATATGCATTGGAAAAAAAGAGAAATAATCCCACATTTGTTGTAGTTGGGAATTAATCTCATGACTTAAGATTTAGTGTGAAACACACTTACCCTACACCATAAAGTCTTTTGTGACTAAGTGAATGTTTCTTTATTTTTTTACTTTAGTGGTTTTTGCGATGAATATTTGAGAACCTAAACAACTTTAAATGAAAAAAGTTTGAATTGTAAAGTTGATCTCGTCTAGTACTACAACTTTGTTTTCGACTGTATCTCCATTTGAGGTCATTTGAAAGATTCAAAAAAATTGAAGTTCAAAACTCTGATAACTAAACATACTTTGTGCATCTCAAATTCAAATTAAAAATTCATCAAGTAATAAGTTGTAGTACTACAAGCATTTTCAAGCTAAGTGCTAGTACATGCATTCTCCAATGCATAAAAAATACAAAAATATACTTCTTATTGGATTAGTTTACTAAGAAAAAACGTATACCATTTTGCAAACATGTCAATGGACCATGTGTCTATAAATTCAATGTCTAACTAACACAAATGCAACGAGTTTAATATACCGGCGCCTAAGAGGAATATTACTATAAACTGATTATTTTTTCTTAGCAGCTACAATAATTTACTCGCGAGTTTGCACCCAATAAAACTAGAACTTCCTTACCGGTTTCTAGTTACACCCAAGGAAACGTGAATTACGTACCTTGGCAATTTGTGATAACACTAAAGTAAACAAAGAATTACCTTGACGGTTTCAAATAGCACTTAAAGAAATATGGATTTAACTTGGTCGTTTTGTTTAGCACTCAAGAATATGTATTTCCTTGGGGGCTTCATACAACCCCAATGTTTTAAATAGCGCGCTATTTTCACGCTATAGCGCCGCTATAGCGGCCAGAATAAGCCGACGCAAAGCTATATGTCATTTTTACGCTATCGACGCTATCGGCGCTATAGCGCGCTATAGCGCCGCTAAACTGAAGTAGCGGCATAGCGCCGCTATTTGCGCGCTATTGGTGTTTATCTGCTGACAAGAAAAAAAAGGCGGCCCAGTCAAATTTAGCCTGTTAAGGGCCCAATTCAAAGAAACACATGACCCAACACTACCTAAAACCCTAAACCCATCGTTCAGTTCCTGACCCTAGCCTCCCTCCCGACCTCCTGGGCGGCGGCGCTCCTTGGCGACCGCACGGCGTGCCCTGCGCAGCTCTCCCTCGATCTCCCACTGACTCGGGCGTCCATCCCCCTCTCCACTCCCACTCCGGTCGTCCTCCCTCTCCTGGGCGACGGCCACAGTCTGGGCGACGGCTGCACGCAGGGCTTGGCCGACGGCTGCAAGCAGGGCCAAGGCAACGACGGCAGGCAAGGCCAGGGAGACGGCGGCAGGCTAGGTGACGAGATCAAGGGCGACGGCGGCAGGTTGGGCGGCAGCAGTTTGGGCGACGGCGCAGTCACAGAATGGCAGAGCCAAGTGAAACAAATGCGGCAACAGTTGGTAAGTTCTTCTACCCTGTTCATCTTCCTGTTCTGTGGATTTCTGGAATGAGATGGATATGCATATGCTAGATAGGAATCGAATTAAAATTAAGTATTTAGCAGTAGTGCAGTATTGTAAAAGCGATAGGAAATTTAGGAATTGAATAATTGATTTTACTGTGATTTGCATATCGAGTTAGTGAGTTATCTATCGTAGTTAGTAGTAGTGACTAGTGACAGAATGGCCGAGCCAAGTGACTGCTTCTGTTTCAGAATGCATGATTAATTTTGTTTTGTTACTGAATTTCTTGATGAGACAATGAACACCCACTTATTAACTCTGTCCACTTTGTAGGCTTATCCAGCACTGCATCCACAGGCAACTAATCAAATGAAGCATGTGACCCTGCTTGGAAGTACTGCACAATGCCAGATGTGAACAAGAAAAACTCTCTCAAGTGCAACTTCTGTAGTGGACTTTATCATGGTGGAATAACTAGAATCAAGTACCACCTTGCTAAAGTTCCTAAATGTGGTGTTGCCAAGTGTACCAAAGTTCCATCTGATGTGCTAGAAGAAATACAGAACTTGTTGTCAAAGAAGGCAAATAACATGCAGTTGAGGCAAAGGAAGGATAAGGAGAAACAAGACGAAAGAGCTGTAGTTCTTGTATGGGTACCTAGTAGAGGCTAAGAATGAGATCTCTAGGAAGTTTAACAATGACAAGAAGAAGTATGAGGAAGTTTTTCAGTTCATTGACAAAAGGTGGGACATGAAGCTGAAGACACCTTTGCATAGGGCCGGTTATTACCTGAACCCTTACTATTATTATCAAAACAAGAGGTCAATAGAGGACAATGAATCATTTAGAGATGGTGTAATAACTTGCATCACAAAGCTTGTGAGAGATGAAGACACTCAGGACAAGATTATTGAGGAGCTTCAAAAGTTTCAAGATGCTGAAGGATCCTTTGGCAAGGACATTGCTAAAAGGCAGTGCAAAAATATTCATTTTGATCCAGGTAAGCCCTCTATTAATTTTGGCCTTGGTACTTATTATATTTATAATGTAAGTCTGTACTCTATAACATTCAATATTACATTGTCCTATCCTATGTTTATTTAATTTAGCAAAGTGGTGGCTGAACCATGGAAGTAGTGCACCAAACCTCAGAAAGCTAGCTGCTAGAATATTAAGTTTGACATGCAGTTCATCAGCTTGTGAGAGATGCTAGAGTTCATTTGAACAGGTATGAGTCTGATCCTTATGTCATTTGAACAGCTAGCTGCTATAATTTTTAATTTTTTATTGACATGAAAAAATCACACGTATGCAGGTCCACACAAAAAAAAGAAACATGTTGCTTCATGACAGAATGAGGGACCTTATGTATATCAAGTTCAACTCAAAATTGAGGCAAAAGAGGGACAACAGGGATAAAGATCCCCTCGAGAAACCTGTTCTTGATGCTTTAGAAGATGAAGAGAATGAATGGCTCACTGGTATTGAGCCAACAGAGGAAGATCCAGAGCAGGAGGGACAAACTGGAGCATCATCACAGGGAGTTGCAGCTGCACCACAAAGAGAAGAAACAAGGAGGGGAGGTAACAAGAACAAGAAGAGAAAGAGGTTGATCCCTACTTTTGAGGATGAAGAGTTATCTGCTGCTTCTTCAGAAGAGGACAATGAAATGCCATCTTATTTGAGTTCTGAACTTGGTTCAGATTCAGAAGCTCAAAGTGACTAATTAGGGAATGTGCAGCTAGCTATGTGGTGCACCGGTGCTTCAAGTGATTGAGTTCATGTGGTCTTCTGGACCGACTTAATAATTGTTAATTTGTGATTAAACTATGAAACACATGTGATGTGTGATTTGATTGTGAAATATGATGGTTGTTTGAATTTGTTGTTGTCTATTATATATTTTGCCTGTTTCTAAATAAATAGCGCGCTATAGCGCCGCTATAGCGGCTATAGCGTCGCTATAGCGTGGATAGCGATAGCACGCTACTGTGTACAGAAGCCGCTATAGCGGGGCTATAGCGCCGCTATAGCGTCCGCAATAGCGCAAATAGCGTCTGGGACAGGCAGACGCTATTTTCTATAGCCCGCTATTTAAAACATTGTACAACCCGAATGGTAATGATATATTCTTGAGGATTTTTAATTTCACCCCTCAGGAAATTGCTAGCGCCCATGTGATTGAATGGAAAGGAATTATTCATAGTTAATAATAGTAATAAAAAGTATCCTTGTCTAGAGCTCGGTGCATCCGTAATTAGCTCAGGCAGCAAATGATAATATTTGTAATAAAAAATATATCCTTGACATTGATAGAATTATTAACAGACGACTGAACTGAAAAATAACTGTAATAAAAATATCCTCGTCCACAGCTCGGATGCCTCGGTAGTTAGCTCAACCAACTTTTGGCGCACGGTGCCTCTCCAAGCTGAAATATAATAATAATAATAATAATAATAATAGCAGTAGCAGTAGCAGTAGCAGTAGCAGCAGCAGTAGGAGCAGCAGTAGGAGCAGCAGTAGTAGCAGTAGCAGTAGCAGTAGCAGTAACAGTAGCAGTAGTAGTAGTAGTAGTAGTAGTGTAGTAGTAGAGTAAATCCAGTGTGATTACGGTACGACTAGTAAATCTAGTAGGAGAGAGTAGGAGCAGTAGTAAGAGGAAGTTAACCAGTAATGGCATATTGTTAGTATAAATTATCAAATTGTCAGTTGCATATGCTTAGTAAACCAGTTAATGGCATATACTCAGTTAACCAATCAATGGCATATGCTTAGTATAAATTATGAAATTGACATTTCCATATGCTCAGTCAACCAATCAATGGCATATGCTCAGTGTAATATCAAATCAATGGCATCACTGGCAGTGGCATCTGCTTATTAAAAATTAACAAATTAAGCTTCGGTTGCATCACAGGCAGCATACCCATAACAGGAAACAAAATGTGTACAAGCAGCATAACCGGAAACTTGCAACTGGAGCAAAATTGTCACAACCTGGGAATCTTAGAGCCAAGGAAGTTGAAGCTGGGGGGAAGCCGCTAAAGATAACGGTGGCAGCGCTCTGGATCTCCTTGGAGCGTGGGTCGATCTCCTGGAGCGGTAGGGCACGGGCAGGAATAGAGCGGCCGAGGGATGGAGAGGCAGGGCACGGGCTGTCCTCAGCGCGCGACGGAGTCGAGGAAGAAAGCGACTGAGTCGAGGAAGAAAGGCACGGCGGTGCTAGGGTTCAGCGCTGTAGATCTCGATGGCGGCACTAGGGTTCACCGTGGCACAGCCGCGGGTGGGGCTCTCCTCCACGCGCGTCGGAGGTGAGGAAGATGGAGTGCGCCGGAGGTGAGGAAGACGGTGGTGGCGCGCCGGAGGTGAGGAAGACGGGCGGCGTGGCGACTGAGGAAATTTGGTAGCCCTTCGGGGTCGAAATGAACCGCGCGAAGGACTTGGAAAGAACGGGGGGAGAGGAGGGGTACTTATAGGTCACAATTAACCGAGACGGGCGACTAAGGCTGACCGCCACGGTTAAACTTAACTCTGGCGGGCGTGTTAGGGCGACCGCCACGGTTAATACTACATTAACCGTGGCGGTTCCTTTATGATGCCCGCCATAGTTAAGTTTGCCATATTTTGTTAAATTATAAAATTTAGTGTTTTAACACATTTTTAAATAGATTTTAAATTGCTAATGGTTGTAACATGAGTAGTACTAGAAGTTTAGGGAGTGGTGGTGGTAGTAGTAGTAGTAGTAGTAGTAGTACGATTACATTTGGTTCCATTACATAAAAATTAGTAACACAAACAGTTATTGCTAATCGATAAGTTTTCACATTATTACAAATAAAGTAGTACTAGTACGATTACATTTGGCATACATCTCATTTTGGGAGTGATCCTATAACACACTTCTTTTGACCGTCGGAGCGGAACCAAGGCTTCATGCCACTCTTGGTTAAACGGTTCTCGACTTGCTTGATCTTGCGCGGATGGTCGGTAAAGAGCGAGAACTCTGCGTAGTGGTTGTGTTCTTCGGGACTCTGGACTCCATCTGCTCCCACGATCCTCTGCTTTCTAGACACAACCACATGCCTCTTCGGGTCTTTGGGCTTTGCATAGTAGGCTACCTGTGCGACACGGTTTGCTAGTACCCACTCATCATCTTTATAGCTGACACTTTGGAGCTCCACGGTGGTTAGCCCAAACTCGTCCACGACAATTGCCTTTGGCTTGACTTATTGGCACCGAAAGATTGGTATCTGTAGTTCACCACCATAGTCAAGTTCCCATATCTCTTAAATCTGCCAATAGTATGTCTTGGTCTCCCCTGTGGCCTCGTCGATGCCCTCATATCGAACACCGCTATTCTGTGTTGCGCTCTTCCCGTCTTTCTATTTTGTGTGAAACCTATATCCATTGATATCGTATCCATGCCATGAGGTTATCTGGGAGGATGGACCGGATGCAAGCCTCGCTTCATCAGTTTCACCATAGGGAGGTATGCCCTGCTGTTGGATCCACGTTGTGAAATTCATCTTGTGCTGTCTCTGTACCCATGCCTCTGTGCGTCCGTTACAACCACGGCGAATCTCCTCTAGGTGCATCTCAACCCAAGTGTCCATGACCACTAACTGATTAAGGGTGTTGTGATGAGCCTCTTGCAACTGTTCTTCTTGTACATCCGTGCGTACTTTCCTCCGCGTGCACCCCATACCCATGGTTCTGCCTTCATGCACAGGGACGGGCAGCCCAATTGCATTTCCATCCCGGATGTATTTCATGCAGCAGTTAATGGCCTCCTCTGTTGTGTATGCCTCAATCATAGAGCCCTCCGGGTAAGCACAGTTATGGATATATCTATTCAGGGTCGACATGAACCTCTCATACGTCCACATCTTGTGCAGGTAGACGGGACCAAGTTCCTATATCTGATCAACCATGTGCATCATCAAGTGAGGCATAATATCGAAGAAAGATGGCGGGAAGCACATCTCGAGTTGGCAAAGTGTCTCTGCAATGAACTGTTTTAGTGCTGGCAGCTCAGCTTCATTGATGACCTTTTGTGTGATAAAGTTGAAGAAGTGACCTAGGCGTGTGATTACCATCTTCACGTACTCTGGTTCGATAACCTTGATCACAATTGGGAGGAAAACTGTGAGCATGACATGACAGTCATGTGCATTGAAGCTGGTGAGTGTGAGGTCCTTCATTGAGACTAGGCTCTTGATGTTGGAACAGAAACCGGTTGGCACCTTGACACATCTAAGCCACTGGCAAATGTTCCGCTTCTCATCTGTCGTGAGGTTGTAGCTTGCACCCGGAAGGTCCACTTTCCTGCTTTGTGCGGCCGGTGTTGGATGAATTTCGGTCCTAATGTCCTGGTTCACAAGATCCAGACGTGATTTCAGACCATCCTTCGTCTTAGTCTTGATGTCTAGCTGAGGCGTATCTAGCTCCTTCCAGTACGACAGGTACTTGAAGAAACACGACTGCTTTTTAAAAGGAACAGCAGGGGTAGGCTTTCCTTCTTCCTCCATCGTACCCCGCTTTCTCTTCTTCGTTGTTATGGTCTCACCTTGCTCAACTTTCTTCTTCTTCCCAAACTCAAAGTTTATGCCCTTGACAATGTCAAAAACCTTTTGCCCATAACCCGTCTTCTTGGGCTCAACACTTTGAGGTTCCGCCTGGTTATCAAAGAATTGATTCATTGAAGGGTGTCGGTACCTGTGCTTTTTGTCAAGGAATCGCCTGTGCCTCATGTACACCAACTTTTTTGATGCACTAAGGTAAGTATAGCATGTACCGTCAATGCAGACTACACAACCTGACTTACCTTTGATCTGCCCCGATAGTGAAAAAAGGCCAGGGTAATCGGTGATGGTGACAAAGATGATGGCTTTAAGAGTGAAGCACTCCTTTCATGATGCATCCATCATATTGACCCCTTTTTCCCATAGTATCTTCATGTCCTCCATGAGCGGCTCCAGGAACACATCTATATCATTGTCTGGCTGTCATGGTCCAGAAATAATCATGGTTAGTAAAAGATACTTGCGCTTCTGACATAGATATGGAGGTAGGTTGTAGATGGTTAGGATGACTGGCCATGTGCTGTGGGAGCTACTGAGGTCACCAAATGGATTCATCCCATCGGTACTTAGTGTGAACTTGACATTCCTCGCCTCATCACCGAACTCTTTCAGAAACTTGGCGTCAAACCGCTTCCACTGCTTGCCATCAGAGGGGTGTCGCAACTTGCCATCATCCTTCATTCGTTCTGCTGATGCATGCCACGACATCAGCTGGGCATCCTCTGGGTTCCCGAATAGCACACGTAGGCGATCGATCACCGGTAGGTACCACACTAAGAGTGCAGGGCTTTTCCTCTGCATGTAACCCCCTTCTTCCTCATCCTCGGGAGATGGGATCTGCTTCTTGGCCATCTGGATCTTCGCTTTCTTGTTCCCTCTCTTTGTTGGTCCCTCAACATCCGCGTCTGCACGACAACCGGCATTCCTCTTATATCGGCTCGCGCCACAGTGCGGACAGCTCTGCAAGTTCTCATACTTACCCCGATATAAAATACAATGGTTAGGGCATGCATGAAACTTTTTAAGCGTCATCGCCACTGGACGGATCATCTTCTTCGCTCAGTAGGTATTGGCAGGCACCTTGTTACCCTCTGGGTATGAGTCAGCAAGCCTCTCTAACAGGTCATTAAAGCTTGTGTCGGACCACCCATGGCGAGCCTTCAGCATGAGCATCTGGAGGTTAAAACGCAACACCGTCAAATGCTTTGGACAACCCTCATACAGGGGATCAATTGCTGCCTGCTTCATCTCTTTGAAATTCTCCAACCACTTCGGATTTCCAAACAGAACGTCATCTTGATCCATACGGTTAGCAACATTTAAAAAAAATCTCCACATCTTCGGGACCCAAGACAACATCACCCTGCTCATCATCATCACCGCCACCGTCTTCAAACAGATCATGGAGGCCCGCTGATGCAGATGGTTGTCGTCCCCCATCATTCACCGTTGACGAGTTACCTCCGCCAGATGCACCTGTCACACTTGGATCTGCTTCTTCACCGTGATACTTCCAGATGGTGTAGTCCTTGACGAAGCCATGCCGGATCAAGTGAGACTGCACCACGTTATTTTCCTGTACAAGGTTGTTCTTACAACTATTGCACGGACAAATGATGCGCTCTCGACCCAAAGACACACGGTGCTTTTTCGCAGCGGCAACAAACTTTCTCACATGTCCTAGAAAAGCTAAATCGTTACAGACCCTCGGTATCTTATACATCCACTCTTCCCTATCCATAGCTGCGACCACCTAGCACACACAAAGGGAGAAAAACAAATAAAGATATATGAAAACATGTGAGTAGCCCTAAATCTAGTTTTATTTCTCTCCTCCATTTGGATCTAGATCTAAAACATTTGGATCTAGATCTAGATCTAGCAAACCACCTAAATAATGCAAAGGGAGAAATGAGAGTTAGAGAGTAAGAAATCCACCTCTTGCAATGCCCCCCTTCACCAAATAAAAGGGAAAAAAGTTTTTCCCTCTAAGATATTAAATATTAGGGTTTTGAGGTCAAAACCTAATAAATGAAGAAGGAGCCACGGGGAAGAAGAAGGGGGTCGGGCTGTTGCTTTTATAGGCGCAGACTTAACTGTGACGGGCAATTTAATAAAACCACCACGGTTAATGAACAGTTAACCGTGGCGGTCGCTGTAAAGAGGCCGCCACGGTTAAAGCATTAACCGTGACGGTTCCCTTAAGCGGCCCGCCATGGTTAAAAGATTAACCGAGGCGGTTTCTCTAAAGCAACCGCCACGGTAAATGCATTAACCGAGGTGGTTTACTTACGACAACCGTCACGGTTAACGTAAGATTAACCGTGGCGGTTTGCTTACAGTGACCGCCACGGTTAAAGAATTATCCGTAACGGTCGCCCGGCTGGCAGCCCAGCCCAGGTTAACCGAGGCGGGCCGCCAGCCGGCCACCTTGGTGGCCCAAAACAAAATGTCTCGTAAATTTTTTTTTGTAGTAGTGATATTTACATAGTCTATTCTTTAAAATTGATGCTCAATCTACTTTGTCGGACTTTCGAATTCCCAATGGAAACAGATTAATGTGTTCCAGGATCTACTCTTGCCATTTCATTATTTTCTTCTGTAATTTCTACAGGGACTGCAGCTGACCATAACTTACATATTTAGTTGCCACAGTAATTTTTATAGCTAATATACATGCTTTCCTTAGAGGTTTATTATAGCACTAAAATTTTTTCCATCAATTTATATGTTTGATTTATTCATCTAATGCAGACTGATCTCTCATCTGTGCACTCTATAATCATTACAGAGCTCTTTTCCTTTTTGCGACATAAAAACTGAATCCACCTATATAGCCTTTTGTGCAGGACCTCAGGATCCATTCACAAAAATATTGAAAATACGAGAAAGAAGATATAGCTTTGTGCACAAACATTAAACGGTAAGTTCTCCCGCACAATGCAGTAAGCACACCACTCCTCTGTAGTTCCATCTGAAAGTATATCTACCTTTGCAGGTTGAAGAAGTGAGTCATCGTTAGCTAGACCAGTTGACCTTAAGGTTTGAAGAGCTCCGAAGGTCAAAAGAAACTGTTTTTGTGGTAAAAAAAATGCAGCCATTTTACGGTATTAAACTTTAGAATTTATAGTCATTTGGGAGATTTTTCATGTACGGTCTGATGTGTTTTTAAAGCACAGTGCACAAATAATTTTGATATCCATTACTGGGCTGCTATATTGCTTAAATGAGCAAGATCATATTTTGGATTTAGCCTTGTTTCATGCCTTTGCAGGCTAATTTGTACATCCTCTAATTTAGTTTTTCTGGATGGTACTTCGGGTGAGGTGATCCATCGTTGTCATTGACTATAGCAGAAGGACCCACTTTCTCCAGCGAAATGGACCCAAATTCAGGTTAGCTCATGCTCAAATAATAATATTGAATTCTTATGGTCCAATAACAGCTACACCTAAGGCCTTGTTTAGTTCACCCTGAAATCTAAAAAGTTTTCAAGATTCCCGTCACATCGAATCTTGTGGCACATGCATGAAACATTAAATATAGACGAAAATAAAAACTAATTACACAGTTTAGCTGTAAATCACGAGACGAATCTTTTGATCCTAGTTAGTCCATGATTAGATAATATTTGTCACAAACAAACGAAAGTGCTACAGTACCGAAAATATTTCACTTTTCGGAACTAAACAAGGCCTAAGAAAATGATTCAATTTGATCATGATGACCTTATTTGTAACCTAACTGGGATGAAATAATACTCAGATGATGCAGCTTCAGATTTGGGCCTATGCTTCGATAGTATACCCCATTCATACATAGATAAAGCATTTTAGTATGTGTGTCACATATTACACTTCACAACTCATATTCATTAATTGTTGACATTTTCCTGTATGATCTGATATATTTTTCAGGCACGTATATATATTCATTATGGATTACTGGGCTGCTATAGTGAT
Organism: Sorghum bicolor; assembly: GCF_000003195.3. Lineage (NCBI taxonomy): Eukaryota > Viridiplantae > Streptophyta > Magnoliopsida > Poales > Poaceae > Sorghum > Sorghum bicolor. The sequence goes on from NC_012874.2 coordinate 62,859,592, forward strand.
TAAGCAACGACGATCAAGATTGTGGTTTAGGTTTGGCCTTGTTTCATGCCTTCACAGGTTCTGTACATCCTCTGCAATAGTTTTTCTAGACTAGATGATACTTCGGGTGAGGCGATCCATCGCAGCAAAAAGACCCGCTTTCTCCAATGAAAGAGAGTCAAATTCAAGTTAGCTCATGCTCAAACAATAATATTGAACTCCTTCAATCCAACACCAGCTAGGCCAGACAAAATGATTTTATCATAATGGTCCTATTTCTTTAACCTAACTGGAGTGAAGTAACATACTCAAATAATGAAGCTTCAAATTTTTGTCTGTGCTCCAGTGTAATCTTGAAGCCTCTGTCTTTTATTGAATTTGTACACAAATCATGTTAAGTGCATGCCATTTTGCTGCTTATGTCACCTAAAGAATACATACAAGACATCAGGTTTATGTGGGCATCCAATGCCTTTGCCTGTCCATCTCTTCAATGCAATGACTTGATCACGCAGGCCCTTGATATAATTTCAATCTTATTGTCGATAATCTGCATGTAAACCTATGTCTGCTTATTCACTCACGCACTATGTATATGACCAGCAGCTGCTGTAGCCATGGGCTACCAGCATCACCACTGTATGCCTAAGGCTCTCTATTCCCACCAAAATAGTGTGTGTGTGTGTGTGTGTGTGTGTGTGTGTGTGTTACCCATGCAAATAATTGCATTCATGACATGCGTGCCTTAACTAAATGAATCTTGACAGAGTGCTTACCCATCGCGCGCAGGGCGCGCGTTTCCATAGTATAAATTACTAATGAACCAATGTTCTAGATTTCAACATTATAGCAATTGAGATGAGAAGTGTTACTCAAGCTGTACAAGAAGATCTTCAACCACCTCAATTCCATTCCATTATTTTTTTAGATAAAGGATAGTTTATATCCGGCTTCATCTACCAACAAGTAAAATTAGGCTAATTATTACAAAGTACGAACACACATCCGACACACCACTTTCAAAGTTTACACTGTTAACTTTGAACGAAATAGGAAGTAGAGTTTCAACTAAGAGAGACCAATAAACCTATTTGACAGCCAACCATTTAAACTAAAGAAATGCAAGGTCGACGACTCAAGATGACTTCCAATATGAATGAGCTAGTCCCATGAATCATCACGCCGCTGCAGTCTTGCCCATTGGCGTAGCCAATGTGTTCCCCAGAAGAGTACCTGCAAAAAAGTTTTTAGTCTACTTTTGTCAAAAATCACTTCGTTTTGTGTTATCCAGATTGTCCAATATAAAGCCGATGTTGCCGTTAATAACAAAGAATTATGCAGGTTATCCCCCAACTTGAACCAATGATCAAATAAATCCTCTATGCTAAGAGGGGGTGATATCTGAAACATTAAATGTACAACACGCCACATAAATTTGGCATAAAAACAACCAAAAAAGAGGTGATGAATAGTTTCCGTAGAATGGCAAAAGCTACATCTCGTGTCACCATTCGAGTTACGACGAGCGAGGTTATCTTTTGTTAAAATCACACCTCTTTTTAAGTAACACAAAAATGTCTTTATTTTTCTAGGGACTTTGATCTATCATAGATCTTGTGACACTCTGACCCCATTGTTATTTAACGCAACATACAAAGAACTCATTGAAAAAATACCTAATGAATGTAAAGACCAAACAAAAACATCTCTTTCTCCTTGTAAATTCACTTCATGTAGAGAAGCAACAATTTGTTGGGGAGATGCTCTCCGCACTCCCCAGCAGTACGGTGAATAGTGAACCTTCTCACTCGGTGCCGTGAGAGGTCTGAGCTCCAACGGACAGCAGGCTCACTAGTAGGTGAAAACAGTGAATGCTCTCTCCTCTTTATTAATGGCGGTATCGCGCCCCTTATATAGGGCCTGGAAACCGATCTAATGACATTTACATAAATGCCCCGTGACGGTGGGGGAATATTCCAGTATATTCTTTCATCGCAGTCTACTGACCCTAATACACCTGCGTAATTTCACATTAAGCCCTTCGTTCATCCTCTGACTGGGGCCTCAGCTGACCGGAGGCTTGGATCCTCCGCCCAGTTGCGGATCCTCCGACGCTTTGGTGCCGGAGGTTCCTCGGCCCGGCTGGGCCGGAGGTTGCTCGACCCGGCCACCCCGGGAGCTCCTCCTTAGCCTGGTCCAGTCGGAGGTTCCTCGGCCTGGCTGCGTTCTCGCCATCCTCGGACCCGGGAAGGTCCCCCGGGGGTTCCTCCTTAGCCTAAGCGAGTCGGAGGTCTTCGGCCTGGCCGCGTTCTCGCCATCCTCGGACCCGGGAAGGTCGGAGGTTCCCCCCTTTCCTTGTTTGTGGGCCTCCGCCGGTGTCTCAGTCCATGCACACACTTAGCACGACCAGACGAGTCGTCAACATTAGTATTTTCCAGTGAAGGATATCCTTCGACGCTTCAGGCGTCGGAGGTTCCTTGGGTGAAGGATAACCTTCGACGCTACCAGGGGGAAGGATGCAGCTGTTCCCCAACAGTTCCCCCCTTTTTGGGCTAATGGCACTCCTGCGGTCCATGTGCTCAAAAACATGCCGCGCTGCGGAGGCTACGAGCACGGTTGCTGCCTTCCCCCCTGGTGCGCAGGATGTGCTTGTTAGCATTGCTGGAAAAATGCTTCTTTTACTTAGTCATAATTTCCTTGGTTTGTTTGTTTTGCAAGGATCCTATGGTCATTACTGTTCTGATACCTTGTTATCCTTCGCGATTTATATTTCGGAGGTTATTATAGTCGTTGGAGTTAGCCGTTGGTGATGGAGAATCGCAACGGTCGGGCCGAATCCTCCGCTTTTAGCCGTTGGGCGCGGGGAATCGCAACGGTCACGTGGTCGCAGGCCCCCCCCTATAAAAGGGGATGCTGGGGAGCTTTGAGCTCTCACCCCTGCCTCGCTTTGCCTGCACACTTTCCTTCGCCACATATTGCTCTCTGAGCTGCTCGCGCGCCTTTTGGTTGTGTTTAGTTCCCAAGTGTTTTCGGAGGTTTTAAGGTGGCTCAACTTCCTCCGCCGCGTCCTTCGAGGTCAGATTTTTCTGGTCCTTTGCGCAATTTTCTTAGTGTGAGGTCTGGAGGTTGGCTGCGGAGGTTTGAGGAGTGGATGCTTGAGGTGGCCGCAGCTCAAGATCTGGAGGAGACGTTATCTGACGTCGAAGCTTCTGTTGGTGACTTGGTCAGTGCGAAGGAGTTTGAGGAGATGGCGGCGATTACCTTTGAGTTTGGGCAGTCGACTGTGAGGACGGAGGATATTGCCGATATGGTTGAGGCTAGATTTTTCAAGGATGGTCGGGCGGAGGCTCCTCCTGCGGGTCAAACGGTGCCTGCACCCGGGGAAGGTTATGCGGTGGTTTTTAGGGATTTCTTCACCTGCGGGCTTCGGATGCCTCCGTATCATTTCCTTCGCGAAATGATGGAGAGTTTCAACGTGGAGCTACAGCATTTCAGCCCCAATGGGATACTAACCCTTAGCAAATTTGCCTGGGCGTGTGAATCCTACGGAGCCATGCCCCATATTGATACTTTCTGCTCGTATTTTGAACTTCAGCGTCAACCTAAGAAGGTGAAGGATGCTGAAGGTGTTGAGTGCATTGCGCAGTTTGGAAGCTGCGCGTTCATGCCGCGCCGCACAATGCCTGGGCCAAGGTGCGAGATCTCCTACTGCCAAAAGGGCAAGTGGGAGAAGGATTGGATGAGAGCCTGGTTCTACGTGAAGACCCCCGCTGCGTCGAAGACTTTAGATGATGGCAGCGTTGATAAAGTTTATCCTTACGCGTCGTTGATGAAGGAGCTGAAGCCTTTCTCGAAGGTTGATCCTTCGCAGGAAATGTCGGAGGAGCGACTGGCCTGTGATAAGGCATTTGCGCTGGCATGCCGACATTCCGGAGGCCAGGATTTGGTTGAGGAGATGGTCGCTGCTGACTACTGGCCCCTTGGCCGCAGGACCGATGAGTTCACCATTGAGATGGTGCAAGTCCCTGTGTTTGGTCCTCCGGAGGGGTTACCGTTTCCCCGGTTTGGCGCGGGTATTCCGGAGGATGAGACCAAGGAGTCCTTCCTTGATCGAGTGGAGGTTTCCACTCGGAGGATCGTCGGGAAGATCTCGGAGAAGGAGTATCTCCAGCGGAGGTCTGCACTGGGCACGATGCCCCGCTTTAACCGAGTGTTTGAGGAATTGGGGATTGAATATGAGGATTACGTTGTTCCTCCGGATGTTTTGCTTGGGTTGGAGAAGAAGAAGGATTCCTCCAAGGCCGTTGCTGCGGCGGAGGCTAGGAAGAGGAAGGGTGGCGGCGCTGTGAAGCAACTTGCTAAGAAGCGCAAGGCGGAGGTTGTGTTGGAGACTCCTGTGGAGTCTTCCTCCGCTCGTTCTTCTGCTGCCGAGTCTAACTCGGTGGCTTCTGTTCCTGCGGAGGCTGTTCCTGCTGGTGGGGTTCCTGAGGTTGAGGCCTCACGCGCGGTCTCTTCTATACGCGCGCCTTTCGCGTCCCTTCTGGGGGAGGAGTCTTCCGATGCGGAGGCTCCTGAGGCGAGTCCTGCGCGGGAGACGAATCCTGCGGTGGCCGAGAGTCCTGCGCGGGAGGCTTTGGCTGGAGGAGGATCTCCGCCGAAGGATGGGCAAGGGGAATCCAGTGATGAGGCAGAGTCAGTCTCTATTCGGAGGATTAAGAGGGCGGAGGCTCTCCCGCGTCCGGCTGGAGATGGTATAAACTCGTTGTACATGGGTAAATTTTTTGTTGATTCTTGTTTTTCTTTATGTAATTTTTTTATTGACTTGGTCTCATGTTGTTTATATTTCTTTCAGAGGATGTTTTTGCTGGGTTGGCTACTGCGGAGGAATTGGCCAGAGGCGCCAGCGTTGCGCAAGAAGGACTTGCTGTTCCTCCGCGGCGTGAGCCTGCGCCTTCTGCGTTGGCAAGTAGGCCTTCGCCTGCTGATGTTCTTGGTCCCGGTGAGTTTCTTCTTTTTTGTTCAACAGATTGGTTTGTTTTTTGGCATTTTATTCTAAGGTTTGTTTTTGTTTTGCGCAGGTGCTTCTGATCCTTCGATCACAGGTTGGACTGATGCCTTGCGCGAGGTTCATTCCTTGGTCGGAGGTTCGTTTTCTGGCCTCCGCCAAAGGTTTTTTGTTTCTTACGATGTTTTTTCTTACTTGTTTTTGCTTTACAGATCGTTTTCGTCAGAAGCTCCGCGGCATGGACTTTGACACGCTCCTTCGCGTGCAATATGAGCACCATAGCCTTGTACGTTTGCGATTTGTTATATCTTCCTTCGCGGTTTTTCACTCGGAGGTTTGTTGTAACTATTTATTTTTGAGCAGGGTCATCACATGGCTGCCGCCTTGGAGGAGCGTTGCTCCCGGGAGGTTATCTGCCGTGATGAGGCGATTGGTGCTCTGAAGAAGGAGAACGAGACCTTGGAAGCTGAGAAGGCTCGTCTGTCGGAGGAGGTTAAGGAGTTTTCCTCCGTCAGGAAGGAGATTGATTCCCTGAGAAAGGAGAGGGATGACTATAAGGCTGGATCGGAGGTTCTGAAGAAGGAGAAAGAAGATGCCGAAGCTTCGGCGGCGGTCCTCCGCACAAGTGTCGCTGAGGCGGGGAGAGTTAGGGACTTAGCCCTGCAGCGAGCCGAGAAGGCGGAGGACATTGCTGAACGCCTTCGCAAAGAGCTTGACGCTGAGCGGACGTCTGCGGCTGAGCTGCAGACTCGCATACAGAAGGCGGAAGCGGAGGCTGCAGCTATTGTTGGGCTCTATGCCGACTCGCTTGCGAAGTTTGGGGGAAGCACCTCTGCTCCTCCGCCCGGCGGCGATGTTGGGGCTGCCCTCGCATGGCTGAAGTCTCATATCCGCATGCTCCCCGACTTTGTCGGAGGTGCTGTTGATTTTGGGGCTTTGGCCGCGGTTAGCTCCTTCGCTAGGCTTTTACGCCGCGGAGGTTGCTCTCACGCGGAGGGAGTCGCCAAGGAGGAATTTGCTGCGGCGGAGGACGTTGGCGAAGGCACCCCTAGCCTGCGCAAATCTGTCCGGAACTTTATCAGTTCGTTCTGGATTAGGTTTGGGCGGGCTGAGGCGAAGAAGATGGCGGAGGCTCGTCGCGCTGAGGTATTGTTGATTTGTTTTTTTTTCTTTTTGTATTTTGCTTTGCTGCTTTGCAATGTTACTTAAGATGGGTATTTTGTAGGAGATTGCGAAGAGGGAGGCTAAGGTTGACAAGGCCGGTCCTTCGCGTCCACCGAGGGAGGCGCGTCCTCCGACCCAGACTGAAGCGGAGGCTCGTGATGCTGGTGCCAAGGCTCCAGAGGGATCTGGTGCCAAGGTTTCAGAGCTGCCCGAGACTTCTGCTCCTCCTCCGCCTCAGGTGTGAGGCTTGTTAGTTTTTAGGTTTATCTTAGTCTTTTTTGCGTCCAAGCATGTGACGCTTTTTGTAAATAAGGCCGGAGGTTTTGCTTATTTTGTACAGACTTTTGAGGATGTAATATATTAAGTTGTTTTCAGATAAGCCTTTGTTTTACACTTTGATCCTGCGCAGGTCTCTGGCGGAGGACCTGCGCAGGATCATTTCATTACTCCCCTTTCGATTTTTTACAAAGGGATTTATGTTTCTGGCGAATTGTGGGAGTACTGGCGAGTTGCCTTCCCTAACATGAGATTGGTGGATATGTTCGAGTTTGTTGGATATGATATTGATGGCGAAGGATCTGGATTTATCCAGTCGCTTGCGCGCCGAGGTTCATGGCCTCCGGCTTAGGTGGTGGTTTTTGTTTTGTTTCTACCTTGCCGTAGGCTATTTGTGTTTTTCTTCTTTTTTTTTATGACTTGGTTTGATGTGTTTATGCAGCCGCCATATCCCATCCTTCGCATCTTTGGTGAGAAGGATAGGGTACGCTGGGTGTCCGAGGTTTCCGAGGATTTTGCTGAGCCTTTTCTCCATGGATATCCGGAGGTTCGAAAGCTTCGTAATACGTTTTGGTTTTATCCTTCGTAATACGTTTTGGTTTTAAAGTTGTTATTTTGTGCGCAGGTTGTGAGGTCTGCTCCGTTGGAAGATCTTCCTTCGAATTTTGTCGAAGGAAGTTACGTTACCCCGGTGACGTTCAAGCGTGGAGATCTGTATGCGAGGGGTTATCTAGTTGACTGGTGGCGCCATAAGTATCCTACGCGTAGTATTGATGACTTAGTTGATTTCCTTGTTCGTGATTACTGCGATGATCTTAGGCTTTTTCCAGATTCGTATGTTAGAATTGTGCGAGGGTCTTAGAACCTTCGACGTTTTACGGTCGGAGGATGTTTCTCGTTTTTTGTTGTAAGCTTCTGTTATGTACATTGTATATGGTGAATAAAGATCAGACATTTTTACCACATGGTCTCAGCTACCTATAACCTTCGACTTTTTATGGGTCGAAGGATGATTTTATTCTTTCCTTGTAAACGTTGTTTTGTAATGATTTCTTCATCAATAATAAAGTTTTTAAGTTTGCTACAACCTTCGATCTCATTTTTATTACAACCTTCGCGCTACAGCATTTATATATTGCAACGTCACGGTGGTGTTGATCCTAAGGATCTTTGTGTTGCTGTGGCTTGCTTGTTCTTGATGCTTGATGTTGCGAAGGTGTTGTTGATTTTTTCTTGCGCGGAGGATCGCCGCTTCTTGGCCTTAGAACCTTCGACTTTTTTGGCGCGAAGGATCCTTCGCTGAATTGTGCTATTTTTTTCCTTTGCTCGACTCCCGTGGAGTGTTGTCGAGGAGAACCTTCGGCTATCTGAGTCGGAGGTTCTGAAGGGACGTTACGAGACTTCGTGCGATACCCTTCAGAGACCTCTGAGTCTGACTTCCATTGTTTCTGTTGTGGCTGTACACGACTTTGTGGTCGATGTTCATCACAACGCCGGAGTTCTGGTATTACGAAGCTTCGTGCGATACAAACTTTTGTTGGTGTTGTGAGGCTAACTCCTGCTTCCATGGTGGCCTAGGATTTTTGCTTTTTGACTGCTAGGTTTGCACTCGATGCTCGGGTCTTTGTATACTGATCCGGATTGAGGGTGGGGGTAGGGTGAGCCTGGTTTTATAGGCTTTCATGCATTTATTTTATGTACTCTGTTAGGTTAAAATTTATTATCAGGTTATTGATGGTTGTTGTGGTAGTTGGTTTTGCTGTATCTGGCCGAGGGTTATTGTAGTTATGTTTTATTTTCACACTTTGTTTGTTGGGGGTATGCTTAGAGTAGCAGGATACCTTCAACCTTATTTTGGTGAAGGTTGTGTGAATTTTGTTGAGGTCTGTCCTGTGAATGTTAAACCTCCGCTGTCTTTTGGCGAAAATAATATAGTTCCTGATGCCTGATTCTCCTCAGGTCTTTGTCAGGTTTGAAGGTTTTGCTCCTTCTGGCCATGTTGTGATGCCTGAGAAGGACAGGACTTTTTCACTTTTTGGCCATGTTATCCTTGCTGCCCGGCTCTTGGCTAGGTCTTTTGCTAAGGATTTGGTGTTTTTTCACCTTTGAGGACGTTCCGAGCTTTCTGAGCTTTTGGATGAAAGCTGCGGAGGGTCCTTGTGATCACGTGATGTTTTGTCGAATGCTACAGCCTCGTTGCTGGCTGTTTTTTGACTTTTTGGGCTTTGGTTCTGGGGTGGATTCCTCTTTATATTTCAGAGGTTTTTACATAGGTTCTGCCTCGTTAAAAACCTCACCTCCTGGTAGGAGTACCCCTGTGAGGAAAAGAGTGCAGACCTTGGAATGCGGAAAAGTGGAGAAAAAGAAAACAAGCGTATTTAGGGATGTGGATGCCGCCGCTTATTTTGCAGGGGTCATCCTTACACTCAAATGTAAAATCTTCGTAGATTGTCGATATTCCACGTGTGGGTGGAGGTTCTACCTTCGAGGTCTTTCAGGTAGAAGGATCCCGACCTTCCCGCTTGTATTGCTGTGTAAGGTCCTTCCCACTTGGGTTGCAGTTTACCAGCGTTTGGGTGATCTCCTTTTTTTCTGAGCACCAGGTTCCCATTTTGTATGTCTTTTCGTACTACCTTGCTGTCTCTCCATTTCTTGGTTTCTTGTTGATATCTGGTAATGTTCTCCACTGCCTCAAGTCTTATTGATTCTAAGGTTTCCTTGCAGTACTCTTCATCTTCAGCCAACTGCTGCTTTATGGAACGCAAGCTTTGGTGTTTGATTTCTTCGGGCAACATTGCCTCTTCCCCATACAAGAGCTTGAATGGGGTGAACCCAGTTGTTCTTGAAACTGTTGTGTTATGTGACCATACAACTCTGGGTAATTCTTCAACCCATTTGCCCTTGCGTAGGTTGAGCAAGATCTTGGAGATTGCGGAGAATATTGTTCTGTTTGCTCTCTCGACGGCCCCGTTTGACTCTGGGTGATAAACAGACGCGAAAGCAATTTTGGTTCCTATGTGATGGCAGAATTTCTTGAAGCTGTCTGAATCAAACTGCTTCCCGTTGTCAACTGTGAGCAAGCTTGGAACTCCGAATCTGCAGACTATGTTCTGCCAGAAAAATTTTCTGATTGTTTCAGAGGTTATGGTTGCCAGTGGCTTAGCTTCGATCCATCTTGTGAAGTATTCGATGGCCACGACGGCGAATTTGTTTCCCCCCTGAGCAGTTGGCATTGGTCCTACCAGGTCCATTCCCCATCTCTGCAACGGCCATGATGCTGGTATGAGCTGGGTTAGTGCTGAAGGTCCTGACTGAATTGGTGAGAAGGTCTGGCAGGCTTTGCATGTCTTCACTATTTCTTCAGCATCTTTAATGTGAGTTGGCCAGTAGAAGCCTTGTCTTAATGCTTTAGCAGACAACGCGCGAGGTCCAATGTGAGACCCGCATATCCCGGAGTGTATCTCTTGTAGGAGTTCTCTGCCCTCGCTTTGTGATATGCATCTCAGCAAGGGTTGGACTACGCCTTTCTTGTACAGGATCCCGTCAATGGAGGTGTAATTCCTTGCTCTTGCTCATGACGACAACATCGTCGACGTAGGCTATGATGTTTCTCTGTAGCTGACTTCCTAGAACCTTCCCCATCATTCTGGAGAAGGTTGCTCCAGCGTTTTTGAGACCTTCTGGCATTCTGGTGTAGCAATACGTGCCGAATGGGGTTGTGAAGCTTGCCTTTCCTTCGTCTTCTTTTTTGAGCCAAATTTGGTGGTAACCAGAGAAACAGTCCAGCAGTGAGAATCTCTGACAACCAGCTGCTTTGTCCATAGAGGTATCTATCCTTGGCAAGGGGAAGGAGTCTTTGACACAAGCCTTGTTGAGATCCGTAAAATCTATGCACATTCTCATTTTGCCATTTTTCTTGGGGACCAAGACCACATTTGCCAACCATTCCGGGTATATGACTTCTCTGATGACCTTTGCGTCCAGGAGTCTTTGTACCTCTGCCTTCGCGGCTAAGGTTCTTTCTTCAGACATTTTTCTCTGTCTCTGCTTCTTCGGCCTCATTCTCGGATCAATGTCCAGCGAATGCTCTATTATGTCTCTGCTGACTCCTTGTAGGTCAGCGGCACTCCAAGCGAAGATATCTTGGTTCTTTTGCAACACGTCTAGCAATTCGAGTTCCTCCTCTCTACCAAGGGTGGCGGAGATGGTGACCTTCTTATCTGGAACAGCTTCCTGTAGAGGGACACACTTCGTTTCCTCCTGATCAGCCAGGTCTGTTTTCCCCCTTGGCATGTCTGGTGGCTGGGAAGCTTCATGCTGCGTAGAGTCTACGGAGTTTATGTTCCGGAAGGACTTGTAGATTGCTTTCTCTATGTTCCTTGCCTCCTTTTGACTTCCGTGAACCGTTATCACTCCGTGCAGAGCCGGGATTTTCATGCACAGGTATCCCATATGAGCGGCCGCATTGAACTTGTTCAAGAATCCTCGCCCGAATATGGCATTATATGGGTAGTGCAAGTCTACCACATCGAAGGTGACGTACTCTGTTCTTGCGTTCTCCATTGTGCCGAAGGATACGGGCAAGGCGACCTTCCCCAGAGCATGTATCTGCTTTCCTCCGAACCCGATCAAAGGTGACTCCGAAGGTTGGAGCTGGCTTCTGCTGAGCTTCATTTGGTCGAAGGTCCCGGCAAATATTATGTCTGCGGAACTTCCTGAGTCCACTAAGATCCTGCTTACTCCCCAACCCGCGACATTCGTTGTTATGACCAGGGCATCTGTGTGAGGGTAGTTTTCCAACCTTAGATCTTCCTCAGTGAAGGTTATTGGGGTTCTGGACCAATCAGTGCGTCTCACTGGTCCTTGAACTGCAACGTTGTTAACGAGCCGGAGGTGATCCTTCTTCTGTTTCTTTGTCTGGAACTCCATTGAGGACCCTCCAGCTATTGGTAAGATCATTCCAATCGTGGGCAGGGGTGTATGAGGGCCGATCTGATTATCAGGGTGGCGTTCGGTTTTTGGTGGTGGTGGGGCTTGGAGTAGCTGTAGCTGGTTTGGGGGAGGAGGTAGTGACTACTGGTGGGGTTGCGGGGTTTCGATGTACGTAATGTGTGGAGGTCGTGGAGGAACATAGTTTGGTGGAAGGTTGTGGTCCGCGGTTTGCTGGGCTGGGCGCCAAGCTGGTAGGAAGCTGGGATAGTAAGCGGAGGCTAGCGCGCTGGGCTGAAGTGGAGCTGGGTGCTGCTGGCTCGAACCTCCGACGTATGAATGGTAGAAGGTTTGAGGGAATGTGTGATTTACTTCCCGAGGTTGAGCAACTGGTATCGGAGGTTGCGGAGCTGACCTGCTCTTGATCCTCTCCTGAGTTTCTTTTGCATCTGGGCAATCTCTGGTGGAGTGACCCTTCTCCTCTCCATGGAAGAAACAATACTGTTTCCGTGGTCGCTGACTTTGATTTTTTCGCCATCCCGCATTTCGACCCCCTCTTCCAGCTTGATTGGCTATGCGTTCCGAGCTTCGCGCTTCCGCTGGTGGATGGTTATTTTCCGACCTGTCATTTTTCGGTTGCTCGATATTCATCATCTGTCCACCAGCCTCTCGCTGTGGCCGGCGTTCATCCTGGCTGAGGTTCTTCTTCTGTGAGTTTCTATCATTGCTCTGCCTCTTCTGAGAGTTTTGGTCTTCCAACCTTTTGCGGTAGTCGTTGTCTGACCTGCAATACTTCTCAAACTCGTGGTACAGCTCATGCATGGATGCTGGCTTTTCTCTGGCCAAAATGAGCCGCGAAGGGCCCTATGCGAAGACCCTTGATGGCCGCTTCAATGGAAACCTCCTCCGGCACGCCGGGTGCTCTCGCCTTAGTCTGCACGAACCTTTGGAAGTACTCCCGCAGTGCCTCTCCCTGATTCTGGCGACACTGGAACAGGTCCGTGGAGGTTAGTGATTCAACCGCGAATCCCTGGAAATTCGCTAAAATCTTGTCTCGAAGGTTCTCCCATGAATAGATCGACCCGGGTCTGAGCATCGAGTACCACGCCAAGGCATCTCCCTCGGCTGCGATCACGAAGGATTTTGCCATCACAGTTTCATTCCCTCCAGCTGAGGCCACGGCTGCCTCGAAACTCATCAGGAATTGGCGCGGGTCTGCCTTTCCGCTGAATTTAGGGAGCGTGATAGGTTTGTAGGTTGTTGGCCAAGGCGAGGTCTGCAATCCTTCGGACAAGGGGGATCGAAGGTCCAACGCGCCCCGCAGCATGCCACCGTAGTTTGCCGGTTGCACATCTAATGTCGGGCCGGCGCAGGTCAGAACAGCGGGCTGGATCGTCGGCTGAGGTGAAGGTTGCATGCTAAGGATTTCTGCCTGCAGAAGTGAAAGCTGCTGCCTGATCTCGGCCGCTTGCGTCGCGGCCACCGCTGCCTCTTGGCTGGCGGCGTAGGCAGCAGCGATCCGGTCTCGCTCTCGCTGAAGGTTCTGCAATTGCGCTTGCAGCTGCTGGAGCTCTTGCGTGGCCGTGGGTTGCGTCGGGCCCGCGGCGGGAGGAGGTTCCTGGCGTGTTTCCGGCTGCTCATTCTCTGGTTGCCCGCCCTCAGAACCTTCTCCCTCTACGGTCGCGTACGTGCTCCGCACGGCCCTCCTCGGCCTTCCTCTCCTGGAGGGCTCTGCCCGAGGTCCTGTGGTGCTTGCTCTCTTTCCAGCCATCGCAGGTTATACTTCGGCCCCACGGTGGGCGCCAATGTTGGGGAGATGCTCTCCGCACTCCCCAGCAGTACGGTGAATAGTGAACCTTCTCACTCGGTGCCGTGAGAGGTCTGAGCTCCAACGGACAGCAGGCTCACTAGTAGGTGAAAACAGTGAATGCTCTCTCCTCTTTATTAATGGCGGTATCGCGCCCCTTATATAGGGCCTGGAAACCGATCTAATGACATTTACATAAATGCCCCGTGACGGTGGGGGAATATTCCAGTATATTCTTTCATCGCAGTCTACTGACCCTAATACACCTGCGTAATTTCACATTAAGCCCTTCGTTCATCCTCTGACTGGGGCCTCAGCTGACCGGAGGCTTGGATCCTCCGCCCAGTTGCGGATCCTCCGACGCTTTGGTGCCGGAGGTTCCTCGGCCCGGCTGGGCCGGAGGTTGCTCGACCCGGCCACCCCGGGAGCTCCTCCTTAGCCTGGTCCAGTCGGAGGTTCCTCGGCCTGGCTGCGTTCTCGCCATCCTCGGACCCGGGAAGGTCCCCCGGGGGTTCCTCCTTAGCCTAAGCGAGTCGGAGGTCTTCGGCCTGGCCGCGTTCTCGCCATCCTCGGACCCGGGAAGGTCGGAGGTTCCCCCCTTTCCTTGTTTGTGGGCCTCCGCCGGTGTCTCAGTCCATGCACACACTTAGCACGACCAGACGAGTCGTCAACATTAGTATTTTCCAGTGAAGGATATCCTTCGACGCTTCAGGCGTCGGAGGTTCCTTGGGTGAAGGATAACCTTCGACGCTACCAGGGGGAAGGATGCAGCTGTTCCCCAACACAATTCTATGCCAGTCCCTTAGGTTTCTCCCCACTAAATTACGACGGAAGGAGATGTTTAAAGGGGCGGTTGCAAGGATACTTGCCACCGAGGCTTGTTTTCTTCTCACAATATTGTATAACGAAGAGAATTTAGTTTTGAGTGGTTGGTTGCCCAGCTAGGTGCTCATCCAAAAACGAGTTTGTGAACCGTCTTTCACCTTAAAAGACCCGAACCCCATGAAAGTATCTTTAACTTTCATCATGCCTTTCCAAAATTGGGAATCTGTCGGTTTTTTAGTACAACTTCTTATGGTTTTGTCTCTTATGTATTTATTTTGTAAGAGTTCTTGCCACAACCCATCCTCATTTACTAATTTAAAAAGGCATTTACTCAACAAACATCTATTCTATATGTCCAAATTTCGTATGCCTAGGCCTCCTTGGATTTCAGGTTGACACAAGATTTCCCAATTGGCCAGTCTATACTTGCGCTTGTGTTGGTCATTTTGCTAGTAGAATCTTGATCTAAAACAGTCAGATTTTCTAAAACTCCTTTTAGGAGTTCAAAAATGACATCATAAATATTGGTAAACTAGAAAACATCGAGTTTATTAAGATCAAGCGTCCTCCTGCTGAGAGCATCTTGCCTTTCCAACCACTAAGCTTTTTCTCAATTATATTTTCGATGATCTGCCAATCTTTGTTACTCAATTTCCTAGTGTGCATAGGCAAACCTAGATACTAAAACGGATAGTTTCCCAACCCACATCCAAACAGCTGTGAGTAAAACTCTTCACGCTCCTTTGCTTTGCCAAAACAGAAAATCTCACTCTTGTGAAAGTTTATTTTTAGCCCCGAAAAGTTGCTCAAAGGTACTTAAAATTAATTTCATATTTACATCCTTGTCCAAATCATGACTCATGAAGATCACAGTGTCATCTGCATATTGGAGGATGGAAAGACCATCTTGGACAAGATGGGGAATAACCCCTTCCACCTGATCTACTTCCTTTGCCTTAGCAATGAGTATGGCCAACATGTCTACTACTATATTGAATAATATTGGAGACATTGGATCACCTTGTCTTAGGCCTTTCCTTGTTTGGAAATAAGAACTAGGTTGGTCATTAACTTTAATATTTACATTACCTCCTCGCGTGCACTGTTGTATCCATGAACACCAGTTCTGTGAGAAACCTTTCATCTTTAAAGTTTGTTGCAGAAAGCTCCATTTGACTTTATCATAAGTCTTTTCAAAATCAATTTTAAAGATTATCCCGTCTTGCTATATCTGAGCCTTTTGACAGGGTACGTAGTACCTGTTTTCATCTACTGAAAGATCCAATTTATGGTGCCTTCATATTATGCGCACCTAGACCTCCTGTCCCTCCTTAATTAGTGTTCTTATTGGCACGGACAATGAGCTTGGTATGTGTATTCAAAGTTTAGTTGCACCGCACAACTCTGTAAGCATTGAAATTCTATCTGAATGAAAATATGCCAGCATAACTATGCTGCAAACATGCAAGTTACACAACCTTTCGGATTGAAATAGGTTTATTGATGTCGCTATTTAATTACCTTTCAGATTGAAAATATGCCAGTGTAACTATGCTGCAAACATGCAAGTTACACAACCTTTCAGATTGAAATACGTCGACAGGGCCATCCTCATCCTCAAGACGCAGCGCCTTGGTTTTTCCCATACGGCGCCCTGATTGGAGTCGTGTCACAGCACCGATCCAGGCCGACGTATCTGCCTGCTGATCGGGAGTGAAGAGAAATTGTCTCCTTGTAATTCCATGCTACAGTCCAGGATTCCCAGTGAACGTTAAAACTGCTAAGGCTCCGTTCAGTTCCCACTTCCCAGGGATTCAAGCCCTGGAACCAATCCCACCGGAAATAGCTGTGCAATTTGTTTAGCTAGATCTTCACCAAGAACTATTCCTGCCAGAAAAAGTCCTACGAACGGGTCCTAATTTTGTTCGTCCAAACATCAATACATCAGTTTCTAGAGCGCATCCCAAAATTCGTATTTGCTTTTGCTACACGTTACAGTGTATTACAATAATTGGTGTTGGATTTGTGGAGCGCAGAGTAGGCGTGGTGGACGGTAAACAGAAATACGGAAAGTTAATACAACCAGACACCCTAAAGGATAAGGAGAGGGCCGGGCGAAAATCAGCGGTGAAAAATTTTACCTTTTTATTATTAGGTATAGAAGTATAAATATAGATTATCTAATGAATGTAATTAGTAGAACTCATCTGAAATTTTATTAACTAATTGTGCATCTAAAATTTTATTAACTAATTGTGATTGTTGGTTATATAATATTCTATTATTACATAAATTTTGTTTTATTAATACATATATTTTACTGACTGAATATGAACAGACAGATATGATATTTTATTAATGCATTACCATGTAACGTGATTAATAGGATTCAACTCATCTTAATATTTTGTTAATTAATTGTGAATATCGATAATGTGATATTTTATTAATACTTATATTTTTTATTAACATAGATATTTTATTAACTAACTACTCTTTCATACCCGTAAAGAAAGTTATGTAGGATAATGATACCGTCTTCAAAGCCTAACCTTGACTCCTTGTTTTTATAAAAATATTTATCTAAAAGTGTTATATTTATATTTTTATGAAAGTATTTTTCAAGACAAATCTATTCATATGGTTTTCACATTCGAAACTCAACAACTTAAAATTTATTTATGATTTATATTCTTAATATTTAATCCAAACTTTGTCCAAAACGATTTTCTTTACGGATAATGAGAGAGTATGAACGTCGGTACTACATATATGATAGTTTAATATTGCATTATCACGTGATGTTATTAATAGGGACTAGAGATTTTGTCTCCTAATTAACAGTGGACAATGAGCTGTGGTGTTTGGATGTGTGTTCTGGCATCTAACACAGAAGACGCAAAGATAGAAGAGTACCCTCTATTTCCTTGTAGGAGCCAACCGATACACGACGACTTTTCCTGTTGTCATTAATGACCTCACGATGGTTTTGGCGATACATGGTTTTGTTTAATTTTTTAAGATTTCCTGTCACATCGAATTTTGTAACACATACATGAAACATTAAATATAGATGAAAACAAAACTTAATTGTATAGTTTGACTGTAAATCACGAGATGAATCTTTTAAGCTTAGTTACTCCATAATTGGACAATATTTGCTAAATAAAAACGAAAAAGCAACAGTAGCTCGACTCAAAAAATTTTGGGAACTAAACCAGGCCAGAATCAGTGGACAAAACGCTTACATTGTTTTTGCCGATAAGGGCCCTACTATACAAATGTTAGTGTGCATATATACCACAAATACACAGCGCACATATCATTGCCACAGGTTACTGCGTTCTTCTTCTCTGGAGGTTTGTCATATATTTCTTTGCTAGATATTGCTTTCAAAACTTTTCCTTTTAATATTTTACTAGACTGTTTGCTCCTCGATTGTAGTTTGGTTATGGCACATCTGCTTATTATGAAAGTATGATGTCTCTATCACAGTTTCATGTTTATGCATGCCAAAGATGCTAGCATGAATTCCAAACAACTAACGTGTTACATTCTATTCATTATGTTGATGTTGCTTGATTATTTTTGTGCTTATTGTGATTATAACAGTTTCAAAGGAGGGATAAGCTAAGGATAGTACGTGATCATGCCTAGTTGGGTGCCGGAAAAATCATGGCCTGACTTGCTTCACAAAAGACTTTGGGTTGCACAAATGACGATCCGTTCGGAGCTGGAAGCTGATCAGCAAGTTCCAGAATTTCAACTTGTATCAGCAAACAGTGCGCTACCTCCACTCAACCTGGCTCCACTCCCACAAGGAGTTGTACGTGTTGTAATATACACCGACTACAACACTCAAGGGAAGCTCATCTGTGTTTACCCGGCTCCGTATATTGCCGCATAGCAAATGCTAGCTTGATATACTTTTTATGCCTTGATATATCAAAAGGCAAGTATCAATTGAATAATGTCAGCGAGTGTGATATGTAAAGTCTCATGGTTGATTTCAGATGTCTCTGTGATGAATCTATTGAGTAGTGTCCTACTCAATATATATAATAATAAACAATGAGATGTATTGTGTTGAGTAACATATATTCCGTGAAGTGTTCATATGTAGTCCTTTAATTTTAGGCACAACTATGTCATGAGAAATCGGCGAGTAATACTTGACATAATTGTGTGAGGTGGTTTCCACTGGCATCAAGCTTCCCGACAATGGATTAATGCTGCCGCTACTTTTGATCCAATCCTCCCGTTGATGTTGTTGGGATAGCCATATGTGTCCAAGGTGATGTTGTGGTCACGGGAGCGGGGAGGCAGCAGGACTTGTGGAGTAGGACATTTTCAGGGTCTAGTCAAAACACGTCCATAACATGTTGGTTCCAATAAAATCGGTCTTTTGAGGGTAATATACTAAAGAAGCGGGTCAAGAAAACGTGTTTGTAATATGGAACTAAGACGCGTCTGTAACATGTAAAGTCTTATTACCTACAGACGGGGCTGACCAAGTTCCGTACGTATGCAGGTTGAGGTTTGCTAGTGGTGGGCCCTCTATTAGTAGAAGGGATGATGATTCCAAGGCAGCAGAGGTCGTGCTAGCTCTTGCTTGAGAATTTGGCCTAGGTCTTGACCTCGTCCTTGTTTGATATCCTCGTTGCCGTCCTGCGGCTGGTAATTCCCAGTTATTAATTAGCTCGTGCATCCAATACACATACACCTGTCTCCTTAGCAGGTCCTTGACGATGTCGACCAGCTTTGTCCATTCTTGGTGGTATCCTCCAGTGCGAAGCATCTCTCATCAGAACTAGTATTTCGCACTTGGTGGCACTCACAATGCTACAAACTATATGTAATTTCTATACGTATTAATTTTTATAGACACTATATATAGAAACTATAGTCTCAATGAATAATTTTTATAGAATATTTTTTTTACCCAATCACATTCATTCTCTCTCCATTTTTAACCAATCATATCACTTTTATGTCTTTGATTATGTATAGACATGGTTTCTAATTTAGACCCAGTTTCTATGATTTTTGTTCTCTCTCTTCAATAACTCTCTTGCTAAATCAACAAAATGCTTAGGGCAGTCCCAATGGCATATTTATGATGGTTTCTATGTCTATTAATTGACTTGACAACTCAGCTTTTTGCTGATGTGGCATAGAAATTAATGAAGAAAGAGATTACAAAAGGGAGAAACGATTTCTTCAGGAGGAAACGATGTCGACACTGGCACCGATGCAACAAGAAACCACGCAAACGTCGTTGGGGAGACTCAAGTAGTTTCGATCCACATCCGGTGCGCCGCCGCCGCTCGACACCCGCGTCGTGAATCACGGCCGGTCGACGCCCGTGTCGCGGATGATGGCGACTCGACGCCCACATCGTAGATCTCGTCTCCCCCGTCGCTGGATGCTCGTGTCGTAGATGTCGGGCGCTCCATGCCCGCATCACAGATGCTGCCTCCACGCGTGGCTCGATGCTCGCGAGGCAGATGCCGGCCGCTTGATGCCAGCCTCTGCCTTCGTCTTCCCCACGATCGGCTACTAGGTGTGCGTGCTTGTCTTTGTCTAACTTCATTACTGCCACCAGCCACCGAGCGAGCGTGGGGGTAGAGCCCGTCATCGTGGCCGCTGAGTACACGCGCGCGGAGCCCTTCGTCATGGCAACCGAGTGGATGCAGGAGTCCTCTTCTGCTCGAGGACGGGGATGTGCCGTGTGTGAGAAGCTCTGCCGGCAGACGATACAGGTAACCAGCCAAGCTTCTTCTAGATCGGTGGCGAGGATGTATGCATGTTCACTGCATATTGATTTAATCCAAAGCGGCACAGGCTCATCCACAGACCAAAGGATCCAAATACAGGCCTGGTGAATCATTGGTCAGATTTGTATTTGCAGTCTAGATGAAAAGGCTACGTTGGGAGAACTAGTTTCTTGGTACAGAGTCCTAGATTATAGAAATTGCTCATGATTTTTTCCATTGGGACTGCCCTTAGGTGACACTATAATTAATGTCTATAGAAACCATGGTAGTTTCTAGATTGGGAGTGCCTTAAGACTGTCTGGGAGCGCCCACACAAACTACAACCTTAGAGAGAACTAGGTAGTATGCCCGTGCGTTGCTAAGGGACAACTAAATTTTTATACTAAGAACATACGCGTCGCATGATAAGATAACAATACTGTAAAATTAAATACCAAAATTAAAATAACATTTAATTCAAAAAACAAAGTTCGTACAATTAACAATCATGAAGAACACAACATCACATGCTCACAAACTCTACTGCTCCAATATTTGTTTCTTTCGTGTGCCAATAAATCCACGAACTCCATACCATCCTATACTAAGTTCGAGTATATATGTAAATGCTAACACCTGTCATATGGCCTGCGCGTCTTAAAAACCTCACAAAATCTTAAAACAAAGTATGTTATACTCATCGTATAAATATGTGTCACAAAAATTAGATTTATTAAGATTGATGTCTTATATATTGTATAACCAAAAGTAGCTTTTAGCTTGTTCAAATTTCACAGCACCATCACCACTACTTTTGGGTGCGTTTGGTTGAGGAGCTATAAGTTGTGTAAAAACTACACGAGTCTCTCTCAGTTACAAGCAGACTCTATGTACTGCCCCTCATTCAAGGTAGGATATTCTCATTGGACACCACATGATCAACAGTTTCCACACCTCTTTGGTCAGGTTAAACAGTTCACAGAGCTCAGACCGCATGGATGGTGCCTCTCTTTCCTTTATCTTCAACTACAAATGATATGCCCATCGGACACTAACAAAAACAAGCATATCAGCATATTCCATGGATGATTCTAACTACTGAATTATTGAGTGGATAACCCATCCTCTCGTGTCAACTGAAATCACTAATCTATATTATGTCGAAGTGTTCTACACCTTCTGAAATGTGCATACATGGATAGGAAGAGCACCTGCACAACCAAAATAGATAGACACTGAATGAGAAAGTACTTTACACTTCTATACTTTTGTACACAAGTAGCACTAAAATAATATGCTAAAATGCAGTACAGGATCTATAATCCCAACATTCAAAAATGTTATTCAAAAATAATACGTGCAGCTCAGCTTAAAAGGAATACGTGTTGTTCCTGCTGTTGAAATTAGTTGATATTAAGTACTGTGATGTTGATATCAGTTAATATCTAAGGCTAAAAAAATCTCTGTATAATATTTTTCTTATTTTTCACACCGTTCACCACCTATGCGCGTGGTCGTGCGACACTCGGACCACCCTTGCCGAGCGTGTCCTCGTCGCACCGTCCTCAAAGCTCGACCTACTAAACACTATAAACATCTCATTCATGCAGAAAAAGACGATGATATAGCAGAACGATGAAGCACCTTAATATAATTCATTAGTTGGACCAGGATCTAACTATCCAAGAGCTATTCAGTCTACAAATTTAAAGATAATATATGCAGTCACCCTCAAAACAAATTATAGCTCACTTCCATCAGCTTGCTTAGGAACATCCCCTGAAAACAGTGTGCCTAAACTTTTATAAAGTGCAGTGCGCCACTCAAATTTCAGCATTATTTGCATAGATGTAAATAGTCATCTTACAATCTGCAAGCAGTTATTATAAATTAAAAGTCCACTACACTTCCAGATAGTGCTCAATACAGAGTCTAAAGAATTGGATTGAACACATACCGAGGAAGTTAGCCTGGTACCAGATGTGACAGATCCTTGCATAGTTTCTGTGAAAACAATATGTTTACATTTCCTTATATCCTCGATTATGATTGCTGATCTACAAGATTGATAGCTGAGTTAGTACAAGTACCATGATATATTGATAACTGGTATAGGACTTGGAGATTAATGCATTTTCTAGAAAACAGATTAACTAACGTACAATAATGCCAAATTGTAGGCAAGTAGGCATCACTGAGCACTGCGCACAGCACAAAAAAATCTGTGTCTTCAGTAAATATTGATAGTATGTCAGTTCAATAGAAACCAAGCGAATCAAAACTATCAAGTCATAACAATTTTAGTAAAGAAAAGAAAATAATAGGTGGTTTATACCTATACACAAATAGAAAATTATACTTTAACCGGACAAGAAACCATTCACGCAAAAATCCTAGGAATTGTACAAGCTTGTTCCAAACAGGGGAGGGATGCTAGGAGCTTGGGATGGAGGTGTGTTGTACCTGTATATGAGTACGGAGAGAGCGACGGTGAGCTAGGATGGAATGGATTCGGTTGCCGCATCTCAAACCCGCGTCACTGGCGCATCTTGAGGGTGCGCCCCCACATCCCAAGCCCGCGCCTCCACATCCTAAGCCCTCCCATGGCTGCCTCCTAGGCACGCACCACATTATCCAGTAGTCCTCGTAGCATCAGACGCAGTCCCCGCCGATGCTGGTGGTCAGGGGCAATCCGTGTGAGACTGTGGGGGAGAGGAGGTGGCCCCACCCGGCTTCACGCCTCGCCAGACGACGGCGCCCTACCACGGCCTCACGTAGACCAGAGGCAGCGCACTTCGTCGTGTTCTCACCGTGGCAGTGACCTGCTCGTCCATAAGGTATATTGGCTCAACATTGCTCTTAGCAACTTCATAATCTGATAGGAGGTCCATAAACTCATTGAACGACTAAGTAAGAACAAAAGAAGAACAAAGATTCTTTGAAAACCGCAGAAACGACTAAGTAGCAGGTTTCGCAATTAGCAATACCGAGCATCTCCGAGAGTTTATTATTTTTTATTTGCCAAATCTTGTGATTCGTCAACTCTCAAAATAATATGGGGAGTAAAAAATAGCTCCTATACAAGTGTTTGCTATTTCGCACTTGGCAAAATAAAAAAAAGAAGGCCGATAGTTTTTTCCCCGGGCGCTACTGATTCCGCGCGCTTCCTATCCTCCCCTTCGCGCGAACGACATCATCGCCGCATCGTAGCTTCATCGATCGTTTATCTGGCGTCAGACCTAGCGTGAACCCTAGAAGGACGATGACTACCCACAACACCATCCTTGCCCTAGCAGACGCTGACTACCCTAACTAGGCATGAAGATCGACGATAGGAAAAAAAATAGGGAACCACGTACTTAAACACTGGACGGCCTGGCTTCGCATTGAGGAGAAACGAAGAACGGCGGCGGCGCGACCTTTTCTTCACACGGACGAATGAGAGGCGCGCCCTTTTCTTTGCGCACGGGGGGGGGGGGAGGAAGGAAAGGCGCGAAGGCTTCGTTCACGCGGGGGAAGGAAACACGGCACCAGAAATCACGATGGCAAGTTGATATGCTAAGTTGCTATTTTGAGTGCTAGGAGTCATGATATGCCAAGTTGTTATATTTGCCAAGTTGTTATATTTGCCAAGTTGATTTGCCTAACTGTTAGAGATAATTTTTTCTTG
Source organism: Sorghum bicolor (assembly GCF_000003195.3). Classification (NCBI taxonomy): domain Eukaryota; kingdom Viridiplantae; phylum Streptophyta; class Magnoliopsida; order Poales; family Poaceae; genus Sorghum; species Sorghum bicolor. The sequence continues at coordinate 62,883,003 of NC_012874.2, forward strand.
TTTTGCCAAAATTATATGGATAACAAGTTGTTTTGCCAAACTCTTGAAGATGCTCAGCAAGCTTCACGACGAGATCCAATGTCTTGAGGAAGGAACTTGTTTTCTTTGCGTTCATGTATAAGGCCTTGTTTAGTACCTTTCCTAAAAGTTTACACCCTATCTCATTGAAATAAGAGAGAACATGATTAATGGTGAGATGATCCAATGGCTGGCAGACTCAGCAGATAAGCTCAATCGAACATGTCAGTATATTCTAGAAATTTTAAAACAAATTAAGAGAGAACGTTTTTTTCGAAAGATCCGTTACCGGCTTTCATTGATAAGAAGAATCGAAGTACAAATAAGACAAGGTACAAGATATTTGACGCGAGAGGCGCCCACCCTTTTGTGCTGCCTCGCCGCATTGCGAGGCCACACCACCCCTAAGCTTCATTAGTTATGGATTACATTCTAACATTGTTTGGCTCATCTAGCCACTCTCTGTGAATAGACGCCTGGGGAGGAGTAACAAGCTCTACCCCTCTGTTTCCTGCAAGTATCCAGGTCCTGCCTTCGTTCTGGATCGATCCTAGCAGCTGCTCAGCTGATTTGCTTTCTCTGTTGAAGATCCTATTGTTTCTTTCCTTCCAAATTTCCCACGCAGTGAGCATGGTTATTGAACGTACCCCCTCCTTTCTCGCACCCAATCCACTGTCGCCTAACTCAATGAACCATGATTGAAGGTTTGTATCCTGGCTCCAAGCTGTCGGGTTTAATGCCGGGGCTGATATCCATGATGCCACTTTACTCCATACTTGCAAACTTGCACTCTTGCAGTAGGTGGAAAATCGTCTCAAGGTTCCGGACACAAAGTGGGCAGAAATATTCGTTCGGCCATTCTCTGAGCAGCAGCCGCGCCGCTGTCCATACACGGTTTTGCAGCATTAGCCAGATGAAGAAACGGCATTTTGGAGGTGCCTTGGTTGCCCAGGTGATGTTTGCAGTCATAGACTGTGTTTTTCCAATGAATTGCAGCTGGTATGCCCATTTCGCACTGTACTGGCCATCAGCCGTTTGGCGCCAGGTAATGCTATCCTTCTCTTCAGGGCGAAGAGTAATCGGTTGTAGGCGCTGCCACAGAGCTATAAACTGAGTTAGCAGGGTCACAGTCATGTTGTAGTCAATATCTTGTATCCATTTGTTGCCTATGACAGCATCCTTGACCGTGCGATTTTTCCTCTTGTTGTGTTTGTATAGGGCCGGGTACAGAGTTGCAGGTGCCTCTCCCTGCAACCATCTCGAGGTCCAGAATGTATGTATCTCTATTTTATTTTCTCATCTGAAGCCTACTGAGTTGACCGAGCTCCGGAGGTATCTGCCCAACAAATTGGTTGCCAACGAAGATCCAGCTTCCGGAGAAATGTCAGGTTGCCAAGGAACGGAGATAGGCGCCCTGAAAGGTTGAAGGAGCCCATGAGCAGAGAGACCACCCTCTCTGGTTGCCGACGGCTGCAGACAACTCCTGTCCAGCTGCAGTGGTGACTTGAAGTGTTCCATGATGCCAGTAAGCTCTTGGATGGGCTTGACAGCATGGACTTGAAGGCGAGTAGCGCAAGCTCTTCGGTCGTGGCGTTGCTGCTTCCTAAAGACACCAGAGCATGGGAGCAGAAGAACAGCAATGAGAAGCAGATAATTTTCATCGCTTCCGCCATGAGAAGCTTACAGATCGAGGCACACACTTCCCTCAGACGGAGGGGAGTAGGTTGCATATATTTGTATGGGTTTTGCTGCGGTACTCACAAATGACTGTGAGTCGTTTATTTATTTTGATCGGACGGTTATAGTCACATATTACCTCAGAGGAGGTAATGGTTGAAATATATATTTATTTAATTTTTATTCTGTAAAGCCTGATAAATTAGGAAATTTTTAGATTCAAAAATTATTTTCTTTAGATTTGATTGATGCATGCATGTATGTATGATCGGGGGAATGATAAATCTTTTTTTTATTTTTTGAACTTGATATATTTAGATTTAGATCACTATTATGATTTTGGATGTGATGTAACTTATTACATTTGAATTTGCATGTGTGTCAACGTGTCAGATTTGCATGTGACGTGACGTGATGTGTTCATTATCACATTATATGTGATTTGTTTAATGGGTTTTATTAGTTAGCATGATGTGTTTCTCATTAGACTTTTGTGTACTATTTAACCACTTTAATATAACCGTATAATTTTTTAACCACTTTTATGTACAGATTTAAATATTGAGTGTGAAAGGTCTAAAGTATATTTATCAGTAAATATTTTTTTGATATAATATATGTGGGAGTATGTAGCGCTGCATGTTTCTTATTTTCATAATTATGCACTAACCATAGAAAAGGAAGGGCCACACGGCTTCTGAAAGGAAGGAGGGCACCTACGGCTTCTGTCTCCATGATTTGGGGATTCAACAATATTTTTTCTCTCTTAGATTAATTAATTGATTGATTAATTAATTTTAGAGTTTGAAAAAATTAAGGGCTCAGATTCATTTGAGCTATTACTTCCTAAGGAGTAAAGAGTGTACCGTAGCATTGAGCTGTTTGTATATACTATGTGTTGACGTTAGAGATAATCCAAATCACACATCAGCAGGGATAGCACGTCCAAGGGGGTTGCAAACAACCCACAACACAGCAAGAACGTGAGCAAACCAACGAAACCGATCGATCTAGAGATCGGTTAGACCGATTTTGGGCTCGTTCTACACGTAGAAATCTCCCGAACACCTCCCGGGATGACCTGTCGGGAAGGAGCATGTGACCAGCAAGGCTGCCTAGAACGCCACCAAATCTCACCGGGAGACGTGACGAACAGCAAGGTAGAGAGATGAGAGGGTAAAAGGGGTTTGTAGATATGTTGTCAACCTGGTGCCAACGATAACTCGACGCTTGCTTGACCCACGTTCCAACTTTCTGATCTCGTGCGCTAATACTGGCCTCCCAGCTCCAACAATTAAAGGGCCCGCATTTGATCATGTATGTACAGGCACATATTAAATGCTTACTCTATGTTGAACCAACCTAATAGTGGGCTAGTTAATAACTTAGTCGTATGACATTGCCATGTCATATAAAGCGTCAACTGATATAAGGGCATGTACAATGGCGTCCCTTCCGTCGTCTCTGTGTTACCGTTTTTGTAAAAAACAACCTCAATTGGCTTGGAGATGGTCGTCCTGTCGCCTCACGAGGCGACGGCAAGGGCTCGTGCTCCGAGGTTGAATCGCCGGCTGAAGCAGCGCTGACGGATGTGAATCCCGCACGGGCGCACGCGGAATCTAGTATACGCGCGCGTTGGAGGATGGGCTGCCACAAGCAGCGGGGTCGAGCTCCACTGCGCCGTGGGCTGCGTGCGGCAACCTCCGCCGCGAGCCGCGCTACAGGTTGCACACGACGACCTCTGCCGTGCCACCATGAGACGCACGGGCCAGCTCCGTCACACTACGGGCTGCGCACCGGCAAGCTCCGCCCTGGCAGCGGTGAACCTGTTAGTAGGTAGCTTGCTACCAGTAATTTCACGGATAAGGTGCTCAGTGGATTTGGAGCATCGTGTGGTGTCATGAGATTTGCATGAGTTCACTTGTAGAGTAAATCACTTGCTTTCTAGCGAAATAGTGTGTGCTGTGTTCAGTGTAGCTTCAGCTGGCTTGGGCGAAAGCAGGAACTCAGTTCTTGATGATAGAATTTCCTTTGTAACTGTTGCTATTAATTCATTTCTAATGTTAGTTCTGAAGAATCATGATCAGGCCTTTTTTAGAAATCTGAATGCTGCTGGCTCATTCTTGAATGTTTCATGTGCAACTTTTTACTCGCTGTCTACTCATAAAAGTGACAGTGAGATATTGTTCACAAGAATAGTTCTTGAAGGAGGTAACTAAGGATTCCTACATTTAGAGATAGTACCTGTATGCGTATCTGCCTTTCTGAAAACTGTATGCTATCAATTACTTTCAGTTCTGAAAACTACATTCTGTTCTGAAAATAGCATGAATTTGCTATGGCTAAACTAGCTTATTTTTTAGAAAGCTATGATAACCTCTAACTGAATAATAACTTTCTTGTGAAATTTTTCTCATGATGCTATTGAGGATTTTTTTTTTCTTAGTTACTTATGCTACTAGTTACCTGAATGCTTGTGAGAGTTATCTGAATACTAGTCATGCCATTTTTGTATTATGAAAACTACATGTCTCCCCTTCTGCACCAGCATTAGTGAGTGTGAACTGCAGCACTTGCTAGTGCGTGTGAATGTGAACTGAATACATGTGAATGTGAACTGAAGCACTAGCTCAGTGCTCATTTCAGTTCAAATTTCTGTAATGTTCAGTTTCAGTTCCACTACCTGAATGCATGTGAACATGTGAGACTGCAGTTTCTGTGCAGTTTCAGTTTCAGTTCTACTGGCCGTTTTTATTTTCTCGTGAATGAGTGTGCTCATTTTTATTGTAATCTTGTTGCTTTTATTTATCATTGATATATTTTCTATCAAATTGCCACACAATGATATACAAAAATTGATTTATAGTTGATCCTAGCTACATCCAAAGCATTAAATAGCTTACAAAAAGACCCTCGACTATGGGTTATATGACCTGTCTTTATACCTGTCTATATGCTAGATTCGAGACGATTAGAGACAGACTTCCGTTTGTGGGTTGTACATGCCCTAATAATAAACCAAAGGATGAACAAAGATTCTTTGGAAACCGCAGCAACAACTAGGGGGTGACTAGTTCAAAAAATACAAAATACCAACTACTTTGGAATGATGGAATGCAAAATGCCAAAATTTTCAGGGTCATGTTTAGTTCAATCCAAAATGCAGAATTTATCGCCCCTCATGAAGGCCTCATGAGACTCTTTTGGGTTTTTTGGCCTCTTGAAGCCAAAATCCAAAATGAAGAATAACCACCTTTTTGCCAAAAAATTTGCATGGTGTTTAGTTCCATTTTATAAAAATGATGAACCAAAACCAAAAAGTTTTTAGAATTTGAGGGAACTAAACACCCCTAAGTAGCAGGTTTCGCAAGTAGCAATACTAAGCATGTCCAAGAGTTTGCTATTTTTTTACTTGGCCAACTCCCAAAATAATATGGAGAGTAAAAAATAACCCCTTACAAGTGTTTGCTATTTCACACTTAGCAAAATGAAAAAAAAGAAGGCCCATAAGATAGTTTTTTTCCTTGGCGCTACTGATTCCGCGCACTTCCCCTCCTCCCCTTCGCGCGAACGACGCCGCCGACGCATCGTAGCTTTATCAATCGTTTTCCTGGCATCAGACCTAGCGTGAACCCTAGAAGGACAATGACTACCCACAGCGCCGACCTTGCTATAGCAGACGTCGACTACCCTAGCTGGGCATGAAGATCAACGATGGGAAAAAGAGGAAACTACGTACTTGAACGTTGGACGGCCTGGCTTCGCGTTGAGGAGAAATGAAGAACAGCGGCAGCACGACCTTTTCTTCACACGGATGAGTGAGAGGCGCGCCCTTTTCTTCGCGTGGGGGGGAGGGAAGGAAAGGCGCAAAGGCTTCATGCGCATGGAGGAAGGAAACATGGCAGCAGAAATCGCGATGGCAAGTTGATATGCCAAGTTGCTATTTTTGAGCGCTAGGAGTCATGATATGCCAGGTTGCTATTTTCGCCAAGTTGATTTGCCCAACTATTGGAAGCAATTTCTCTTGTTTTGCTAAAATTATATGGATATCAAGTTGTTTTGCCAAACTCTTGGACATGCTCAACAGGTTTCACAACAAGATCCAATGTCTTGAGGAAGGAGCTTGTTTTCTTTGCGTTCATGTATATGGCCTTGTTTAGTACCTTTTTCAAAAGTTTACACCCTATCTCATTGAATTAAGAGAAAACATGATCCAATGGGTGGCAGATTCGGTAGATAAGCTCAATTGAAAACGTCAGTATATTCTAGAAATTTTAAAACAAATTAAGAGAGAACCTAAAAGACACATGTATCTCTATTTTATTTCCTAATCATAAGCTATCATTAACATGATTAATAGTGATTGGTTGATAAATGAAAAGTATTTAATGTAGAATTAGGTTTTGACCTCTAAAATACATTATATCCAAGGATAAATTTTAAATACTAAAATGTACTATATTAAGGGAGTAGCAATACTATGCCCCGTTTGGCACGGCTCCACTTCACCAATGAAGTTGTTATTTGAGGTTTCAGCTCCATGAATAGCTCTATCGATGGAGCTGGAGCCATTTTGATAAATTGTTTGGCAAAATAGTTCCTTCTTTAAGATGTGCTCTCACAGACTGCCACATAGGGTGAGATGAAGTCGGGAGAAGCCACTATTTTTGGCTCCTTCGCAACCTAAAGCTCTGTGAGAGCATGCTTTTAGGGGCTTCATTGGTAGAGCCATTTCATTTTATCCTGTTTAGTAGAAAAGGACTCCAAACAGCTCCTGAAGCCACTGGAGAAGCCCTACCAAACAGGGCCTATTAGAGATGGCCGCGCCGCCAAGGTGGCCTCCCAGAGTGTCCACGTATGTTCAACTTAGTTGGTGCTTTAGATGCAAAATTTATGGCTCAGATGAAAGGGTACCTCCATGGCCCACATGGAATGCTACCTCCATAAATGCCATGGCAGGCAACTGGATGCGTTGGGTTGAGCATATCCAGACATGACCCATATGAAATACCACCACTATGCATGACATGATACACACAAGTGGATGCATTTAATGTAGCAAATGCAGTATTAAATGAGCATGCATACATGGCACCGTCCAGAGCTATAGTTGTCCTTTACATGCAGTGTGCATGCACCCACTCTCCAAAGCTATGTAGCTGTCCTTTGCATCTACAGGTTTACCATGCAGGCCTACATCGTTGGTCCTCTTTTCACACAGAAGAGATATGAGGCCACGCTCCTCCTTTTATGCAGAGGAGATTCTACAGCTGCCCACATGCCACAGCTGTAAGAAGTTGAGTTGAGGGATTTTGAAAATACGCTTTCACAGTTTTTGCTATTTCTGGAAAATTGGCAAGGTAAATCCCAAGGTCCTTGACCTGCAATCCCAGGCTACACAGGTTAACCAAATTGCTTTCTCAGCAGTATGCTGCAAATGCAACAGTTTTTTTTTGTCGGACATACCTGGGTGAGTGATTCTGAATCACTGTTTGCTAACCCTATGTGGGCATCCTTTTTGGCTGATATGTAGACCTTTGCATGCACAACACCAGATCCCCACCAATCCTCGAAAAGAACAGTTACATTCTCAACATTTGATCTTCCTGTAGCCAGATTGGCACTCTCTTTGTCAAAATCAGAATCAAGTCCAAAGTGTTGGGCAATCCTGAAATTATATTACAGCTGCCAATCAGAAAATTGAATCTTTACATGCACAAAGTGTTTAGTTATTTATAGATGTTCTGAGCAGTTGCAATACTGGATGGCCATGCATGCAGGCACCGTCCAAAGGTCTAGGTGTCATTTACATGCAGTGTGCATGCAGGCACCATCCACAATTATTATATGGTTGTCCTTTGCATGTAAAAAAGAACGTACTGTCCTTGGCCTTTACCTGCATTGTGCATGCCCCGTACAAGGCTATATAGTTGTCCTTTGCATGTAAACAATTACCATTGCCACTTCCATGTTGCTCCTCCTTTTACATAGAGGCCATTTTACTGATGCCGATGTTTTGCATGGAATGAAGCGGTCTCACTTGAGACCATAGCAAAGACCTGTTTATTGGCAAGGAAAAAAAGGTTAGCGACAATGTAATTCGTCTTTTAGCCAACGTGGTAAATTCGCATGCATGCAAGTGTCCTCTCTGGGCTATGTAAAAATTACATGTCCTTTGTGGTTAGCAGCAATGTAAAAATTTGGTTACAGCCTCTAGGTCTTGCCTATATAAGCGCCTGGTCTGCTTCTTGCTGCATCATCGCCTACTTCGGTTCCTTGCAGCCGTCTTCCCTTTAGTTCATATCATCCCTTCATCGTCTCCTGCCATTCCTTATAGGTGTCCTCTCCCTGCGGTAGCTTGGGTTGCTGTTCCTGACTTTGTTAGACTAGAGCTGTAGCACAGGAGCCGTCCCATTCTATAGGGACTCATAATGTCGTGGGCATAGCAGGGTACATGGGAAGCATGACGTGGTAGGTCTGTGCTGTGAAACAGTTATAACCCAGGCTTTTGCCAAATTAGTGCCTAATTATGGGCATATTATTTGGTTGGACACGATTACCAGTAGAGTTTGCCTAGTGGCCTTCATTTCATCAGCATATAATTTTTTGTGGTGCTCCAAATGAATGTGTACAGGCAAATGTTTATGGCACATCGAAGGACCTTCCTCTAGTGGAACAAGGAAGAGGTGGTGTGGGAAGAGTGCTGCTTTAGTTCCAGGTGTCTGATTGTTCTCCTTTCCCTTTCGTTCACTCTGTTCCTAGCCCTAATTAGGCACTGCTCTCTTTGGCTCTCTTCCCTGTCCTCCACCTCTAGCTACAGTTGAAGGGACAATACGTGAGAGGCAGCAGCGTCTGATCATATGGGCCTCCAGATATGTTTATTACTTTTACATGTAATCCAAAATGGCAAGAAATAGTTGATGCCCTTAGATTTGTTAATTCCAGGGCAGAGGCCTGACGCCAGACCTGATATAGTTAGTCGAGTTTTTAGGCTAAAGGTGGGCGAGCTTGTTTCTGGGTTAAAGAAAGGAAGTTATTTTGGGAAGGCATGTGCAGGTATGATCAACAACTATTACACTACGCCACTGTGTTTCTTATTTGGAAAATAGGCTTACCTAGGCATCCAGTTGGTGTTCACTGTATAGTGGGTTTAGGGAAACCCAGTTGCGTAGCTGGTTTGTCTAGGCGTGGTCCCATGTATTGCTTCTTGTTGTCCAGCCAGGGGCCTCTATGCTAGCAGTATCCCATTGAATAGCTTATATGATTGCCTGTCATCTTTCTAATCGCCTCTCTGTTTTCTGTTTCAATACTCTACACCATTGAGTTCCAGAAACCCACGTTCATATTCTGGTTTGGCTTGAAGGTAATACTAAATACCCTTGTCCTTTTATTGACTCACTAATATGTGCAGAGATACCAGATAAATCATCTGACCCCCTAGGCATTGTTGATGAATTTATGGTGAACGGCCCTTGTGGTCATTTGAACCCAAATTGTCCATACATGAAAAACAACAAGTGCTCCAAATTTTTCCCAAAGGGCACTCAACCAAACATGATTGTCAGTGAGGATGGCTTTGTGCAGTACAGGCGCCGTCCTGACACTGGGCATATTGTTGAGCGATACGGTGTTAGACTTGATAACAAGTGGGTTGTCCCTTACAACATGACATTGTTAAAAATATTTAGAGCACATATAAACGTTGAGTGGTGTTACAAAACACATCTTATCAAGTATCTATTTAAGTATATCACAAAGGGGCTGGACTGTGCTAGGGCTATAATTGAAACGTGTGCATCTAACACTACTGGGTCTACTTCCCAAGTTGAGATTGGTGGTGGCAGCCTTGGTGGCCAGCCATTAGATTTGTGTAAGCAGCCTGAGGATGTGGATGAGGTCCGCGAGTACATAGATTGCCGCTACCTATTTTCCCATGAAGCTTTCAGGCGCTTGTTTGAATTTGACATCCACTATAGGACCCCTGCTGTAGAGAGGTTGGTTGTACACCTTCCTTTCATGAATAGTGTTGTGTACCCAGCTAACCAACCCTTGGCTGCTATTGTGCATGATCTGCATTACATGCAGACAACCCTCACCGAATGGTTTTCTACTAATAGAAAGTTTCCTAGTGCTCGAGAGCTAACGTATATAGAATTCCCAACAAAGTGGGTCTGGGTTAAGAAGTACAAGGAGTGGTGCCCATGCAAGGGACCTACCAAAATTGGCAGGGCGATAATATCAATCCTAGTTGTGGTGATCTTTATTACCTTCGTATGCTCCTCAATGTTGCCAAGGGTGCTACTTCATATGAGGACCTTCGCACTGTTAGTGGTGTCCTATACCCAACATATAAGGATGCGTTCCAGGCTATGGGACTTCTTGGCGATGATAGTGAGTGGCGTGAGGCCCTTAGGGAAGCATCTATGTGGGGATCAACTGCTCAAATGCGGCAACTGCTTGTTACTATAGTCCTTTTTTGCTTTGTCTATGATGCAGCCTCCCTCTTCAATGAATTCTACCAGTACTTTACTGACGACATACTTTATAGCATTAAAAGGATGGTGCAGTTGCCTACTTATAATTTGCTGGATGATCACCTACGCAATTATGTTTTGCTTGAGTTGGATAGTTTGTTTGTCAAAAATGGTGGCCTAATGACTGATTATGGTTTACCACAACCTGATTGAAGCATGCGTAGCAAGGTTAGAAATAGGCTGCTGGTTGTGGAGCTGGCTTACAACAGTGAGGACCTCGTGTCCATCCACAACAGCCTCGTTAGTCAGTGGAACGCAGACCAAAAAAAAGTTTATGATGTTGTTGCACAGTCTATCTATGGGAAGCTAGGCCAGACCTTTTTTTGTGTACGGATGCGGTGGCACTGGAAAGACATTTCTTTGGAATGCGATTATTTCACGCCTACGATCTGAGAAACTCATCGTCCTTGTTGTGGCCTCATCAGGAATTGCTTCCCTATTACTACCTGGAGGACGTACTGCTCATTTCCGGTTCAAAATTCCTATAGTCATTGACGAGTCGTCCATGTGCCACATTAAGAGGGGAACTTTTCTTGCTGACTTAATAGTACATCGCTCCTTGATCATATGGGATGAGGCGCCTATGACCCACAGACATTGCTTTGAACCTTTAGACCGTACCATGCGTGACCTCCTTGGGGAGGCAGACCCTTCATGTTTCGATAGGTTGTCAACGATAACTGGGTTCCTGCATGTAAATAACGCTTGGCTATCTATCTGTGAACCTGCCTTTCTTTTTCTCCCTGCAATCCTCGCTAGCCTCACCCGGGATAAGCTTGGCACCTAGGACCGTAGTGCTAACAACACAGATACTTGTATGCACGAATTGTCATCCAAAAATTCAGTAGTGATACATTTTGAAGCAGGCCACCACATCTAGAGCCATGGTATTAGCAGCGCATATAAACATCGATTATGTGAATCCTTAATGGCATTCTTAAAACTGAAAATAGGGATTGCCCATGGATCCCTTGCCTGCTGAAAAAGATGAGCATATGGATATCAATGGTGCACGTGCACAAGCATGTTATACAGTAGCCCAGTCCCACCTAAAATAGCGGCTAAGTTGTGGCATACATATACTACAATCATTTATAGGCATGAGGCCACATGGTTTATTAAGTGGTTGTTGTCCATGGTGGTCCTAATCTATAGGTTCCTCCTTCACCGTTGTGTAGGGCTTAGTAGAATGGTGCGCGTATCGGCCACCCTCTGTGTGAAGTCCTCCAAAGTGTTGCGCCCTTATTGAGTGTGCAGCTAGATTCACCACCATCCTTAGGCCTGGATGTGTGGTTGGCCAGCCCAGCACCTTGTGCCGTGTGAGGAGTGGTCGCTTCCTAGACAACATTGAACCAAATTAATGTTTACCAGGTTTAAACCCTTTGGTACTTTGTGGGGAGAGAAAAGAAGTGCCCTACGTCTTTGCACCCAATATCTGTTTGCAGGCAGTACATGCAGTCGTCCTGAGGTGCCGATGGCTAGGCCTAAAGTCAAAGCCTTTATTGCCAGACCATTTCTTCAGGTAAACCACCATAGACCCATTGCAGATATACTGTTGCACGTCTGATACGTCAATAAGGCTCGACACATCTCTGACACGTACCACGTCCCTCGCTGATTTCTTCAGCACCTGTGTGGTGAGTTGGCCTGTTATTCAACTAAGCATGAGCTACTCGGGGTTGTGTATAGAGGCCAGATCCTTAGAACCTGTAGGGTCCGATGGGATGCATGGTCTACTTGGCAATGTAGACACAGAGCTTGTTGGTGCAATCCTTGACAATGGAGGCAGACGTTACAGGTCTGTGGTGCAACGGGAATGGCTGTGAAAATTGGTTGCCAAGACCAAATAGTCAACATTTAGCATGCTACACAATATTTGTTCTACACTCGAGCGAGGGGGCTTGATTCATGGGATGCATGACATGTCTACCCTGTGGTCCCAAGAATGGCTATTTAATAAATGTCAATGGTTTGGTAGACAACCTGTATAGGGTTTGGAGCATTTATGTCTTATAGTATATTCACTTAGTGTGTTGGGGTGTGTGTCCTGTGGCATGCTCCTAGATGTGGAGACAGGGAGGTATTTATGACTCTACCAACCATGCCCACTTGGTAGCTTCTTACATGCAAAGTACACCATAGTTTTGGACGGCTGCTGCATGTAAAGGACATATACAGCATTGGGTGGTGACTGCATGCAGGTTCAGGTGGACATAAGGTACAGCCCATGTGGTCACAGTCACACATGCAACCAGGTATAGTGTGTTCCTAGCAACAATATATTAGGATGTGTGGACGGTGCATATAGTGTAAGTGTCTCAGTGATGGATTGGCTGTGTGGCTGAGGTGTGCAGAGTGTTTGATAGCACCGACTGTTGCCTGCACCAACATTAATTGAGGTGGCCCCATCCTTATCATGCGTGTAGCTCACTACTCCCCTACCTGGTTCACCTTTATGGGCAACACTACACCTGCGCAGGCTTCTCTATTTATATGACAGGTTCCATGTCTAGGACTGCGCCGATAGTCTACAAGCAAGCATTGGTTAACAGTGGGTAACTTGGCCTTCTATCTTTCTGCTTACAGTGGTTTAGAGTCCATTAGCCCATAACTAACTCATGTTAATTCTATTTTTATAAGATGGACTAATTTTTAGCCCGGGTCCCGAATAGCCCCCTTACTTTTGAGACCTCGTGGTTAGATGGAGAATCGTCAGACAACCCTTCGTGGTTGCTGCCACAAATCTTGCACAAAGTATTCAGGCACAGCTAGAACACCTCTCAGCAGTGGTCTCCTCCACTGGGAACAAAGTATTGTTTGGAAACCGTTGTATCGAGTAATGTGCTCAGGCTCACCATTCCCGGCATCTCCCCTCACCTTCGCCAGGAACCACTAGACCCAATGGCTTCAGAGTTGAGACCGCCACCCACCATCAACCACTCCGAGGCGGATGAACGGAGTCCACGCCGGCGGCGGGCTATTCTCGTCATCTCGTGGCCGAGCCACTGCCGCGCTGGCAACGGGGACTTTCTTTTTTTGCCCTTCAATGTCTAACCAATGTATTATCTATATGAAGAAAATATATAAGTGTGGTGCGGTTAAAGCTTTGACTAAGTGGATCTTGAATTTTGTAGATTAGCAAGATGAAATGTTTTAAAAACACAGTTTCATTTTAACAATCTTATGTTGCAGGGTACACTGATGGTCAATTTTGCATTTTAGAGATCATTCTGGTAAGTATTTAAAATGACCATTTCGGTATTAGGACAGAATAAAATGTTTTGACCCAAATTATGTTTCAGTTACTACTAAAAAACTGCAGGTTTACTTAATTTGCCTAATATCAACATCCAAACACATTGGCTTGGTACCATAGAGACTTTTTTTTTCGAACCACCATAGAGATTACTGCCCACAACAAATGCCACAAACTCACAATGTTGGCTGGAAAAGTATGATGCAGAATTGCAGATCTGAGAGTTCACTGAATGCCACTGCAATTCCTTCTCTAACTGGAAGGAACTAATCTTACCCTGTGCGTGTTTCTGTACTTACAAACCTGGAACCCAAATCAGGGCCCTCGTGAAAAGAATTATTACATATTGTTTTACAACAATACAACTTTACATTTATCAAGATATTTATTATCTACGAGCTACGACAGCAAGAACCTGCCTCCTGACTTGTCATCTGAACCGTAACCGATGAAGAACCTCCTGAATTGTAATCTGAACCCACATTGGGTAACCGTTGAAGCATTAAATTTCTATATTTTTTACTATCTGCTATTGTACACTCAAAAATCAGCAATTTCGCTTGAATGAACTCTTATGATGGGTCCCAATCATCCAACAGTGGTAGGGGTTAAGCAGCAGAGCCATCTCTTGGTCTTCCTAGCTCGCTTTGACTCTTTGTTGTTGCTCAGACCATTCTGATGGAAGCCATTGGTGTCTAGGCTCTCTTCACCGTGCACCCTTATTGCACTTCGCAATGTCATTGACATGGTCGTTGTCACGGTAGAAGCTGTCGAATTTTTCAGAGAATTTTTGTAGATGGTGTCTTCTGTGCCATCGCTGCCTTCATCACTGGGCAATGGATGTGCTTGTCGGATATCTCTGCATCAAGGAAAACATAAGTTGGATCATAAATGACCCATTAACTGGAATGTAAATGTACCACAGAAGAAGTTAATAATCTTTGATGCTGACCTGGAGTCTTGTGGCGGTGTGGTAATAGGATGTCCGTTCAGAAGATTGTCTGCATTAAGAATGTTTGTTTGTGAAGTTCTCGAACCAGCAGTACTCTCTTCCAAAGTTGCATCGTAACTGAGCAAATTTTGTAGCGTGATAACATTTCCAGCCTTATCGCCTTTGAGAACTGCAATAGCAGTGTCCAGTATACACATTGCGCGCTCTACCTCAGGACTGATATAAGGTTTATTTTCGACCTGTTGCGCTTGTTCAACTGGTTCATAGGGATGGCTAGTTGTAAGATTATCCACATTGATGGATGTGTTCTGTTCAGTCTCCTCCACAATCTCGCTATTCGATATGGTATTTGTTAGTGACAAATGATTTTGTATAGTGGCATTAGCAGAGGGCACCTCAGTAGCATTTTCCTCTGCTGCGGTCACCTTTGCCTTGTCATCAGAATCCTGGTATTCACGGATCCTGACATAGAGTGGTCCTCTCAAAGCTTTCCTGTAGTCATCATCATGAGTGGCCACAGTACTGACAGCCTGCATGACATTCCAATAGAAGTGCTTCAGCAGGTTATTGGTGTTTATTTAGAATCTCATGCTCATTAATCACACACTATGGTCCAAGAAATCTATGTAGAGAAAATAGCTGAAATGTGCAAAATGTGTGCAGCCACTAACCTTTTGATACAGCTTATGCCCACTGCCTATTAGCTGCCTCGATATGAAGTTGATCAACCATGGTGGAACAAAATCTAGCTTAATATCCATATTAGCTATTGCCCTGGTGAAGGATTATAATTAAAGAAAAATGAATATATTATATTTTTAAGGCTGATAAATGAATAATGCTAGTATGAAAAAAGAAATGCTTAAAAAATGGATTACCAGTATGTTCTTAAAAGAAAATTTTAGTAGGCGAAATTGGATGGCCAATTAAAAACAAATTGATAAACAAAATAAATGCGTTCATTACTATTACTTCACTTAAGCTAGGAAAACTATACTCGAGTTAAAGATCCATGGTGCCTTCAAAAGCCAAGGGAGTGGTCTACGAAACATGTCACTCTGTATTAATGCAAATAGCATCAAATGTTTCACCTGAAAAAGCTTTTTTCTTTTGTAATCCTTTGCAATACAAAGCCTCCAAACACATCTATTCGAACTGTGTCACCAGCTTCAGGAATTCCATCCCTGCTAAATCCATGTGTTTGTACATTTATGCTATCCAAGTCTGATAACTGCAAACAACTCAATAAGCACTAAATAAACTAGGGCATATAGCAACAACTCATCAGGGCTGTAGGGCGAGTTTCTCAGAAAAGAACAAAGAAATGCAGAAGAAAAAGTACGCACAGTTTTCATTATCACAATGACGACATCTTCTTTAAGATATTCCAATTCAAAATAGTGTAGAAGAGCCTCTCTCTCTGAAACCGGCCATGGAACCTTCACCCTTTCTTCCAAATAGCGAATAAACAAATTAGCTACAACCACCATACATAAGAAGGAACTTGGTGGCTTTTAATGAAGAACTAAGAAGAAGAAATAGGAACCCAAATTTGCCTCAATGAGGACTTGAACTTAGGTTGTCTGGGAAAACATCTATGCCCTCCAACCACTAAGCTAGACTTAGTTCCTAAGTATAAGTAAAACTGTAACAAGCAAGTAGTCTGCAACCAACCTGACCATACAAATCTCTTCACCAATCCGGACCTTTTTCAAGCAGCCTGACTGATCAATTCTAAAAGTTGGAAGGTTGTATTGTGGAAACCTGGAGAAAACCTACCTCATCAGTACATGAAAGACTAAAATTTTGTGTTATTTTTAACAGATTGACTCAAAATACTTAACTACGACACAGGTGCATGTTGAATATCAGAAAAGGGATCAAGATGCCTAAACATATAAGGAAACGGTTGGAAACTGGAACTGCCATAACAATAGCATAGCTAAGCCCTGGCATGACCCCTCAATTTTTTTTCCCAAATTTAGCCAGTGGGGGATCAGCTCAGGCCATGTTTCAGTCCATAATTATTGGCAACAGACAACTTTAGCTGTCTTTATCGAATACTATAAATAGATGTTGTACCAGTATAGTAGCTTCAGGTCCTAAAAAGAAGAGGGTATGGTGGTGTACTGGTGTGGACCATGTGGCTACAGTGAGGGGGGAAAAGATAAGCTTGTGAGTTCACTTTGTTCTAGAAAGTCTACTATGTCAAAACAAAAATAGTCTACTAAAAATGATAAATCTATGTGTCACAGTCTCAGGAACTGCAGTATTTAAATCTTTTGCTTCCTAAATGCCATAGTTAAGAAAGAAACTATGTTTTAATGTAATAAGCGTTAATTCTGCAACATAAAGTTGAACATAATTTGAGAATACCATGTGGAGTTTCTGAAAATGTGAAAATTTTAACTAAACTTGAGGAAAACACTGTGCTCACCATTTCTTGTAAAGAGCTGATTCCCACGACACACATGTACCTATGAAAAAAAAAGTGTGCTTTAGTGCGAGTATGTGAAGCTGTAGTATTTGACAGGCTGACGGTTAAAATCCCTTACAGACGTCAATAGGTCCATCAGCAAAGCCTTCAGCAAGCAGGGTGTGAAATGGGGTCCCATCTGGGCCCTCACGGTACATGACTCTTAATTGGTCTGTATCTTGCTTCACCTGCCAACAAAAAAGTAGTTAAGGCCTTGTTTAATTTCACCCAAAAACCTAAAATTTTTCAAGATTCCCCGTCACATCAAATCTTTAGACACATGCATAAAGTATTAAATATAGACAAAAATAAAAACTAATTGCACAGTTTAGTCGAAATTGACGAGACGAATCTTTTGAGCCCGGTTAGTCCATGGTTGGACAATAATTACCACAAACAAACGAAAGTGCTACAGTGTCGCGAAATAACTAAACAAGGCCTAAAGATCGCTGCAGCCACTCTAGCATTTTACTTATAGAAACCTTATAGAAACCTAAAAGAGATTAATCAATCCCCAAAACTGGAGACTGGAGAGGAACAACAGACTAGAGAATTTTGAAGCACAATTTCATCTAATAAGATATAGAAATCACAAACGCAAGTGAAATGTTGTGTTATGGAAAACGATGGTAGCATCACAAACATAAAAAGAATAATTAAGCCAGCAAGATCATGACACTATCAATGAGTTCAACAAATCAGTTTGACGCGTACCTTCCACTCCTTCTGTGGCACCCCACGAACCTTCGAAGATCGTCCATCCCTCGAAGTATTCAGCATTTCAAGAAACTCAGAGACTTCTCTGGCCCGCGTTTCAGCGATCAGGTCGATGTCGCCTAAAAGAGGACACACACACAAAAAAAAAGCACTAGTCAAGACACAGCGAGCAGGCATTCATCCATGTACATCATAGCAAATATGGTACCACAATCAAAGCCTTCAGGTAGCAACCCACCCCTTTTTAACACCTTTCTCTAGTCATCAGTGTAGTAATACTACTAGGATGGATATTTACGGACCATAAAAGCTCGAATGGATCATTGATAGGCAAAAAAAAACGGTACAATTATCACTGAAATTAATAAGCTCATGTTCACTGCAAAAACATATGAAACCGCGTGAGCAGAGTGTATAGAGGAAGTAAGCAGAGCAGAGCAAAGCAAGCACCTTGATCGGAGGCGGAGAGGGAAGACGCGAGGATCTGCTTCTTGACCAGCGCCCTGAGCGAGGCCTCCTCCGCGAGGTCGGGCATCGCCAGCGTCCGGTCCAGCCGGTCCCTCAGCTCCAGGACCCGCTTCCTCTTCTCCATGGCCGCCGGGCGGTTGGGCGGGCGCGCGCTACCACGAACCTGCACCACCTCCACCTCCACCTCCTCCGCCCACCTGAGCACGCCCACGAGACGGATGTATAAAGACGAGGAACTTCTCTGAAGAACAAAGAAATTAGAATCGCCAGATCGATCGATCGAGCATGTGAGGCGCAGGAACTGATGCCCCGCCCCCGGGGCCCCCTTTTGGTCTGTTTCCCGCCGGAGAGAGAGAGAGAGAGAGAGAAAGGGTCGGGATTCCGGCGGGGTCCCGGATACGAAAGGAAACGCGAGCTTTACGCTGATGCTCGTGCGTGTACTTGTACGCGTATGATATGATCCTCCGGGAGGAAAGGCGGCCAGCTGTGGAGCCTGGAGAATCTTGTTATCCCGGAAAGGCGGCACGCGGCGGCGGAAGAAGAAAGGGGACAAAAGGAAAAAAAAAAAGCAATCTGCGCAGGAGGGAAGGGGAGGCAGGGCTCACAGCTCAGATGGAGAACAGAACAGAAGAGGAGAGAAGGGAGCGGCGGCCAAGAACGGGGGAACGGAAGATCCGCAGTGAGTTGGGCGGGGGCGGGAGTCGCTCACCGCAGGAGGAGGAAGCCCGGGGCGGGAGACGGAGGCTGGCTGACGAACCGGAGAGGAGCGACCGACGACGGGGTCTGACGTCTCAGCAGCAGCGACGGCCGACGGGGGAGGAGAGACGAGAGAAGTAGCAAAGACGGCGGGGGAGGAGGAGGAGGGAGGAATAGTCTCTTGAAATGGTGATCGGCGGCTCGTGTGGGGCCCGCGTGGCACCGTGCGTCCGTGCCGGAGCCCACAGGCCTACAGATACCTGCAGTACCTTGAAAAAGCCTCAGACTCGCTTGAACTCTGTTTGCATAAGGCCTTGTTTTAGATTAAAAAAAATTTGGATTTTAACACTGTAGCACTTTCATTTTTATTTGACAAACATTGTTCAATCATGTAGTAAGGCCCTGTTTAGTTTCCCACCTAAATTTTTTTCATCCATCCCATCGAATCTTTGGACACATGCATGGAACATTAAATGTACATAAAAAATAAACTAATTACACAGTTTAGTTGAAAATCGCGAGACGAATCTTTTAAGCCTAGTTACTCTATGATTAGCCTTAAGTGCTACAGTAACTCACATGTGCTAATTACAAATTAATTATACTTAGTAGATTTGTCTTGCAGTTTCCTGACGAGCTATGTAATTTGTTTTTTTATTAGTTTCTAAAAACATCTCCCGACATCCTTCCGACACATCCGATATGACATCAAAAAATTTTCATCTCCAATCTAAACTGAGCCTAACTAGGCTTAAAAGATTCGTATCGTGATTTACATGTAAACTGTACAATTAGTTATCTTTTTTATCTATATTTAATATTTCATGCAAGTGCCGTAAGATTTGATGTGATGAGGAATCTTGTAAAGTTTTGGGTTTTTAGGTGCATATAAACAAGGCCTGTTGATAAACTTTATCGTTTATAAAGGTAGAAAATAATTTATAAGACGAATTGTTTGAACCTAATTAGTCCATAATAGCACAATAATTTACCAAATAAAACGAAAATACTATAGTATTTATTAAACTTTAACAACTCAACCAAACACCCTCTTATCCACTAGGGCCTTGTTTACTTCAGAAAAGTTTTAAGTTAACACTCTAATACTTTCATTTATATTTGATAATTATCGTCCAACTATAGATTAACTATGTTTAAAAGATTTGTCTCTTAAATTATAGACATACTGTGTAACCAGTTTTTGTTTATATTTAGTACTCTATGTATGTGTCGCATAGATTCAATGTGATAGAAAATATTGAAAAGTTTTGGATTTTAGGGTGAACTAAACAAAACTTAGAACTATTCGTACTTTTTCAGCTCTAAATATTTTCTTTTTGTAATAAATCAACATTAAACGATGCAGCTAACGGTGGAAACAGGCCGCCACCCTTGCAGCCACTGCGGGAAAAAAAAGACAGAGCGTGCTCTGCTCTCGTGTGCTCTTCAATCCAAAAACAAAAACTACAACTGAGGTCTTGTTTAGTTCAAAAAACTTTACAAAATACATACGATAATATTTTTATTTGTATTTAACAAATATTGTCTAATTATAGATTAAGTATGCTTAAAAAATCATCTCACAAATTACAGATAAACTATATAATTAGTTATCTTTTTATTTATACTTAATGCTTCATGCATATGCATATAACGCAAGATTCGATATAATAAAAAATATAAAAAAATTTATAAAATTTTTTAGAAACTAAACAAGACCTCGTGAAGTCGCCGTATCGGCCGGGCCACCCGGACGACCGACGGGAATGGTGGCTACGGCCTACGGGAGTTGGCGAATTGCTGTGTGCTAGTAGGGCGCCTCGTTGTGTCCCAGTTCCGTTGTGTCCCTCACCGTTCTTGGCGCAAACGTAACAACAACACAAGCCGACTGAGCCGGGCAACGTCCGGGGCTCCGGGCTGTATTGAGATCTACTAGTAAATCATTGTCCCTTTCTTTAATTAATATAATCAGCTGGCTCTTTGATTACCACTACCAAATAATGTCCAGTTGTCCACTCAAACAATATACTACACAGAGGGAGCATTTGGTTTCATCGATCGATGTGAGCAACACTAGTTAAGGCCTTGTTTTCTCGTGCAAAAACTTTTTGGACTACTGTAGCACTTCGTTTGTATGTGATAATTATTGTTTAATTATGGACTAATTAAGTTTAAAAGATTTAACTCACAATTATAGACACGCCGTATAATTAGTTATTTTTGAATCTATATTTAATGCTTCTATATTCATGTGTCGTAAGATTCGATGTGACGGGGAAGCTTAAGAAGTTTTTGGCTTTTGAGAGGAACCTATAACGTGGAGCCTGCGAACAAATTTAGAGTTTGATTTTTAGTTACAACAACAAAAACAAAATCTTGCCTCTAAGAATAGGTACAATAATAAACTTATAGGTAAGGTAGCCAGTATTTTTACTGACATGAAGGAGAGAAGATAGAAGATAGAAGAGAGTTTAGTTCTTATTCAAGCACCAAGCTGAGCACGGTAAACCTAAACAATAGTGTATGTGAAAAGGAATAGATAAGAGAAAGCAAAGCATAATATATTATATAATAAAAAGCTTTTTTATAGATAAACAGGAGACAACTATTATATGTGTTGGCTCTTATAACGTGGCTTAGGAGTTATTTCTTATATTTTTGGAGTACGTGAAATAGATACAGACTATTTGTTCGCTAGTGATTACTTTCTCTCATTTTTCTCTATCCACATTATAAAAGCGAGTCAAATAACTAGGTATTGGAAACACCTTTATGGCTAAATACTTGACTTTATTATTAACTTTGCTCTAACTCATTAAAGCAAGGTCAATAGTAAGCCAAAGTGCTTGACTATAATAAGGTATATACAGCGCGTTGCAAGATACCGTCTGTATAGTGTGAGTTTTACAGAAACAAAAACATTTTTGTGGATGCTAATGAATGAAGAGAGAGAGAGAGGAGCCTCGGCGTCTCAAGAAGCGATGAGCACGGCTCGTCGCCCGGTGAAAAAAAGACGGCCGACAACGCGTTGTATGTCTCACCGGCCAACTCAAGCAGATTCGGTGTGAAGATGGCCATGGATTGCTTTGCTACCTTGCTCATCACATTGAGCCGCCGCTGAGCCTCCATGCGCGAGATGCCGCGACGAGCCGCGGCGGCCACCGCTGGACGTCCTATAGGCCACCCTACGCGAGTACGTGAAACATAAACATTTGAGAGATGCTTCCAGTCCAGCTTCCATGGTTCTGAACTCAAGAAGCAAAGAGAGAGAGAGAGAGGAAGAACGAAGCTTGCAAGCTCGGCTTGCTAACATATGCTACCGTGGCTACCACACACAGTGAAAGGAGGGCCCGTTTAGTTGAAAATCTTTAGACACATGCATGGAACATTAAATATACATAAAAAAAAATAAACTAATTACACAGTTTGGTTGAAAATCACGAGACGAATCTTTTAAGCCTAGTTACTCCATGATTAGCCTTAAGTGCTACAGTAACCCACATGTGCTAATGATAGATTAATTATGCTTAATAGATTTGTCTTGCAGTTTCCTGACGAGCTATGTACTTTGTTTTTTATTAGTTTCTAAAAACCCCTCCCGACATCCTTCCGACATATCCGATGTGACACTCAAAAAATTTTCATCTCCAATCAAAACAGGCCCAGGATGTTTGGAATACTGGATCATGGACTAAGGGTCCCACATGTAAGAGAGTAAGAGAGAAACCACGAGAGAGTATTACATGTCTATCTTGTGTTATTTTTTTATTATCGAAAACTGAATGGCATTTGACTAGCTAGCAATTACACCTTAATATCGCTCCTGTGTAGAAAAATCAAGATTCAAGAACAAGCTGCTACTGGCAACCGAATGTTGTTTGGCAATTTCTAATTGTGTGAAAAAAAAATTTATTATTCGAATCTCGTTATGTAGCTTATATTTTGTGTGTGATCATGATGTCTATATTTAGGAATGCTTATACGGTCAATTAGCCACATAATAGTATATAGAATCATATTTAGGTCTTGTTTAGATCTAAAAAGTTTTTGGATTTTGTAGATTTTTGTTTTTATTTGACAAACATTATTTAATTATAGAGTAACTAGATTTAAAAGATTCATCTCGTGATTTATAGGCAAACTGTGCAATTAGTTTTTGTTTTCATCTATGTTTAATGCTCCATGCATGTGCCGCAAGATTCGATGTGTCGGTGAATCTTGAAAAGTTTTTGGTTTTGGGATAGTTGATCATATATGTATAGAAGCATTAAATAGTTTGCAAATGGTTAAATAAACAGCCCATTGTATGACATGTCTGTTTAGCTGTGTGTATCTCGAATTTCAAGAACTAAGAGACAACCGTTGTCTATGGGCTGTACATGCCCTAAGCCAAGTGATTAGAGCTAGTAAGTTGTCTCAATACTTGTCTTTAAGACACATTTTTTTCCTATTCCTCCCCACAATACTTGCTATTTGGGTCCACCACTATCTATGTATCTGTGCTCAGCTTGGTGCTTGCATGAGAGCCAAGCTATCATCTCTCTTATCTTCTCTCCTCTATATCAATATTAGTTTGGCTATAAACCCATTACTACCTGCTCTTAGGCTTGTTTTGTTCACCCTAAAATTCAAAAACTTTTCAAGATTCTCCATCACATCAAATCTTGTGACATATGTATGGAGCACTAAATCTAGACGAAAATAAAAACTAATTGCACAGTTTATCTATAATTTACGAGACGAATTTTTTAAGCCTAGTCAGTCTATAATTGGACAATAGTAATTATCAAATATAAACGATACTCAAAATCCAAAAATCTTTACAACTAAACAATACCTTAGGCCTTGTTTAGTTCCTTCCTAGAGCCCAAAATTTTAAGATTGTCTGTCACATCGAATCTTTTGGTCACATGCATGAAGCATTAAAATAAAAACTAATTACACAGTTGCGAGATAAATATTTTAAGCCTAGTTAGTCTATAATTAAACAATATTTATCATATATAAATGAAAGTGCTACAGTAATCGTTTCTCAAAATTTTTTGCAACTAAATAAGGCCTTAGCCAATACCGCTGGAATGAGCAGGAAGACCGGGAAAAACAGCACTTTAATTGCCGGACAGCAGCAGCAGCCGAATGGTGCAGCCCCCCAGCCGGCTGCCGGCTGCCGGCCAAGGCACGGCGCGCATGGACGTCGGCGGCGGGCGGCGGCATGCGGGCATTCATCAATCCCCACCAGGCCACCACCACCGGACCGGACGGCACTTTACGCCCGCCCGGCACCGGCAGCGTATATATGCTTGATATGGTCCACGTGTCCGTCAGTTACCTGTGTCTGTAGCCCGAGAATAGTATAGTGGATTCGGTGTGCTGCCTTGGCCACGCAGGGTGGGCAGTGGCATAGGGGCGAAGCTAGAGCAAATTAGAAGGAGTGTCTTTCTTTTATAGTCGTGAAAATTGAATTATAACTATAGTGAAATTTTGTTTCTAATAGTAATTTTTAAATTTTGATGGGTGCCTGGGCACCCACAACCTTCAACGTAGCTTCGCCCCTGGCACAGTTCACACACGCCACCCTGTTCGGGTGGTTGATTTTTGGCTGATACTAAACATTATTTTATGTCTGAAAAATAGGAGTAATTTTGGTTGATAAACTCAATATGAGAGTGATTTTACTCCCTCTATTATCTTTTCTAAGACGTGGAGAGTGATTTTACAGATAGCAAGAAACCTTAGATAAAAGAGTTAGAGCATTAACGGAGTAGTACAACGACTGGCGCTGCATTGGTGCATGCACGCATGTAATGTTTGTAGGGCCTTGTTTAGTTTAAAAAAAATTATAAAATATTTCAGATTCTCCATCACATCGAATGTTGCGATATATATATATAGCAGTAAATATAGATAAAAATAATAATTAATTATACAGTTTGCCTGTAATTTGCGAGACGACTTTTTTTAAACCTAGTTAGTTCATAATTAGACAATATTTTGTCAAATACAAATGAAAGTGCTACAATGTTTATTTTGTAAATTTTTTTGGAAAAACTAGCAAGCTTGTGTGCCATTCCTCTATCACCAAAAGATGCTTTGTTTTTGTTGCGTAGGAGTAAATTGCGCGTTTAGATGTGATTTTTTTTTGA
Source organism: Sorghum bicolor (assembly GCF_000003195.3). Classification (NCBI taxonomy): domain Eukaryota; kingdom Viridiplantae; phylum Streptophyta; class Magnoliopsida; order Poales; family Poaceae; genus Sorghum; species Sorghum bicolor. Next base: position 62,907,940 of record NC_012874.2, read on the forward strand.
TTTTGCTACTGTAGCACTTTCGTTTGTTTGTGGTACATATTGTCCAATTATAGACTAACTAGGGTCCAAAGATTCGTCTCGCGATTTACAGTCAAACTCTGTAATTACTTTTTGTTTTCGTCTATATTTAATGCTTCATGCATGTGCTGCAAGATTCGATGTGACGGGGAATCTTGAAAACTTTTTTATTTTCGGGGTGAATTAAGGCCTTGTTTAGTTCACCCTGAAAACCAAAAAGTTTTCAAGATTCCACGTCACATCGAATCTTGTGGCACATGCATGAAACATTAAATATAGACGAAAATAAAAAGTAATTATAGAGTTTAGCTGTAAATCGTGAGACGAATCTTTTAATCCTAGTTAGTCTATGATTGGATAATATTTGTCACAAACAAACGAAAGTGCTACAGTAGCGAAGTCACATAAGAATTATACTCTGCCCGCGCAATTATATTAAGCTTATCGTTACACTGGACCAGTATAACATCAAAGTTGAGAAATCGTCACCATGCTCCTAATAATTAGATAATGGAGGGAGTATATAATTAAGAAGGATCTAAGTATAATCTTAACAAGCTATAATAAGATACGCTTCCGCAATGGCTTGTACAGTTCAACTTCATGATTAGCTGACTCCATGACTAACGACATGCTGAGCTACGACATGCTGACTCCATGAGCTATACTCAAGTTTTTATTATTCTTGTTTTCCTCTCTCTCTCTCTCTCTCTCTCTCTCTCCCCGCAAACTTTTATATTATTTCCCGTCCAAATAAAACTACGTACCATTTCCCTGTTGGCAACGCAACAAATTGGCATGTCTGGAGATCAAACAATACTCTCTCTGTCAACGTATGAGCCTTCCCACGTCGATAGTGCCACTAAAGTATTTATTTATTGATCAAATGTCAAAACATACCAAATTTTTGATGTCTTGTTTGAATGAAACACTATTAGCTGCAGGCAATTTATTATTTCGGTCATCTCGGCGTGCTGTGCCGGCGGACCTTTGCAAAGCTGGAAGAAGCCTGGAAGCAAATGGACCCCCAGTTTGCTGGCTGCCTAATAACCACATCATGGACCAGAGCGTCACCCGGCCATCATCAATCCCAGCCGCCGTTGTACTGGTACGGTACAGGTGGTAGGTTTGAGCTGGCGGATCAGAGCTGTTACACTTTGACTCGGGCCAAATCCATCCGGCGGCAGCACGGTCATTCCTCTAAATGTCAATCCTTGACTTTGAGGAAAACAAGAACAAAAGACCACCGAAAGGATTCGCTTTTTCTTTCTTGTAATAAACAGATAAAATAACATCACCCTTCATATGTTTGAATGAAAGAAAACCACATATTATCCCCATTTTTCGTGAATTCCAGGTTCCATGCATAGAGAACCTTGCACACAAATTTTATTTCAAGCTATAAAAATGTTCAGGACAAAGGAACGGCAATGACAAATTCTGTAAGCCTAGTTAGCCATTCAACAGTATTTTTCTCTCTTCAGAGAACAATACTTCCATGACTTTTCAGACAAACTAACCTCTTTGGTGAGCCAGTATGGACCATAGCAATATAGCATCATCAGAAAAACACACACACATTAAGATCGTCTGATCTTTCTATATAACCTTAAAAATTTCATAACTCTAACCAGGGAAGCATGAAGATGAATCGACTAGCAACCAACCACTAACCACTAGTGGTAGCAAAAGCATCATCGTATGACTCTACATCTTGACCTATATGAATGAAGCATTGAAAATCAGTACATCTGAGTCTTTCAGACAGTGAGGTTCAGCTAGTCATAACTTAATTCGCTAGTGCCTAACCACCTGACGTCGCTACAGCTGATTTAAGTTGGTCCACGTGCTGCCTGGAAGATTTTGTCACCCAAAGGTGGCTACTTCTTCTCCGACTCTGGTGAGGTCAGCTGCCTTAGGTTGAACTTTGAGAGCTCTCTGTACCTCTCCACAACTCCAATCATGCATATGGTCTGCTCAAGTGTCAAACAATGATAGCCCATCAGAACTTGCACTCAACTTAGCTTTATGAAAATTCATGCTAACATGACGATATGACACAGAGAACAGAAAGCAAGAAATACTAATGGGATAAAGCATAAAAGCATGAAGTACCATGTGCACTTCAGAGAATTAGGAGCATACAAAGTGAGTCAATCTGTATTAAAATTTGGTCATTTGCCTGTAGTGATGAAGCTATCATTTTTGCTTGCCAGAGGCAGGCCCCAGGCATGACCCCACATAGGCACCTATGAATGCGCTATACAAGTGACAGTGCAGATTGCTGCCTGCACGAAGATCCTGGAGTAACATTTGGTATTTTCAAAATGACAAACTAGAGCATCATGCAAGTCAACATTTTGAGTAAGAATGGTACACATTACACTAATGTGGCAATTCTGGAGCAACCATGAGGAGACAAGGAAGATATGGTAAAGGATGAGTTCCCCTGTCGACTAGGTATTGTAAATACCACAGGAGTGGTTGCCACATGCACAACGGATTTTTGTGCTATCAATTAAATCAGATCAAGGCGGGTGCATTAAATGGGATCTAAGTGGGACCAAAATTAGTTGCCCCTACAACTAATGAAGATGTGACATAGCAACTAATTCAAAACCGTAATAGTGCTGATCCCAAAGCTTTAACTGTGAATGCACTTGACAATCATGTTTAAATTCGGAGAAAAATGGTTGGAGCTTAGTATGCCTTGTACAACTCAAGTCTAAAATAACAAAGTGCACTCATTAATTTCAAGGTTTCAAATAGCAGGCTATAGCACCACTATAGCGTTTCTAGAGTGTTGCCACTAGGATATGCAGTACATTGATGCTAATGCAGCTACTACTGATATTGCAGACAATTGTGGCGCTAATCAGCTTAGCAGCAATGTTAGTTTTAGCAATGCTAATCTGGTCCTCCAGCAGCAGGCAAGCGCTGCCTCATCATTGGCTGTATGCTTGACAAGCCCCTCATATGAACCGCAGCCCTGCACCAGCGCCAGCTCATGGAGCATGACATGCCCGGTCACACCCAGGCCCAGCAACGCAATGGCTCCGTGCTGCCCATGCAGTGCAAACTCAGCGATGCAGAACAGGAGTCGCACACAGCGGCAACCTCTAGGACATGGGCGCACATCAATGCTGGGGCACTTGTGCATGATCACTACTGGCAGTTTTGGACTGTTCTTGAAGGAGCACAAATGCACAATGCGAGCCAGAGCTTGCTGCACTGGAGAGTAATTGCAAGGCGATAGCAACTTTGCCGTGGGTGAACGATTGGTGAAAGAGAAGGGGAAATGGAAGGATATAAAAAGCTAGAAGGACCCATACTGAAAAAGGAGATGCTGGGAGTATGGTCATGTGCATGGGCAGCAGCCAGGAATCGAGATGATCTTTTCTTTTGTCATTTTATAATCCGCTGAATGGAAAAGCAGTGCTATAGCAGCTGGAAAAGCTCATCACTAAACATTTAGCCTGCTATTATTGACTAATTTATATGAACACCATGTCACCATCATATACAGATAAAACAAGGGCACCAGGAAAAATATCTTGGGAGTTTGTAAAGCCCAAATAATATAATGGAATTAGTTATTTCAAGAGAATAATTTCAAAACTCAAATAAAACCTGAGCTGCAGAAATTATGCTATACAAGGACATAAAGGCAATATTTGGTATTCAAAAATTAATTAGGAAACATGAAGTAAAATAAGTAACTGCGGAGTTTGACATGCTCTCTATTTAATAGATGTTGAGTCATTATTCCCTCTATTACCACATGCACATCACCATAACCGCTATCACTAGGAAAAAAAGCACAATGTATCAGTCCACAAGTATATATTACAAATAAAAGCATTTACCTTTGCAATCTGGACAACAATAGTCTTGTCTGGGTTGCTCAGGTCAACTTTATGAGGTTGTGGTACAGATTTCGCTACTGCATTTATGATTTTCATTCTATCAATTCCTGTGTTTGACCTTGCTTCATATAACACCGCAAACTGTATGATTAAAATTCCGAGTTAGAAACCATGTCCAATTCCAGACAATGAACAAAGAGAACAAAATACTTGTTCAAAATATATGTTTGAGTGTTATAGTTTGTCTGGTTATGTTTCATGAACTTTATTGGATGAGAAAACACAGAAGTATAATTGCAGGGTGATTCATATTAAGGAGCATGACACTTATAAACTGATTCACTGAACTAAATGAACTTATCTAAGAGTAGCACTGTCATCGCAAAATCAAAACTGTACCTAATCCATTCATAACATGAACATATACGATCTAACACACAACCTCCACAAAAATTAATAGTCAGTACCAAGAAAAGTAAAATAGTCCTTTTTTGCAAACTTTGTTGGCAACCGGCCTCCCTGCACAATTGGGAAACTAGATCACCCTCACACACACAACCCTTGACTAGAGGTAGGAGTTGAACACAGAACACAGCACACACAAGTGCAGCAACGGAATTGCCCCTCTCTATTGCATCATACGGGTATATATACAAGTAGTGGTAGGAATTTACCAACTACACAAGGTACACTAGTACCTGGGCTCAGCCTCCAACTACTCTACATGGCTAAGGCAAGCCATGACCAAGTGGCCTATTGCCATACCTACAGCAGGATGCCATTATCTTTTTAGTCAGAAATTTTTGGCACTCTACTTGAAAATGATGTCTAATGTTCGTATATTAATTCTAGGACTTCAACAAAGTAATAAAGACGCTGTGAGGTGCTGTAGGAAAAACTCAGTCAGTTAGGGATGAAAACGATCGGAAACGATCGATAGGAGGCTAAATCACTTTCATTTTCATAACTTTTTCTCGAAAACAAAATCGATAGTTCGATACGATATTATCGGAAACGAATACGGCGTCGATATCCGGCAATTTCGAAACCGATAGTAGTCGATCGAAAAATACATTGATAACGATCGGAATCCATGAGAACGGTATCCTCAAAAACGATAAACATGTCAAACCGTGTAACATGAGAAGAGCCATATGACTAGACCTATCTCACATGACAATGATAAATAAAGCCACAATTGACAAGTTAGTGTGTGGACGATGGACAGAAGGCAAACAAGTTAGTGCCGTTGGCGGCCGCGTAGAGAGTTTTGCGTTCGTGGCTAGAGTTACGGGGGCACCTGTGCAGCAAGGACCAAGGAGCAAGTGATAGGGTGATTGGTTGATTGATGACTGCCTTCTCATTATACAGATGAAATACTTCCATATAGATAGTTCCTTCTAAAAAAAAATATATTTGCCTTATTCCGTTATGTGCTTGCAGCTTGCGTGAGAACATTGTTTGTTTCAAAAACAAATATTTGCCTTATGTGCTTGTGTGTGGAGATGGTAATGCATTTTACATTCTATAAATAAATTAGAATTTATTAATTAGAGATCTTTGAATCGGTAATTATCAACGGTAAATTACCAGTTAAATGCGGGAATCTTCGAAAACGATCGGAAGAGGACAAAATCATTTTCGCTTTCGTTTTCGATTATTTTTATCGTTTTCATTTTCATTTTTTCGGTTACCACTACCATTTTCGTTTAGGCCTAAAAATCGGAAAAAAAAACTCAAAAACGATTTTGAAAAATCGAAGATTATCGTTTTCGTTTTCATCCCTACAGTCAGTAATCTTTCAGCTCTTTCACTATACAATTCCTCCCTAACAAAAGAATTACAAGAAAAATGATGAAGCAATGAGGTAGGCAACTTGCCTTATGGCCTGAAGGGCATTCTTTTGGGAAGTATTTTTCAACAAGGGGACTAATTGCCTTTGTTATTTCCTCTTCGGATGCATAGCATGTCACCTCAGCAGGCAAAACTCGCAGAATAAATCTAGTATGCATTCAGATGGAGAGTTTATAAGTGTGAGAGCAACTCAATAATCTGGATCAGCAAAGAAAAATTGCATCTTTAAAAATAATTAAGGGAAGACGGGCTGCAATAGCACCAAATCCGAACCTTGACATATGTTTACGAGTCGAAACAGCAGATGACATCATGTTTTGTACAATCTCAACTGGACCAGGGTCTCCTGCTCTTTTATGCATTTGAATGAATATGCATCCATTGCAGCCAGACTCAAGGCTTGAAAAGAGCCTCTGTTCATAATACAAAATGTCATATAGGTTAGCATATAATGCCATAAAACATAGTAGAAAGAAAGAAAGGAAAAAAACAGATACCTAGCTTAGTCAATATGTATTGTTTTTGCATATAATATAAAGGGATTGCCAGAAAGGTTTCCAACAGAACTGAACAAATGAAATACACAAGCAGATAAGACCTGGATGATGACTTAGCTCAAGGTTCAAATAAAAAGTTGCTGAAAAGGTGCATATAATACCAATTTCCACCACTTCATTAGTCAAGATTTCATACATGATCTTCATCCAACAACAGATTGTTTAAGCTGAAGTGTACTGATCTACTTATACATGAACACTCAGTGATGTTGCAACAAGATTAAATCCAGTATCAAGTGATTAGCTAGATACAACAATAATCAACCTCCAAAGTCATGCCTGAAACAATTTTATCCTGTACAACCTAAATTTAAATTTTGAATCTGAGCTAGAGAAGATTATTAAGCACGAAAATATTTGACTTGGGTCACTATAGGACTTGGATCTACAGTATAAATTTGTATGATAATAGTAAAAGGATGGAAAAGTCTACAGTAATTTAAAAGCATTACTAAGTTCCGATGCTGAAGCCACTGCTTAATAAGAACAAAATTTAGAAAAGATAAATGGATCAATCAATCCTCAACTATGGAGAAAATGCTAGAAACTTCAGTTTATTCTTTGGTATAAATTATATGCACTATACCATAACAGAGAGGAGCACTGCAGCAGATACAGTAAGCTGTATAACTACACCAGAAAGCAAACATACCTTTTTCCTGTCCCCTATTTCTTTCAGGTCCTCATCAATTAAATCATCAATATTTTTTTCACTGGGTTCTTTTGGTTTATCAATGGACCTCTTTGGTTGATCAGCAGTCACTTTTTGCACAGTTTGCTCAGAAACTGGAGGGTCTTCCACACGTTGCTTCTTTTCTTTTGGTTCATCAGCAGTGACTGTTTGTTCCTCATTGTCCTTGCTCGTGGTATCAGAGGTATCAAGTACCTCCTGTTGCTTCTCAGATTGAGTGGTATTGTCCTTGCTCGTGGTATCAGAGGTCTCAAGTACCTCCTGTTGCTTCTCAGATGGAGTGGTATTGTCCTTGCTAATGGTATCAGAGGTATCAAGTACCTCCTGTTGCTTCTCAGATGGAGCGGTTTCATCTTTCTCCACATCATTCCCATTCCCATTGTCAGCTTCCTCGCCAGAGTGGTCTTCATCCTCATCATCTGAGGAATCAGAGTCCTCAAACTTTATCTTTTTGTTCAGTGGCTTGTCTGGAATGTTTTTAGGCTTGTCATCCGATCCTTTCCCATCCACTAAGTCTTCGTAGAACTTCAGAAACAACAATGCAGTACACAGCGTAATGAGCCAAAAGCATATTAGCAAGATTGATCGTACAACTTAAAGCAACAAGCAAAATGACATCATTTCCCTGGACAGAAAGCATGGTAACTAAACTTGTAATAATAACAAGGTATGATGGACAGTTGGACAGCAGTGCCATCACATTGCACAACTTACAACTGTTGTATATATAAACCAGGTATAATCATCTTTGTGGAATTGTGCACATAAAACCCTAAACACCTTCTGATGACAAACAATGGGATTAAGCGACAGTGTAAACTCATCAGCAGGAAAATCACCAGCAAAACCGGCGACGAGTCCGCTGCAATTCACACCGTCCCCTCAGCCAGACCAGGCAGGCCGGAAATTTGGCGAACACCTAACCAGCGTGCACACGGGGGCCAATGACACGCACGGAGAAGCGGAGTAGTGGAAGAGCAGCTTACGGAGTCAAGGAGGGAGAGCGCCTCGCGGGTGGCCTGGCGCTCGCGGCCGCCGTCGCAGGTGATGAAGAAGCCCTGCACGCCGGGGCGCAGCGGGTAGGCCCCCTTCCGCACCGGCTTGCCGTGGGGAAGGAACTTGCGCTTCCTCCCACCACCCTTGGCGCCGCCGCCGCCCGTGTTTGGCTTGCCCTCGCCACCGGGGGCCATCTCGTGGTCTGGGGTTTCGTTGGGAGTGGTCAGGTGGCCGTAGGGTTTTGGGGCCCGTGGGGATTGCGGCGGCGGCGGCGCTGCTAGGAAAGGGAACTGGCGAAGTGAGGCCGCTCCGGACGAGGTTGGCCGAGCGCTAAATCACCACCGTCGGATCATGGGTAGAGGGGAAATTGCTCCTGCTCCTAAACAAATACAAGAACTTTTGGGCCAGTTTCAAATTTGAAAACAGAGTAGATTTAAATCAGTTTTTGATGATTCCACCAAATTATGTCACATTTCTCAAATTTTAGGGTTTGTTTAGGAAATATTCCCAAGTAACACAATTCTCAATGCTCAGGAAAATCTGTAGCTGTTCCCTACCATCAGATCTCAAGTAACAACGACAGCTGGTATACCATTGTCCATTGAAACAGCTCGATCATCAGTAACATTTCAGCATCAGTTGAAATGAAGACATAGAGAGGGCTAATCCACAATTATCTTGAGAAGATAGTAAAAGGAGTCCCGAACAGAAATTGTGGTCCTGGGAAATTTGCAATCAGTCATCAACAAACAGAAATACTCAGCACCCGAAGAACAGATAAAGAAACAAACCATGACTCAACCTGCCAAACTATTTCAGTTCGCATCGGTCCTCATCTTTTACACAAAATCGCTGGTTCTACAGAAGCATGTCACCCCAAAACACACACACATCTACTCCCTGAGTAGCGAAGAGTATCCTGGGCACCATATAAAATACTAGTAGCATGCAGGTCTCTCTAATCAAGTTTTACTGTCAGGCAGGACCGACAAGGACTCCCTGAGCAGTGCCTTCCTTCTTGCCGCCTTCGTCCTCGGCGTCATTGTCAGCCTTCCGGATCCTGATCTTGTACTTGAGCTCGAACTCGGTGATCTCCTTCTTCTTCCTCTCCAGCGCCTCATGCATGCGAGCAATCACCTCTTCGAGTCCCTCCTTGTTGCGCTTCACCGCAGGCAGGACCTCCCTGATGGTCCTCTCGACCAGGACGCCGCCGATCATCCTGTAGCAGCGCCTCGAGGGGTCCAGCGGTTCGATCGCACCGATCACAAGGGAGTGCTCACTGACCTCCATCTCCAGCTCTGTGATCTTGGTGTAGAGCTGGTTCATTTCGGTACGCATGTTGGCATAAGTGTTGGCAATTACTTGCTCGTTTATGGCTTCTTTGCCATCACCACCTGCTTTGCTTGCCATTTCCCTTGTGATGCAGATAACTGGAGTATGAACTCACGAATGACAAGACCTGCACAGAGAAAAGGCATCTTTTAACCACAGGGCACCAGGCCAGAGTTCATCACAGCATCTGAGGCACACAATAAAAGACTTACTATAACATTAAAGAGTACGAGGAGAACTAAATAAAGAAAAAATGAAGATATAATGTTACATTGCAAAGGTATACATATTGACATAGAGAAACACATTTCTAGTGTGCTATGCTGCCCCAAGTAATGTGTGCGGCAGTTCCTAGGACAAACCAGGCACAACACGACACCAGGTTGCAAGGCAAATTAACTCATGAACTACTGAGTAACCTTTCTTACGTACATCTCATAATATCATGATTTGCCTGATTTTTTGTAAGCTATATTTGTCCATGCTGAATTAAATGTAGCCTTGCCTATTCACTGAGTAAGTTGACAGCTTTGTTTCAGACTTAAGGAGGAATATGGTACGTATTAGTTAGAGATGCACATCCAAGCTGTCACCCTTTTTATGACTATATAGCAGTATATGAATTATTGCAAACGCAGGCTTCCTGCTCCGTTCCCTCACGGAATTTTTGGAAGAATAACATACCGGAAAGGATAGTCCACTAACATCAACAATTAATGAGTTCAGCAGAACCCAGACATGGAATACCATATTCCAGTTAAGTGAGCAGAGAAATAGATAACGAAAATAGCAAGGAAAATACTATAGCCAACTTGTAAAGAGAGAAAGAATTTGCATAGCAGAGCCATTAATTAGCCTACCATCTACTAGCATCATTCTGCGTTACTTGTGATGCAACAGAACTGCGCAGATCATGATCTGGATAAAAAGATGCTTCCTCCCAAACACAAGAACTAGCGCCACCTCAATACGGGATTCTAGATGCAAGTGGGAAATGTCAATAGTTAATTGGGGACACAAGATTTCTCAGGATGGTTGTTGAGTAAGAAAGAAATATAGGAGCCCCCAAAATTCCCAGAATGGTTTCAGACATACAGTAAGAAACAAGTTTATAGACACCTGATTTTTTTCAGAATGGTATCAGTAAGAAGGAAACATGGGATTCAATACATTAATCTTTAACTCTTGCTGATGGTAAGATTATACACAGAAAAAAGAGCACATTTACCCTTCTTCAGTAGTTCCCTTCATGCTAGTGAGACAAGGCATAGGTATATGAGGATTCGGCGGGAGGCAAAATTGCTGGCCCGTCAGAGCTCCAGTTTTTTCTAGACAGACAGATACTAAAACTAGCAACAGTTGATTGAAAGAAGAGAAATCTAACTGTAGCCGCCGACGCCCCCGAATATACCCATCTCACTTAACTCGGGGACGGGGTCAGTTGAGCCGCCGCAAAATAATTTGAAAACAAACTGCTACACTAATACTGCCGCAGCACGCAAATCCGTAACAATCTACATGGATGAACAGCTCAGGAAACAAAAAAAATCGCAGTTTGGGTGTTCGGGATAGCGAAATAGATCCTACAGGACGGAACTCGCTCACTGTCAAGGCAATCGATCCAGCGGCTTGCTTACCAGGAAAAGAAGCAGCGATCCAAGCTCGGATGGAGAGGGAAGCCCTGAGTCGGAGGAGACGACCTCCTTCAAGTGGCGGGACAACGCCTAGGCGGCGCGGGACGGGCGGACGGCGGAAGGAGTCAGGAGGCCGTCGGCCGTCGCGGGTGGGATGGGGAAGAGGGCGGACCGTCGAAGGTGCCTTCGTGTTGGGTAGACTGGGCTGTTCAGAAGATTAGCTTTGAGCCTTTGATTCAGCTGACGGCCCAACAAACTAAAATAAGCCCAGCAGTTACTAACAGCAGCCCACGTCACTTTGTTAAACTCTGCTAAAAAAGGTGTCAATTGTGCTAAAAAAAGTCAATTGTCAAATATATTTCTCCAAAAAAGGTTAAATGTCAAACATTCATACAAGAAAGAGTCTTAACCTCCCTTTAGGAGAACAGTGCCTGCAAGGCGCCTAGGCGCCACATCTTCCAAGAGAGATATAAAACAATCTACGTTAATAGTTTAGGGGACCAAATAGACTTTACCAAGAAAATATATAGGAAAAAATCTTCAAGAAAACTACCTAAGGAATATTTTTTAGAAAATATGAAATTTAAAATCGTAAATTAGATTTAATCATAGGAAATTTATCTTAGACCAGAAAAATATATAATCAGTTTAAACTTTTTTTAGTTGGTCTGAGTGGAGATAATAGTAGTAAAAGAAATTGGACTCTGACAATTGAGTGGTGGTATTTTTTTTACAAAGTTGAGTGGTATCTGAACTCTCAGTCATGCCTCTATGGGTCCGACCCTTAGCAGGAGCAACCGACCAAAATATATATGCGACGCAAACTCGACCGGAGATAGAGAAATGAGAGTGTATGCAAACATGGAGAGATTTGCCCCATGTAGAAATGTAGAAGCATATAAGACTTTGATACTAAATATCTAACAATGATGTGGCACTGAAATTGCAATCCACCGAACACCCCCCGAAGTTCCTCAAATCCCCGCCACCACCACCACCACCACAAAAAAACGGTCAAGAAGCAGCAATCTTCCCATTGGAAATCTGAAACTCAAACGGTCGAATTCAATAGCTCTCTTTGTCCGTCCATTCGCTTTCGGATTTCACGGGATTTCTGGCCGTCGATCCAATCGACGATTTCCCAACAAAAAAAAAAAAAAAAAAACACGTGGCGCGGCCTGCCGCCTACTCAGCTGTAGCCAGCTAGCCCAGCTAGGCTTTTGTAGCCCGTTGGGCCGTGGCGTGCCCCAACAGCAGCAGGTCTCCACTCGCCACTCTCGAGCGCCGAGCGCGGCAGCGTGCGCGCTCTCTCTCTCTCTCCCGTTCCCGCCTCGCACGGCCGCCACCCTTTCCTACACTCACACGAACCCCGACCCACCCTCTCGGTCCCGACGCCCTGACCTCCGCAGAGGCCCCACCTGTCATCTACCTACCCAGAACCCAGGCGCGTACCCGCACCGCACCACTCCCCTCCGCCACGCACGCACGCCACCCGCCCCCCCTGTCGGTCCCACGTGTCAGTGACGGAACAATTGCGCGGGAAACCCCGCTGCTCGATCCCGCGCTCCCGTCCCGTCGTCGCGCGTGCCCCGACGCCCGCCCCCGTGCCCGCCACCACCACCACGGTACACCCCGATGCGGTCACGTAGCACCCTACCCCCTTCCACTGACGAGTGGCCCCAACGGCCATCTAGTCTTCCATGGTCCCACCAGTCATCCGCATGGAGTGAATCGCGGCGGGTGGCGGTCGACTCGCCGCAACCCGCCCATAAACCCACCACGCCCCCCGCACGGCCGCACCCATGTGACCGTTGTGCTCGTCGCCGCTTCGCCCCCCCACCCCCTGTTCCCCCTCCACTCCGCCTCCTTCCTATTCGGCGGTGCGGCTCCCTTCCCTATAAACCCCGCCGGCACCGCACTGGAGGAATCCCCCCACAATCCCCAATCCCCGTCGCTCGCTTCCCGCCGTCCGGATAGCTATGGCCACCGCCGTATCCACCCCCGTTGACCTGTCGCCGGCGCCGGCGCCGGCCCCGGCACCGAGACGGCGTGGCCGGCCGCCGAAGAACCCGGCCCCCGCCGAGGCGCCGGGCAGCAGCCCGGTGTCCCCGCTGGCTGCGGCGGCATCGGAGGCAGACGCGGGCGGGGAGTACGAGCGGCAGAGGGCCGCGAGGATCCGGGAGAACATGGAGCGGATGCAGAAGCTCGGCATCCTCGACCTCGCGCACACCCTCAGCCAGTCCGCCGCCGCCTCGGGCAGTGGGGGGCGGCGGCGACGGAAGCCCGTGGAGCAGGGGTCCGTTGACGCGGCCAGGGTGAAGCCCTCGCCGCCGCCGCCCTCGCGGAGGTCGCTCAGGTACGGACCGAAAATCGTCTTGTTTGCGGTGGTGGATCCGTGTCCGGGTTACTTTCTTGTGATGCCTAAGGCTTCTTGCCTCCGGATTCCGGAAAGGTGGCGTTACGAGGCTGTGGAATGTGCAAAGATCTATCTTTTTTTATTTTTGGTTCAGCACGTTCTGTGTCTTCGTGAATCTAATGTAGTGACGACAGTCGTTTATTTTTCGTCGTCTGAACGGATCTACCTGCAGTTCCTGTTCGTGGAATGTTTTACTATTATTTCCACCCATTAGCTCAACACGTTTCAGGATATAAGTATTGCTGTCTATTTCATCTCGTGCTTGTAGTTTCATTGCTGTATGGATCTGAATGGATGTGGCTGTCCTTTCTTTTGTTTCATAACGATCCTGTCAATATCAATAGCATGCGCACAATCTTGTCCTAATGGCATTAACTGCTAATGCTTTTCCCCTGAGGCACTACAAAGTCCTCAGTCATGTTTTCTGCTCCAAATTTGCTTGCCACATGTCAACTAAATAGGTTTACTAAACCTTGAATGTAGATGTCCTGCAATTATTATCTCATTGGATCTTTCATGACATTAGCAGTAATCATCTTGAAACCTTTTTTTCGTTTTTTTAGGTTGAAGGACGTGGAACCAGTAAGCTATTGTGAAATTGAGCCAAAGAAAGAGGAACACTCTGAAGATGGCAAAACAATGGTAATAGAGGTAGGAGCAAAGGAAGAAATATACACTGAAGAGCATGACAAGCTCTTGGGTACATGCAACACTCCTTGGACTCTCTTTGTCGATGGCTATGGCAAAGATGGAAAGCGCATCTATGATCAAGTGAGGGGCCAAACCTGTCACCAGTGCCGGTAAGTTTCTACTTGAGTTACTATTTGGCAATTCTCTATATTTGAATCAGTTGCCTTTGCCATATGTGATGCTATTCTATATAGGAAGATGAACAGAATATTTACAACTTTAATAACAGTAACAATAATGCAGTTCCCTTGATATCGGAGAGGGTGCTGGGGGGGGGGGGTCTTAATACAATGACATTCTTCTGCTAGTGCACTGTTAAATATTTTTTTACTACCTCTTTTCTAATTGATGTGGTTTGTGTGTGTTGGATAAACATCAATGTGCACTCTGAAGTGTAGAGGTGAATTTTAATGTGCTCAAGTTCATTTTTTCTATGTTGTATAAATGGCAAGTTAATTTTCTTGTTCAGAGGTTTTTATAGTTAATGATCTGGAGGATGCCTGATGTGTATAATCTTGTAGCATATTTACTGTATTAGTTTTCTTCACCTTTGGTATAATGGCATAATGCTTCCATGTTACAGACAGAAAACTCTTGGTCATCATACAAGCTGCTGTAAATGCCAGATTGTCCAAGGGCAGTTCTGTGGAGATTGTCTGTATATGAGGTGAGCATTTCTTAATAGTAATAGTAATTTCTCATTATTTTGGTTAAATGTTGACCTGATCTGCTGCTAGACAAAATTAAGCATAGAATTATCTTCATGACCTGTGTCATCTCTGTTATTTTCTTAAGGACATGTGTTATATGCAATTTATGACTTACAATGAATTCCCTCTTCTGCATATAGCATATACACCTGAAAACAAAAGGATAATTTTAGCTCTAAAAGTTTAGCTGTATACATCTTTAGGTTAGAAATAAAAATCTGTCTAGGTTTATCCTAAGTCAAGCCCTTTTTACTTGGACAATCAATATCTAATATTTTATATAGATTGCCCACAGAAGACTGATGATATTTAGACTTACAATAAAAACTACATATCACAACTCTTTTCATTTGAGAAGCTATATGTTCATAGACATTGGTAAAGTTATTTTCTTCTGATTTACTTATTTGTGATTAAAAATATAACAGAGATTTTCCAATTTATGGTTCACAAATTAAAACAAAATTACCAGTGCTGAAGCTGTACATTTTTCTTTGATTTTTTTTGTACACCTCTCTAGGATTTGGGTTGCAATATATATAAAAAATACTTAACTGGAAATTTTCAGTTGCATGTCTGTGCTAATTAAAAGAATTCCATGTGTTCCCTACGCTTAGTTGAAAAATGTTTTTTATAAGTAGTTGAAAAATGTTGAAACACTACATGCATCTGAATGCGAATTGTGCTCTGTTTTCTTTTCTCCTTGCAAAGCTGTACTTGACAGTTAGTTGTACTTGACAATTAGTTTGTTTCTGGATTGACACCTTGTTGCTGATGCAGGTATGGTGAGAATGTGTTAGAAGTTAAAAAGAATCCTAATTGGATATGTCCAGTTTGCCGTGGCATCTGTAATTGCAGTATATGCAGAACTAAGAAAGGATGGTTCCCTACTGGTGCTGCGTATCGCAAGGTATATTTAATAGCAATATTCCCTATTACCTTTGAAAGGCACAAACTGCTAACTGAAGTGGAAACAACTTAAAATAATCTCCTTTGTTTCTGGACCATGTGTGTAGTCTATGTCTAACCTACTTGGTTGTGGTTAGAGGCTTTGTTATTATTGTGTTAATTTATCTTAGGAAAAAGCTAGGTAATGGACCGGATCTAATGTTGGTATTATGCATATACCTATTTGTCAATAATCCAATAAATCAGACAATCCTGCATCTTCCTTCATGCAGGTGGTTGGACTTGGGTACAAATCTGTGGCACACTTTTTAATTGCAACACATCGAGCCTCATCAGTTAACCCAGAGGATTCAAGCTCAGCTGACAAAAAGAAGTTGCTGTCTGCTAAATCTGAAACCTCGTGCATTTCTGATCATGATGGCCTGGATGCCAATGAGAATCCAGAGGATGGAGAAACGAGCAGCAAAGCTAAGCTGAACAAATCAACTCACTGCCAAGTGAAGAGTTCTGATGGTGACAAAGATGATAGCAGAAGCGTGGTGACATCTGATTGCCAGGATGATGAAGCCAACAAGGATGCTGGGTGTGTCACTCCATCTTCTAAGCCAATGTCAAGGAAGAGGAAGTACGTTGAACGAAGCCCTGACTGCATCGCAAGCAGGCTGCGGTCACGGCTCAACATGCCATGAGCACATGACCAGTGATCAGGTTCATGGATCTCTTTTGCTGCACTACTGCAGGCTCAGCCCCTTTTGCGATGAAGTTCTGGCTCTTTTCACTTACAAGCAGTTCATGGCATGTGAGTGAAGATGTTTAGTTTCAGCAGGTGATCGTCGCGGCAGTGTTTTGCATAGCTATGTATTTATGGCATTAGTGCCAATAGTTGATTGTAGATTTGTTGTGCTAGTATCTGATGTGAGGTGTTGCGGTAGCCTGCAGTTTAATGTACAATTCATGTTATTTGAGTGAAGATGATTCCTAGAAATACCTGTCTCATAAATTGTTCTGATTCAGTTGTGTTGATGCAAAAACCGACTTTCTCATGGCATGACTGCCATTGGGAGCAGATCAGAGTTGTCCGAGCTGCTGAGATGAGCCCTAGTCGTTGCAAAATAATATCTTGTATTACAGACTAGGTGTGAAATATGGTCACATTGCAAAATCATTATTTTATACATCGCTGCTCATTATATTAAATATGGTCATATTGACAGACTAGTTGAAACTAAATTGACAGCAATCTTCTCCTTTGCCTGGCACACATACATAACAGGAATTGAACAGCATTCAAGATGTGACTTCAAAGAAAACAATATGCAACCAAACAAAAGACTGGACACCTTTATTTCTAGTATACATGTGGTCGCTTTGCCCAATCTTACCAATTGGCTTACTGTGTAGTTGTCTGTTTGGCCTATCTTGCCCATGTAACAACGGCATACCTTGTCAAATGCTTTGTCGAATAGACGAAAATGAGCAATCCTCCATGATTTCTTGAATAAGAAGAGACAGAACACCACCCAGAGACCAACCACATATCCTATGCAAAGGAAAATGTAAGTACCACATGTTCCATCTCTCTTTTGGTCGCCATGCTTTGGTTCTCTGTTGTCGTCAGTGCAATTCTTGTGAAGAGGATACCCACAAAGACCAACGTTACCATCATATATATGAGGATTCTGTGAGTGAAGGGATTCAAGCTGTGTCCCTGATGGGATTCTTCCCGTGAGATTGTTGTGCCACAAGTCCATAAAGCCTAAATATGTTGTATTTTTTAGACCGTGTAAAGCATATTTTTCATTAAGCAGAAGAGCGAAGACATTACAATAGGTGATCCTTGGTAAGCCTAAGCTAACCACCCCCACATACACCACTGAACACAAACACACGCGACAGAAGAAAAACAGGCGCAAAAGCGCGAAAGAGAGGTTGAGCTACATGGTTAACCCCAGCAACCGAGCCTAATACACAAAAAAAACTCTCAACACATTGATAGCCAGCGGTGATAGGAACCGTAAACGACAAAGCATCCACAAGAATTCCAGACAGCAGATCATCCGTCGAAGCAACCACAACAACCTCGGCGACAAAGCATCCGTCGGAACGCCTCGGTCACCGAAATGGCTATGACCAACAATGCGGCAAGTGCCGCGTACTCCTCTGAGTCACGGAGGGCAGGTGGCCCTCGGGACCATGGGCGAGGAGGACCTCCATGAGATGCACACGTCGACGGCAACACAACCTCCATGACAACATCCTCCACAACACCAGCGGCAAAGCCTCCGCACCATTCACGCGGCAAAGCATCCGCGACCGGGGCCAACACACTCCCAGCAGCAAAGCATATGTATGAGAAGGGGCCTAAGCGACGACTACGGCTACAACAAGCACCAGCTGGACATACCAAGTGAGGAGAAGCATGAAACACAATTAGGCACAACGCTGCGACCAGGGTGACCACACGGGAGGAGCGAGGGGCAGATCTTCCGCTTTTGCCGCGGTGCTCCAGTGATGCCTTTAGGAAGGAAATTGACACCTCCAGATGCAAATCAATGTTGGAGAACCCACGAGAAAGACTTTCATCCCCAGCCTGTCCACGACAGACAGAAACTTTAACGACGCCTTCAAGAAGGTTGGTGACACAAGCCTTGCCACCATCGTCGACCCAGATGAACCAGGAAGGGTTTTCACCCAGTTTCTGTGAGTCCGCAGATGGCAAGGTGGAAGACCACCGTGCCCCGTAGCATCGACAAGCTAGGGCAGCCACAACAGCCGAGCAGGCACCCGTGCACAGGCGCCGGCTGGCTGCACGCGCATCTAGGGGCGTGCGCTTGGGTAACGCTGTTGGGCGCCACCGGAGCCTCGGGCCGATGTAGCCAGGCGTCGGGGGACACCAGAGCACCGGCACACTGCGACAAAACCCACCGTCGGAGGATGTGGGCACGCGGCATGGGCCGCAACCATGGTTCGCGGTACGCGGCCACGCGCTAGATCCGAGCAGCAGGGCACCAGATCCGCGGCCAGGGAGCATGGATGCGCCGCCTCAAAGCCCGCCAGCGGTGTCCAGTTGCTGAGGAGCTCACACCTTAGAAGAGAGAGGGGAGGGGGGAGGGAGGAATACGGGGGAGGGTGGGTGCTGCGGGGAGCCAAAAAAGGGGCGCCTCTGCGGGCGACCGCCACCGCTAGCTAGAGCTGTGGCGATGGCGGCCGGAGTTGGCCTACGAACGCCAGGGCGAGTGGCGGTGCGGCGTGTCGCCTCGATTCGCCTAGGGGACTCAGACTCAGACTAAGGGTTGGCTCCATAAAGGTTGTTTCTTGAGAGGTCGAGCGATTCTAGTGGTTGCATAGCCCCAATCCTTTCTGGAATCTTTCCAGACAAATTATTCCTTGATAGATTCAAATTTACAACTGCATTTAGAGAGGCTATTTCTTCTCGAATTCTGCCGGTCAAGTGATTTGATGACAAGTCAATGCTCACCCTGTGAGAACTATAGTAACAACGTTCTTGCCCCTTCATGGTCATAGACAAGTTAACTGTATATTGGATGTCATATTCGTAAGATCCAAGGAACCCTATTTTCATCCCCCATAATTTTGCCAAATTATGGGGTATGGTACCTGATATACTATTGCCTGCCAAATTTAGACAAAATAGGCCTCCAAGACGGGCAATGGCTGGAATGCTTCATGTGAAATTATTCCATGCTAGATCAAGGACATCACTGCCACACGTTCGGGCATTAGCACCGGTCGGGAAGGGCCTGTTGCCCCGGTTCCCGAGCCGGTGCTGCCCTTCCGGGACTAAAGGCCCACCCTTTAGTCCCGGTTCCGTTAACCAGGGCTGCCACGTTGCAGGACCCTTTAACACCGGTTGGTATTACCAACCGGTGTTAAAGGGTTTCTTTTTTTTTTGGTTCACTTCTTCGGTTCTGTTTATTGTTTATATATAATATATAATAATAGGTTTTTCAATACATGTTTTGCTGATACAATAATATATTTATATTACACGCATATTAAGCATATATAAATGAAAATTATAGGCTAAGCTTAATAGTTAAGCTTTGCCTATAATAAAATGAATAGACCACATCAAAAATTAAATATATATGTAAAAAGCTTTATATATATATAGTTTTATATGTACAAAATTCGTAACACATATATACATAGAGTTTGTTCTCTCAATGTCTACAAACGATACAAATGATCATCGTTGTTTGGTATAAGAGTTTCGTTGCCGTTGAAGTGAAACTCGCCGTTTGGATTGATCACTTGGTCGCGGAGAAATCCTGCTATCGTCTCTTGGATAGCTTTGATTCGGTCTTGTTGTAGGACCTTTTCCCTCAGCCATTCCGTCTTTAATTTGAAATAAATAAAAAAGGTATTAGTTATCTAAGTTATTCAATATAATTCAGGAGATAATGAAAAGAGACATGTAACGTACTCTGAGCGTCTCTGTGGGTGTTTGATTGACTTGTGCCATCATGAATTTGCACACGTAATATGCACATAGATTGTTCCCCCTTCTTGTCTTAAACACCACTGTACGATGTATATATATATAAAAATATTCATAACCACGACAATAAGAAGGCTAAAAGTTAGCGAAAGTTTGTTAGCTAGTAGAACTTACTTGTGGATGTATTATGTTAAGCGGCGCTTTACATCCACTGAGATGTTCACGGTCAATGAATCTTTCCCAAACCCTATACACAGCCATTGTGGATCGTGAACTAATAATTACAGAGTCATATTATGATATTTTTGTAGCTGAGATCGACATTAGGTACCTTTGAATAATGTTTACCATTTGTTGATAATTTTCTTGTGGTTTTCTCATTGAGTCAAAGATTATCAATCGGTTCTTGGGAATTTCAATGACCATGAGTATCCAGTGAAAGCTGTTTACACACACATATATAGGGTCAGTCCTATAATGTAAAATAAAATATGCATGCACTTAATAACTATATAACTCACTCGAAGTTGAAGGGGAAGAGTATTTTTTGTTTTTCTTTTTGGTTTACAAAGAACCTCATAAGATTGGTGCAGATTTCTGTCTCATAATCTGCTGTCCACACTGCCTGCGGAGCCTTGAAAACAATATAAGGGTCAACGAAC
This sequence comes from Sorghum bicolor, assembly GCF_000003195.3. Classification (NCBI taxonomy): domain Eukaryota; kingdom Viridiplantae; phylum Streptophyta; class Magnoliopsida; order Poales; family Poaceae; genus Sorghum; species Sorghum bicolor. The sequence continues at coordinate 62,928,737 of NC_012874.2, forward strand.
CCAATACTATTGTCATTTCTCATTCTGAGCTCTCTCATTTGGTGCCTGCATATATACATACAAATCCTAAGTGTGTAAGGATTATATACATGTAATTAAAGAAGTTAGAAGTATAATAAAAAGGAAAAATACTTACAGACAAAAGCAGCTGACAAGAGATTTGTCAAGAGCGTCGAGGTGGCATAATTGGTGCAATTCTTCGAACTGCACGTATATGAGGTCATCTCCACGGAAGTAGTGATGTTGTCTAATACGAACAGAAATCCAATTCTCTCCCCTTTTAGACGCCTCAATGCACCATTTGTTTATTGCAAACATTTGTGTGCCGAGCTCGTGTAAACGCTTAGGGTCGAATAGACTCCTGCCCGGTTCATATCTTGCCCTCCATTGATCAACTACCTCGGCTTTTTCAAATGTATGACATCCAAGAATGGCGGTAATTTCTTCTATATTTAAACCGCTCTGTCCAAAGTAACTCTCAAGCGAGTCTAGCTCAGACAACGCTAAGGATTTCTTTGGCATCAAGTCTTCATTTGAGCCGTATTGATTTGGCACAATCAAAGGGGGCACCGGTTTTGATACTTCTCCGAGCTGTGGGACCCCCTTTCCTACTCTCTTCTTAGTAGGCTGTGAAGACTTGACCAGAGACCGCTCATAGTCCGAAAGTGCTGGCTTTTTCTGAGCTTCGCGTTGCTTCTTTTGATGGTCCGCCACCTTCTGCCTCAGTTCCGATGGCTTCACGTAAAAGTACGGCTTTTCTGGGTTAAGCCGTTTTTTCCTTTCCTCCTTTATTTTATCAAAAAATTGTTGGACCTCAGCTTTAGATGTAGCAATTACCTCCTCTTCACTCTTTTCGTAAGGTAATTTTTCTGGCGTCTTAGCTCTCTTTGCTGAGGCAGCCTTCTTTGGAGGTGGGACCGATGACTTCGGTCCTTCTTGGACGGACCGCTTCTTACTACCTCGCTTTGGAGGCGAGGGGACCGACCGTGCACTCTTTGGAGAGGGCGGTGCAGGCGGTGGAGGGGGTGGGGCCGATCTTTTTGGCGTTGGAGAACGCGGTGGAGGAGTTGGAGAACGCGGTGGAGGAGTTGGAGACCTCGGTGGAGGAGGTGGAGACCGTGGTGGAGGCGGTGGCGGGGTCGGTGTGGCCGCCGCAGGTGTTGGAGGAGATCTAGCATTGTCACCGCCCGCAGCACTATGATGCGCTGGGGAGAGAACTGGACTTAGGTTGGAGGAGTCCCTGCAAAGAAAACAATTACAAGTTTTGTGAGTAGACTTTTTTTAAATTTCAATACATAATAAATAATATAAGAAGTAAAATCACACACAAACCTATGCTGAGGAATAATTATGAAGCGCTTGCGCCAACAAATAAATGTCTTCTCAGCTTCACCTAAGGTCTTCTCTCCGTCTCCCCCTTCTATGTCTAGTGGCACATTGCCACAACCTTTCTCAACCCTATCAACCGAGACGCTAGCATATCCACCAGGTACTGGTCGATTATGGATTCTTGGAGTGCCCGTTCGGTCGATAGGGTTGACAACAGCGATAGCCACCTTTTTGGTGGCATTCCCATCTGGTACATGCAGCTCACAGGTAGTAAAAGCCTCTGTGACATCATCCACGGGGAAGTGTAGCTTCGTGTCATCCTGAATGGTTGGTACTTCCGTGGATGCGCAGCTGCTTTTCAACTGGCCTGGGGGGCTAACATTGACCTCAGGCTGTGATGTACCTTGCCCTTTCGTCATTTGACTAAGTGCTGCTTGCACTTGCCTTTGAATCTCTGCCTGCATCCATTCTTCACGAGCTTTCTCGCGCTCTTGTGACTGCAGAACAAAAGCTTCCAGGCGGCGGATCCGCTCTGCCTCCTCATCCTTCTTTCTCTGGCGGCTTCTGTAGGTATCTTGATCGGCTTGGAATGATTGCAGCCATGGAACTGCCCCATAGCCTCTCGTACGCCCACCGTGCTCAGGATTTTCAAGCGCATAGGTGAGTTCATCCTTCTCCCTGTTAGGCCTGAACTCACCAGACTGAACCGCCTCTCGTGCACGGACTAGTCTCTCTGCTGCTCTAGAGATTTCTTGGCCCCAAACTAGCGCCCCGGTGTCTGGGTCCACGCTTCCCCCATGACCGTAGAACCAATGCTTGGAGCGCTCGCTCCAATTCTTTGCTATTGTCTCGGGTGTGACCCCCCTAGCAAGCATCTCCTGTTCCATTCGGTCCCACTTGGGAGCAGCACTCTTATAACCACCTGATCCCATATGATGGTGGTATGCCTTTTTACTGGCATTCTCTTTGTTTCTATTGGCTCGTTCCTCGCCCTCTTCTGATGTTTTGTACTGCACAAAGTCATCCCAGAAGGCCCTCAGCTTTACATATTGCTTGAGGTTGAAATCTGGAGTCTCGTTTTTCTTGACATATTTATTGTACAAAGACTTCTTCCAATTCTGGAAGAGTACTGCCATCTTCTTCATAGTCCAGTCATAAATTCGCACCTTCAACTCTTCATCGTTGGTGTCGAAGGTGAAAACGTCTGTGACGGCTTTCCAAACTAACTCCTTGTCACGATCAGAGACAAAACTGATCTCAGGAGCACCTCGCTTCTCTCTCCATTCACGACAACTGATCGGTATTTGATCTCTCACAAGATATCCACAGTGATTAACATATTTATTTGCATGCTCACCAAGTGGTCTGCCTGTAGCTATCTCAAACTCAGAGATTACATAGCGGCCCTCCAACGGCTTCTTTGGCCCTCATGGAGGTACGCTTCTCCCCGTAGAGGTCGATCCAGAAGGCTACACGTACATATAGAAACAAAAATACTAAATTAATAACCAAGTAATAAGTCTAAAACCTAATGTAAGAGATGCATTATTTATATATGTTTATATTTACATACCTCGCCAGTATTTTCTTCTTGTTGCACGACAAGTTGTTGCTCAGGGGCATTGCCCTCTTGTTGCTCAGGGGCATTGCCCTCTTGTTGCTCAGTAGGATTGCCTTGCATGATGTCGTGGTAATCAACGAAGTACTGACTACCGTCGTCGATTATATTTTGAATGGCAGCTTCCATATAATCAGGATCATCATGAGGACGGTCAGCCATTTCTATGTCTGCAACCATACATATATATATTCTATATAAGATAAGAAATACACTAATACTACTACAAATGAAAGTGTTGGAGTGCTCTAAAAATAATACTAGGATCTTTTAAGCCAAGTAATATATTAGAATAAAAAACAATACTAGAATAATACATACATACAAAAAATATTACATATATATGTGTGTGTATATGTACAAAAAATAATATACATACATACAAAAAATAATACATATATAAAAAATAGAACATACATACATACTATATATATATATACTAGAATAATATATTAAAAAAATAATACATACATACATACATACAAACATTTATAATTCATACATACAAACTATATATATGTGTGTATATGTACAAAAAATAATATACATACATACAAAAAATATTACATATATACAAAAAATAGAACATACATACATACTATATATATACTAGAATAATATATTAAAAAAATAATACATACATACATACATACAAACATTTATAATTCATACATACAAACTATATATATGTGTGTATATGTACAAAAAATAATATACATACATACAAAAAATATTACATATATACAAAAAATAAAACATACATACATAATATATATATACTAGAATAATATATTAAAAAAAATAATACATACATACATACAAACAATTATAATTCATACATACAAACTATATATGTGTGTGTGTATATGTACAAAAAATAATATACATACATACAAAAAATAATACATATATAAAAAAAATAAAACATACATACATACTATATATATACTAGAATAATATATTAAAAAAATAATACATACATACATACATACATACAAACAATTATAATTCATACATACAAACTATATATATGTGTGTGTATATGTACAAAAAATAATCTACATACATACAAAAAATATTACATATATACAAAAAATAAAACATACATACAAAAAAATTTACATATATATACAAAAAAATATATACAAAAAATTACATATATACATACTATATATACTAGAAATATATACAAAAAATTACATATATATAAAAAAAATATATACATACTATATATAATATACATACTATATATAATACTACAAATCAAAACAACATATATATAATATACATATACACAAAAAAAATTACATATATATACATAAAAATATATACAAAAAATAATACTACAAATCAAAACACCATATATACATATATATATATGTATATATATATGGTGTTTTTATTTGTAATATTATTTTTTGTATATATTTTTATGTATATATATGTAATATTTTTTGTGTGTATATATATATATATTTCTCTAGTCTAGTGTATATAAATACGTAATTAATCAATGACGTCGTTCTCGATCTATACTTAGCACACAGCCGGCCGGAGAAGATCGCGCGTGGGGAAGATGATGTACTGTGCAGTGGCCCGCGCGCTCGATCTGGCCGTGGCCCGCTGCGGCGGCGTTGGCGGAGGGCCGCGGCGGCGCTGGTGGAGAGCCGCGGCGGCGCTGGTGGAGACGGTGGTCGCGGCGGCGAGGGAGTCGAAACGACGGCGGCGAAGATGAACCCGGCGGGGCGCTGGAACGAAGACGAAGACGATGAACTGCCGGATCCAGGGCTCCTGCTCATATTTATAGGGGCAGACCCTTTAGCACCGGTCCGTGGCTGGAACCGGTGCTAAAGGGTCCTAGGCGGGCTCGGGCGGGGTCCTGAAATTTTCAGGACCCTTTAGCACCGATTCCCACTATGGGCCGGTGCTAAAGGCCCATTTTTTTAGTTTAGGGTTTTTCAATTGTTTTATATATACGGTTTATATTATAAATTGTATAGTAAATTAAATATTTTGCATAATGTTTTTTAAATAGTGACATATATTGTAATTTGTTTTAATGTACACATGAAAATTTTTAAACTTAAATATCTTATTGTATTTTTATAATTTACAATGATTTTGTAAGAAATGTTTAGTATTTTGTTAATGCAAAAATATATTATTCCAATAAATTTACAAAAACTATATCCAATGAACTGGAAATTTATTTTCACATCATATTGACGTAAAACTTTTTATTTTTGTTATTTATTACTAGGAATGCTACTTGGGTATAATTTTCATCAAATAAAAAATCATATAAAAATATATATCTTGATGAACACACCCTTTGACCGAACCCTAGATTGTCCCAAATGGAAAAGTCATGAATACAAAGTTTGCTACACTCATCAAGTTCTACATTTTGTCTAATGGTCAACTTTTCATTTGGAAAAGTTTGAACCACTGAATTTTGAATTTTCATGGAACTCATAGCCACGCAGCGGTTTCGGAACCCTACATGGTCTCGAATGGAAAAGTCATGAATACCAATATTGTTCCACTCATCAAAATCTACATTTCATATATAGACCATTTTTGCATTTGACAAAGTTTTGGGAAGGTGTAGTTGAAAATCCACAATTGACACATATAGTTTCATATAGTTTGTGTGAGAACTTAGAATTGGTGGGTATTGTTAACTTAGATTTTCTCAAATGGAAAAGTTGTGTATATAAAAAGTTTAGATCTTGAAGATATCTAACAACTTGGTATTCAAAATATTTTCATTTGAAGTAATTTAGTTTGTCATTTGACCAAGTTTGACCGAAACCCGTCTTGGATTTTATAGAAATGTAACTAGAATTGGCTCAAAATTATCCAAATGGAAAAATGGACAATATATAAAATATAGATTTTGATGATCTCTAACAACTTTGTATTCAAACTTTTTTCATTTCAAGTCATCAAATGGGCTATTTGACCAAGTTTGACCAAAGTCAAAGCATTGGTTTTTACAAACACACCCTTTGACCGAACCCTAGATTGTCCCAAATGGAAAAGTCATGAATACAAAGTTTGCTACACTCATCAAGTTCTACATTTTGTCTAATGGTCAACTTTTCATTTGGAAAAGTTTGAACCACTGAATTTTGAATTTTCATAGAACTCATAGCCACGCAGCGGTTTCGGAACCCTACATGGTCTCGAATGGAAAAGTCATGAATACCAATATTGTTCCACTCATCAAAATCTACATTTCATATATAGACCATTTTTGCATTTGACAAAGTTTTGGGAAGGTGTAGTTGAAAATCCACAATTGACACATATAGTTTCATATAGTTTGTGTGAGAACTTAGAATTGGTGGGTATTGTTAACTTAGATTTTCTCAAATGGAAAAGTTGTGTATATAAAAAGTTTAGATCTTGAAGATATCTAACAACTTGGTATTCAAAATATTTTCATTTGAAGTAATTTAGTTTGTCATTTGACCAAGTTTGACCAAGTTTGACCGAAACCCGTCTTGGATTTTATAGAAATGTAACTAGAATTGGCTCAAAATTATCCAAATGGAAAAATGGACAATATATAAAATATAGATTTTGATGATCTCTAACAACTTTGTATTCAAACTTTTTTCATTTCAAGTCATCAAATGGGCTATTTGACCAAGTTTGACCAAAGTCAAAGCATTGGTTTTTACAAACACACCCTTTGACCGAACCCTAGATTGTCCCAAATGGAAAAGTCAAGCCGACACAACAGTGAACTTCTTCTTGACGTATGACCCTTGGTTATGATCCTGCCGTAACCATGGAGTATCCTCATTGTTTAACAGAATGCTTGGGTCTTTGTTGACTATGAAGGGCGGAATTCGATCATCCCTTTCGTAATCGCCTGACATGTCTGACTTGTCCTCAATTCCGACAATGTTTCTTTTCCCAGAAAGGACAATGTGGCGCTTTGGCTCATTGATGATTGAGTGGTCATCATTTTTTCCTCTCTTTGGTTTCGTAGACATATCTTTGACATAGAACACCTGACTCACGTCTGCAGCAAGGACGAATGGTTCGTCTTTGAACCCACTATTGTTAAGGTCCACGGTTGTCATCCCATACTCCTTGTCGACTGTTACCCCACCTCCGGTCATCTTCACCCATTGGCACCGGAACAAAGGAACTTTAAAATTAGCTGCATAGACTAGTTCCCATATGTCTTCTATGCGTCCATAATATGTTTGCCTGTTCCCATTTGGATCCGTGGCATCCACGCGTACACCACTATTTTGGTTGGTGCTCCTTTTATCTTGGCCAACTGTGTAAAATGTGTTACCATTTATCTCGTACCCTTTGTATGTGAGGACATGCCATGATGGTTGCGTGGCCAACAAATAAAGCTGCTCATCAATGTTTTCATCACCTTGACATTTTTTGCGCAACCAATCGCCAAAAGTTTCCATGTGCTGACGCATTATCCAAGCTTCATTCTTCCCGGGCCACTGGGACCGTAGGTAATCTTTGTGTACCTCAACATATGGTTCCACCAATGAGGAGTTCTGGAGAACTGTGTAGTGTGCTTTATTGAAGTAATCGTTTCCCGTACCAATATATGTTTTCTTCCCAAGTGTTCCCTTTCCGCTGAGTCTGCCCTCGTGTCGAGATTCAGGAATGCCAATTGGGTCAAGGTCTGGAATAAAGTCAACACAGAACTCTATGACCTCCTCTGTTCCGTAGCCCTTGGCAATGCTTCCTTCTGGCCGGGAACGACTATGGACATATTTCTTTAGGACACCCATGAATCTCTCGAAGGGGAACATGTTGTGTAGGAACACAGGACCGAGAATACGAATCTCTTTGACCAGATGAACTAGGAGGTGTGTCATGATATCGAAGAAGGATGGAGGGAACACCAACTCAAAGCTGACGAGACATTGAACGACATCATTCTGCAGAGTAGCTAGTTGCTCTGGATTGATTGCCTTCTGAGAAATTGCATTGAGGAATGCACATAGCTTTACGGTGGCTAGACGTACGTGTGGAGGTAGAATTCCTCTTAAAACGACCGGCAGCAATTGCGTCATTAGAACGTGACAGTCATGGGACTTCAAGTTCAGGAATTTCTTCTCTGGCACATTAATTATTCCCTTGATATTGGAGGAGAATCCAGATGGGACCTTGATGCTGCTAAGACATTCAAACATGCTTTCCTTCTCTTCTTTGCTCAGAGTGTAGCTAGCAGGGCTTAAGTAATGACGTCCATCATCTGTCTTTTCTGGATGCAGGTTGTCTCGTTCTTTCATGCGCTGCAAGTCTTGTCATGCTTCAAGTGAATCCTTAGACTTCCCGTAGACACCCATGAATCCGAGCAAGTTCACACAAAGATTCTTTGTCAGGTGCATCACGTCGATCGCGTTGCGGACCTCTAGGACATTCCAGTAAGGTAGCTCCCAAAATATGGATTTCTTCTTCCACATGGGTACGTGTCCCTTAGCATCCTTGGGAATAGGTTCGCTGCCTCGTCCCTTTCCAAATACCACTTTTATATCCTTGACCATTTCGAGTACATCATCCCCGGTTCGATTGAGAGGTTTGGTCCGGTGGTCTGCCTTGCCTTTAAAATGCTTGCCTTTCTTTCGTACTGGGTGGTTCACAGGAAGAAACCGACGGTGGCCAAGGTACACGACCTTTCGACATTTTTTCAAAAATACACAGTCAAGGTCTTCATAACAATGTGTGCATGCATTATATCCCTTGTTTGACTGGCCTGAAAGATTACTCAGAGCTGGCCAATCATTGATTGTTACAAACAGCAATGCTCGTAGGTCAAAGTGCTCTTGTTTGTACTCATCCCACACGCGAACTCCTGGTTTGCTCCATAAAAGTTGAAGTTCCTCAACTAATGGCCTATGGTAGACATCTATGTCATTGCCAGGTTGCTTCGGTCCTTGGATAAGCACCGGCATCATAATAAACTTCCGCTTCATGCATAGCCATGGAGGAAGGTTGTAGATACATAGAGTAACTGGCCAAGTGCTGTGACTACTGCTCTGCTCACCGAAAGGATTCATACCATCTGTACTTAAGGCGAACCGCAAGTTTCTAGCATCATTTGCAAAATCTGAGAATTCTCTGTCTATCGCTCTCCACTGGGATCCATCGGCAGGGTGTCTCAGCATATTGTCTATCTTACGGTCTTCTTTATGCCACCGCAACAACTTTGCATTGTCCTTATTTCTGAACAGACGTTTTAATCGTGGTATTATAGGAGCATACCACATAACCTTGGCTGGAATTTTCTTCCTATGACGTTCTTCACCCTCAACATCGCCAGGATCATCTCGTCTAATCTTATACCGTGATGCCTTACATACTGGACATGCATCCAAATTCTCGTATTCCTCCCCACGGTAGAGGATGCAGTCATTAGGACATGCGTGTATCTTCTGGATTTCTAATCCCAAAGGGCAGACAACCTGTTTTGCTTCATACGTAGTGGTGGGCAATTCGTTGCCTTTCGGAAGCATCTTTTTTATGATCTTCAATAACTGCCCAAATGCCTTGTCAGATGTACCATTCTTTGCTTTCCATTGCAGCAATTCTAGTGTGGTACCCAGCTTTTTTTGCCCCTCTTCAGCGGTGGGATATAGCGATTTCCTGTGGTCCTCTAGCATGCGCTCGAACTTGGCTTTCTCTTTATCACTTTCACATTCTCTTTGTGCATCACGGATGGCATCACCAAAAGCATCATCGCCCCGATCATCTTCTGCCGCCACCTCTTCTTCATTATCTCCCCCCATTGCAACATCATTGAAGCCACCGTACTGAGCAATAATATTGGCATGGTCCAATTCTTCTTCTTCTTCTTCTTCACCTTCATCCATTATAATCCCGCTTTCTCCATGTTTGGTCCAACAAATATAGTTTGGTACGAAACCAGACTTTAATAAGTGTGAATGAAGAGTTCTTGAGTTAGAATATTCCGTCAAATTCTTGCACACGGCACATGGACAGCACATGAAACCGTCCCTCTTATTTGACTCGGCCACACTTAAGAAATAGTGCACGCCATTAATGAACTCTTCGGAGCGCCGATCGGCATTATACATCCAATTACGTGTTACCATCTGCATTAAAGATAACATATATATTATGAAAACCATGCACACATATAGTTTCTCATCTTATTGCACAACATGTCTAAGATACATAGTTGATTAATTTAGAAAAGCTTGGCTACAACAAATACAATCGCAACTAGCATTAAAAAAAACAAAACTAAAATGCACTTAAGCAACATAATTAGTTCGCGTCCGATCCCAACTATAATAGATAGATCATTCGCTTGATCAACATCATTGAACTTCTTTCGTCGGCTCACTGCCTCACCACCTTCAGCCTCAACCACATGTGCAAAAGATTTCTTAATGTGTTCAATGTATTCTTCCTCCCAGTACCAACCTGTACATCCGCCGGTACCGTCCCACTGAAATTAAAAGAGAGAATCAAAAGTTTAATTAATATCATTTAAAAAAATATGCACATATATAAGCAAATGTCTGGAAATAACTCACATTACGATCTGGACACTTGTAGAATATACGACCCTTGTTTACTCCCTCTTTCGACACTTTGTACTCCATCAAAATCTTCTGCCCACACTTGCCACAAGTAATGAGAGGGAGTTCCGGACGGTATCGCTTTTGAACCCGTTGAGAGACGGAAGACCCGGTCACGGTTGCCATCTACTATCCATACTCAATTTTAAAACAATTATAAATTCCACATTTACTAGTAAACATGTATGATACAATGGACATTATATGTAGTAATAAAAATAAATCAAGTGATATTAACAAACCAATTAATTTGAACTATCCTACTTTCTATGATCATAAAAATATACTATAATTCATTCTTGCAAAATATATTAAAACTAGGTCAACCATGAAATATGATATATATATATGGATACTAATTCATGTGAATGATTCAAAATAACAAAGTGGATTTGAGCTAAAAAATGATGGGAACATCACAAGCCAAAAACAACATGAAAAAGACAAGAAAGGCTGAAGTTAGTCACCTCTAAACGCGAAGAGACGATGACGGAGTCGAAGAAGATCAACGATGGGCGTTGGAGATGAAGAACAAATGAAGAACAAGCAAGAAGAAGCTCCAAGAACAACAATGGTGCTCTCGGTTTCAAATGGGCAGAGGGGAGGAGGGAGCCGGCCTATAAACCGGACCTTTAGCACCGGTTCAGAGCAAAAACCGGTGCTAAAGGGTTACCTTTTAGCACCGGTTTGTAACACAAACCGGTGCTAAAGGGTTTGCCTCGGCCCGTGGCTCTGGCCGGTGCTAAAGGGACCCCTTTAGCACCGGTTCTTGTTAAAAACCGGTGCTAAAGGGTCCCTGCCCCGACAGCACATGTCAGTAGCCGTTGGGCAGGACCCTTTAGCACCGGTTTGTAACACGAACCGGTGCTAAAGGGGTCTTTAACCCCGGGCCGCAAAAAGGCCGAGGTTTTTGGCCATTTTGGGCATCGACCAATGCCTCATTCTGTAGTAGTGCATGCAGTTCTGTGTATGTTTTTAAAAGAGTAAAATCCATCGCCGCTCCTTAAACTTGGCCAGTGGTGTCATCTAAGGGCTTGTTTAGTTCTAAAATTTTTTGGAAAATCGACACTGTAGCACTTTTGTTTGTATTTGACAAATATTATTCAATCATGGACTAACTAGGCTTAAAAGATTCGTCTCGTCAAATCCGACCAAACTATGCAGTTAGTTTTTATTTTCGTTTATATTTAATACTCCATGCATGCGTCTAAAGATTCTATGTAACGGGAAATCTGAAAAATTTTGTAAAATTTTTTAGTAACTAAACAAGGCCTAAGTCCCTAAACTTCTAAAGTGATATTTGTGAGTCCGTAAACTTGGCAGACTGTATCATTTAGATCCCTGAACTTTCAAAGTGATCACCACAGGTTTCTAAACTTAGCAAACGTTATCATCCCTATCCAAACATAGTCTAACCTACTTTATAAGCTAACATAAATCCAACATGTGTCAATTAATCAATCATTATTTATCTCATATTTATCATGAAAACATAAATAATATAAAATAATTTACATCGACAAAAACAAATTAAAGTATTAAAATAATTTACAATAACAAATATATTAGGTTTAAACTAAAGTATAAAAATAGTAAAATGAATTAAATATTTATGTACCATTGATAGTATTACAACATAATATTAAAATTCCTATAATATTAAAAGTTCTCTCTATTAAAAGTTACTTCTAGTTTTAGTATTATGTTAAAACTTTTCATAATGTTATTATAGAAGTTTCCTCTAATAGTAGTAGTATAGTTAAAACTTTAATAGTAGTATTATGGTATTTAAATATTTAATAATAATGTGATAGTATTAATAATAGAGAAAAGTTAACCTTTAATAGTAGTATTATAGTATTAAAACTTTTAATAGTAATATTATGGTATTAAAATATTTAATAATAATGTGATAGTATTAATAACATAGAAAAGTTACTTCTATAATAATACTATTAAAATTTTAAAAATAATACTAAAATTAGAAGTAACTTTTAATAGAGAAAACTTTTAATACTATATATAGGAATTTTAATATTATTTTATAATACTATCAATGATACATAAATATTTAATTAATTTTACTATTTTTATACTTTAGTTTAAACTTAATATATTTCTTGGTGTAAATTATTTTAACGCTCTAATTTATTTTGTTGATGTAAATTATTTTATATAATTTATATTTTCATGATAAATATTAGATAAATAATGCTTGATTAATTGACACATGTTGGATTCATGATAACTTATAGAGTAGGTTAAACCATATTTGGATAAGAATGATATCTCTTGCCAAGTTTAGGGATCTGCAGTCTTCACCTTGAGAGGTCAGGGATTGGAATGACACCACCAGCCAAGTTTAGAGACATGTGATGATTACCTTGAAAGTTCAGGGATCTAGATGACACCGTCTGCCAAGTTTACGAAATCACAGATATCACTTTAGAAGTTTAGGATCCTAGATGACACGGCCGGCCAAGTTTAGGGACCGGCGGTGGATTTTGCTCTTTCTATGGCATTGTTTAGTTCGCAAAAATTTTCAAGATTCCCTATCACATCAAATCTTTAGTCGCATGCATGGAGCATTAAATATAGACGAAAATAAAAACTTACTCCGTGATTGGACAATGTTTGTCAAATAAAAACAAAAATGTTATAGTAGCCAAAAACCAAAAAATTTGCCAACTAAAAAAGGCCTAAAATCAACTGTAGTTTTCCAGATAACATATTGTTACCTAATATGAGTATGCTGGCCCTCCTTTGCTGATTACACACCGGCAATTTTCCCTCCAAATGGTTGTTGGCTAAATTCAATTCTTTTACATTCAGATCGCAAATGTTTGATGGTAGTTGCCCAGACTAATGTTTGAATGCTTGTTTGAATCCAACTTGAGATACTGTAATGATTTCATATTTTCCAAATTTGTTGGCAATGTGCCATTGATTCCATTGTTCGTAAGGACAATGATGTTACCTTTGAAAAGGTTGTAGCAAACCAGTTAGGAAGACTGTCAAATATTGATGTGTTTGATATGTCTAGCTCAAGATCAACCTAGGACTGTAACCAGGTAGGGAATAAGAGGACCCATCTGGCAAGATGCAAAATATGCCCTGTCAAGTCTGAAGGGTGGTAGCCACTCAGGATCCACTGCGATCTTCAATGAATTACGTGACAAGTCAATAAGCTTCAATGTTTTTAGGCCAGCAAAATGCTGTTGGGTGATTGTGATTACACCATCAAGATTATTGTTGCTGAGGTCTAGCTCGACCAAATTCTTTAGTGTACCAAGCTCAGAAGGCACAGGCCCGGTGAGATGGTTTACCAATGAGATTGTTGAACCCCAGATACAGTCCCTTCTGCCTACTAGGGTAACATCGTGGTAACCTTTGGAATAAATCTCTTATGTTGCCATAAAAAGAGTTGCCCCTCAAGTCTATCTGTCTATGCTTTCCAAATTGCACAGATTTGTCATGTTTGCTGTCATGATGTCAATGACTCCAAAACCAAAGCTAAAATCAAGGGCTTGGAGGGACACCATCACACCATACCTCCCAGCGCATCAGGAATTTGACCGTATAAGTTGGTTCGTGCAAGGTCGAGATGGTGGAGGCCAGTCAAATTCCAGAACCAACATGATGCTACTGGGTGGTCAAAGGTGTTCCTAGAGAGACTGAGCTCCACAAGGTCTGTAAGATTAAGATGCTGGAGAGATTGGTTTGCACCTGTAAGACAGCAATGGGAAAGATCAACGAAGGACCCTCAAAGAAGGAATCATGTTCACAACATGAGCCCAATCAACCGTCCCATTAAGGATCACATAGTCCATTGTCGAGGTACATCATAGGCAAATTTGATAACCAAGAGATATCCGTAGAGTACAATTCTGGAGCACCCCACGGGAGTAGGAAGTCATCATTGTAAAGTTTGAGAAATTGCCGAGCTGAGGTGGCACCCTCCCATACAACGGCATGGTAGAGAGGTTGAGGTATCTCAGGTTCTTGAAACGGCCCAAGAACTCTGGCACTCTGTGCCGATATTTTCCACCGGATGTTTTCCGCCCGTCTCAGAGCAGCGCACCAATATTTCTTATGTCTGTGTTTCCTATGCGTCCGTACAAGTAAAGAGACGGTCCATCAGCCAACCCATGAAGCACACTGCAGTGTCCAGTTTTCTCTTTCCTCTCTTATTAATGTTACTATTTCTCTTTTCTTTCTTCTTAATTCTCGGTTGACTAGTAGTTAGCTTCTCTTTTCTTATTATATATTTCTTCACTCCGGCAAATTGCTAGGTGAGTGTTGGAAGGGTTTTTTTTTTTGCCGGCATATGCCCTCACTCTCCTACACATTGGATTCGGTGAGAGAATTTCTTTCTTTCTTTCTTCTTTTCTTTTCTTTTCTTATTTTTCTTTTTTCTTTTTATTGTCATCTATTTTATTCTTTGATCTTATTATTCTTTCTACTTTGCTTATTCTTTGATCCTTTTTTATTTTTTATCTTTCTTTTTCCTTTTTTTTGTTTCTTTTCTTATTTCTCTCTTATAATCACATAGTAGTTTTTTCTATTTCTTTGTCGTTATTTCTTTGTTTTTGTTTTTCTTTTCTCTTTTTTGGTATTTTATTTTTCTTTTCATCTTTTAGTTTTAGTTTTTCAATTTTTCTGTTATTTTATTCTAATCAATTGTTTTGTTTATATTTTTCTCTTTCTTTTTTATTCCTTTTTTCTTTAATTTACTCTAGGAAGTTTTTTCTTTCTTTCTAATTATGTTTTTCTTTGATTCATGTTTCTAATTTTCAATCTTTCTTCATTTCCCTTTTTTCTTTTCTTTTCTTTTTTCTTTTCGTGCATCATGCATTTTTATTTTCCTTTTATGTTTTATGTGTTTATTATTTTTTTTATGTTTTTACCTTTCTTCTGTTCTGTTCTTTTCTTTTCTTTTCATTTTTTATGTTTATGTAGTATGCAAGTGATATCATATGTTTTTTCTTATGTTCTTGCGTTATACATGTGATGTTGTTTTTATGTTCTCATGGTATATATGATGATGTTATATGGTGTTTTTGCGATATTTGCGTAACATATATGTGATGTTTTATGATATATTTAGTGATGTTCACTTAATATATATGTGATGTTCTATAACGTATTTAGTGATGTTCTATGGTGTATTCAGTGATGTTAACATACATGTGATGTTTTTTATGATGTATTTAGTGATGTTCCGTAATATATATACGATGTTCTATAATATATTTAGCAATGTTCTATTGTGTATTTAGTGATGTTCACTTAGTACACATGTGATGTTTTATGATGTATTTAGTGATGTTCCGTAATATATATACGATATTCTATAATATATTTAGTGATGTTCTATAGGGTATTTAGTTATGTTCCCGTAGTATAAATATGATGTTCTAGGTATATTTTATGATGTTCTTTGAATTTTTTCGCTATTACGCATTTTATTTTTTTTCTTATGCTTTGCTCCAAATTTAATTATTTTTTATTTATGTTATATATTTATTTTATATATTATAATAACAATTCTATGAAACTAAAATTAGAATCCTGAACATTTTTATTGTAAAGACGAAACATTATTTTTAACCTAGAACATCACATCTATTCCATACTAAAAGCTATCTTTTATAGAACAAATGTTAATTAATAAAATTTTATCTAAATATATTCATGGTCCTGTTTTGAAGACTTTATTATAAAAAATTTAATAGTATAATCAGAATCTAATTTAGATACTCAGATTAGTAGTTATAACTTTTTTTATTTGTAAAAAATGCTATGCACGCAAATCAATTAATAGAATAAAAATAAACAGACTCCTTCTCTGGGCGTATAGACTCCATGGGAACTCTCGCATGTGGCTGACGAGTGGGCGGGAAACAAGACGTGGAGTCTGCCAACTCTCACATGTGGGCTGACGAGTGGGCTGGAAACAAGACATGGGAGTCTGCCAACTCTCGCATGTGGACTGACGAGTCGGCGGGAAACGAGGCGCGGGAATCATCGGACAAAGTTTTCTGTCCGAATGACCAGACTGTAGCAGTACAAGCTGAGATCAAGGCTCTCAAGATGATGCAAGGAGAGCAATGAGGGACTTATCTCGCCTGACAAAGCCATGTTGCCGGGATAATCAGTGTACATGCCGTTGTCAAGACGGAGGCCGATGACATGGCCGTGTGAAGTTTGCGTTAACGAGATGCCGTTAGGGATCTCGGTTCCGTGTTAACAAAGGACGGGAAAAGCCCTCGCCGTGGCATGTACATCAAGAAGAGATTACAACAGATCAATCTACTTAACAAGATACTAACCAACTCTATCTATCCTGGTTACAATGTATCTAGACTATACACCGTAACAACCTATCATATATCTTAACACCCTCCCCCAATCTTAACCTGCCACAAGATTAAGATTGTCTCTGAAGGCAAGCAACTTAGCTAATGGTAGCGCTTTTGTGAACCCATCGGCTAGCTGATCACTAGAGCCAATATGCCGTACATCCAACAATCTTTGAGCCACTCTCTCTCTCTCTAACAAAGTGAAAATCAATTTCAATATGTTTTGTTCTTGCATGAAACACAAGATTAGCTGTTAAATATGTGGCTCCTATATTGTCACACCACAGTTGAGCAGCAGAGGGATGTTGTATCTTCAACTCAGCTAACAACTTTTGAACCCACATTATCTCAGCTGTGGCATCTGCTAATGCTTTATACTTGGCTTCAGTGCTTGAATGAGATACTGTGGACTGTTTTCTTGCACACCATGAAATCAGATTACACCCAAGAAAGACAGCAAAACCACCGGTTGAGCACCGATCGTCAATACACCCAGCCCAATCAGCATCAGTAAAGGCACTAACTAGCATAGACTTTGTTATGATATGCAACCCTAGTTTGGAGGTTCCATGTATGTACCAAAGTATTCTCTTGACAACACTCCAATGAACAGTTGTGGGATTATGTAGAAACTGACATACCTTGTTAACAACGAATGAAATATCAGGTCGAGTCAATGTTAGATATTGCATAGCTCCCACCACACTTCTGTACTTTGTTGCATCTTCTGGTCCGAGTGGATCCCCCTCTGTTGCGCTGAGTTTTTCAATACTAGATAAGGGTGTGTTGATCGGTTTGCAATTGTGCATACCTATCCTTTTGATAATATTGTCAGCATATTTTCCTTGAGACAAAATAAGACCCTGAGAATCTCTTTTCACTTCAATTCCAAGAAAATAATGTAGATAATCAAGATCCTTTAGAGCAAACTCTTTCTCAAGATCTCGGAGTAAGGCATTGGTAGCTTCTTGTGATGAGCTGGCTACTATAATGTCATCAACATAAACCAAGACAAACATAGTGTGCTTCCCTCTATTATAGTAGAACAGAGATGTATCTGCTTTGGATGACTGAAACCCCAACATTTGTAATTTTCCACACAATCTAGCATACCAAGCACGTGGTGCTTGTTTAAGTCCATAGAGGGCCTTATCTAATTTGCACATAAAGGTTGGTCTTGACTTATCAATATACCCTGGTGGTTGCTTCATGTAAACTTCTTCTTCTAGTACTCCATGCAAGAAAGCATTTTGTACATCTAACTGTCGTAGCGACCATCGTCTCGAGACTGCAATAGAAAGAACTAATCTGATTGTTGCAGCCTTAACAACAGGACCAAAAGTATCCTCATAATCAATTCCATATCGCTGTTTAAATCCCTTTGCGACAAGTCGAGCTTTATACCTGTCCACGGTGCCATCTGCCTTCTTCTTAATTCTGTACACCCACTTGCAATCTATAATATTCTTGCCCTTTGGAGGAGATACAAGATGCCAAGTTTTATTTTGAAGAAGAGCTTGATGTTCACTCTTCATTGCTTCAACCCATCGTGGGTCATGCAAAGCTTCATCAACAGAAGTAGGTTCACCGGTGTCAGTCATGGCACACATACCCCAGCGATGTCATGGCAACACAAGCTCATCATCTTCCAGCTTCTTCCCTACAGATGCCATTTCATCTGCAAGGATCTTCATCCTCGTGAAGTACTCCGTTATGGTGGACGCCCCTTTGGATGCCGTGGCCAGGGCCATTCGAGTCGCAATAACTCGTGCCCTAGACTGAGAGGCAAAGAGAGCCTCAATAGCGGCCCATGCCTTGGCTGCAGTAGTTGCTGAGGAAGTGACTTGCGAGAAAATTTTCTTAGAAAGAGATGTGAGCAGGAAGTTCAGCACCGTTTGATCCTTGGCGACCCATTTGTCGTAGTCGGGGTTGCGGGCTGGTGACTTCTTGTCATCGTCGGTACCATCACTTTTCACCGGGATTAGATACATCTCTGGTGGCTTCGCCGTTGACTCGATGAACTACGCGAGTTGAGCCCCACAGATCGTAGATAGGACTTGGAGACTCCACATCGCATAATTGCTCTTGGTAAGCTTCTCGCTCACAGGCAAGAAGCCGATCTGTGGAGACGTAAACACTACGGAGGAGGAAGCGCCCATGGATCAGTTCCACAAGGAGACGGGCTCTGAATACCATGTGAAGTTTGCGTTAACGAGATGCTGTTAGGGATCTCGGTTCCGTGTTAATGAAGGACGGAAAAAGCCCCCGCCGTGGCTTGTACATCAAGAAGAGATTACAACAAATCAATCTACTTATGAAACAAGATACTAACCAACTCTATCTATCTTGGTTACAACGTATCTAGACTATACACCGTAACAACCTATCATATATCTTAACAGGCCGGTCAGATTACTGCACCGGACGCCTCTCCAGTGGCAGCAGTCTTCGTCACCTTGATGCCACGAGGGGTCGCCGGCCGGGTGATGCCTCGCTTGAAGGCCAGCAGGGCGTCCCTCTCGCGGGGTATGCAGGCCGCTGCGCCAGTGCCATGGCGACCACCAGCAGCTGGCGGAGGCTGCAGTGCCTGCGACTGCGAGGCGGCTGCGGCCGCGAGAAGGAGAAGCAAGTGCAAGACGGCGGAGGGATGCATGGGCATGTGGGCTTAGTTGATGATTGTTGGTTTGTTTATTGTTGAAAGAGACACATGAGGAGCACTCTGTGAGATCGAAGTGAGAGTGGATGCGCTCGTGTGGCCACCATCTCCATCGATCGATCCTGATTATGGCCTTGTTTAGTTCCCAAAAAAATTTGCAAAATTTTTCACCTGTCACATCGAATCTGTAGACGTATGTATAGAGTATTAAATATAGATAAAAATAAAAACTAATTACACAGTTTGGTCGGAATTGACGAGATGAATCTTTTAAGCCTAGTTAGTCTATAATTAGACAATATTTGTCAAATACAAACCAAAATACTACTATTCTTATTTTGTAAAAAAATTTGGAAGTAAACAAGGCCTATATATAAAGCTGGATAGCAGCTTCAGTCTGCGGCCAAGTCACGGTCGTCGTCGAGTCGTCGCTGCCGGTCAGTCAACATCCGTGTACTGCCACTGCCAGTACAGAGAGGGCTTTGAAGGCCGATGCCAGTCGCTACATTCACCAATTGCAATTCCATAATCATATGGTTCGGATGAAATTAACGAAGTTGCAGACAGTTCTGTGCCAATTAATTAAAAGCATTCAGTGTTCTCCCTCTACTAGTGGAAAAATGTTGAATGGCTACATGCATCTGAATGAGAATTGAGCTCTGTTTTCTTTTCTTTTCTTTTCTTTTCTTTTCTTTTCTTTTCTCTCTACGTGTCTGTACTTACGGCTACTACTTGTTTCACTTTGTAATGGATGCAGGTATTGTGAGAATGTGTTAGAACCTAAGAAGAATCCTATATGCAGAACGAAGAAAGGATGGTTCTTATATTGATTTTTTGTTTTTTTGAGTGGTTCCCTACTGGTTCTGTGTATAGGAAGGTATATACAATGGCATAATATTCCCTTTCATTTACATTTCAGTGGCACAAACTTGCTACTTGAAGGGGGAACATAACTTGAAAATTCATGTATTAATGATAATTAATAATCTCCTTCGATTTTTGGAACATGCGTCTCTTGTTAGGTTGTGTCTGTCGCCTATGCCCACCGTACTTGGTTGTGAGTAGAGGCTTTGTTGTTATTGTAATTAAAACAGGAAGAAACTAAACAATAGACTGGATTCAATAATTTTTTTTCAAGAACACGACTTCACACATATTTCATTAGGAGCTTAAGCATTTCTGCCCTCATTTTGTAGCAAAATGGTGATTTTGCCCACATTTTTTTAACTTTGTGATTTTACCCCTGCGTTTTCTAAACAAAGAGAGACTCCTATTCCATGAAGTCTCCTTAACGGTGTTAACATTTGAACGAAAGGATGAGTTTGCCCATGTCATTTTGCCCTCGTTTTATTTTGCTCTCTATGTTTTTCCCCTATTTTCAGATCAACTTTTTGGCAATTTTAATATAGATTTGACAATTCGATCAATGCAAAGGTCAAGAAATTTTAGAAAAAATCGAGAACATCTCGCTTCTCGAGAAGATAATTTTTTTTTAAGTTTGACAAAAATATATTAAATAATATCAATATTTGTATATGTGAATAAGTATATTATGAAAGTATATTTCATGCTCAATCTAATGATACATATTATATATGACAAATATTAGTATATTTTTTATATATTTGGTCAAATTTAAAAAGATTTAACTCCCCGAGACGAGATGTGCATTTATTTGTGGACGGAGAGAATATGCTAATATCTTCTTTTTACTATAAATTTAACATATTTTATTTGAAGTGGGACCCACCTTATCTTGACTTTCCTTATTCTCCCTCTGTCCCAGACTCCCAACACTGGCGTGCTCACCCGAAACGGCCGGCGGCCAGCCGAGCAGGCAAAGCCTGAGCAACCCTCTTCGATCTCGCGATGTGCACAACACTAAGCTGTAGACGACGATGAGAAAGAGCACGGCGAACCAGAACTATCCATTTGGCATCGTTGAGATGCGCTGCATTTATTTTTTGGAAATTAAAATGCCAATCTTACATCAGCACTACCTCGTCACAAAATACAGTAGATCAGGTTCTTCGTATAGATTGGATTGGATATCCCTTGTAGATCCCACTACGTTTATATTAAATTTCTGTTTGAGAATCATGCCATTTGGAACCATGCCATTGAGCAAATAACTAAAATACTGTTTTGACAAGGCAAAGAAAAACGATAATATGATGAAATAAATAGTAACACTTGTTATAGGCTAATTCGTGGTCCATAGAATGAACACCATCATCAGCGCATATAAATATGACACATCTATCCAAGGTGCAACCATGCATGCACACATCCAGTAAGCGCAAAGCTCGTGGAGCAGCAACAGCGCAACAGCTAGCTAGCTAGCCACACCAGACAGCAATGGCGGCGGCCACCGGAACAACAACAAGCTTGTCGCGGCGTCTGGTTGTTGTTCTAGCGGCAGCGGCGGCCATGATCTGCCTGCTTGTCGGCAGCGCGGCGGCGCAGCAGGCGAGCGGCGTGGTGGCGATGTACAACCAGTACAACCCGGCGCAGGTGGAGTGGGACCTCGGCGCGGCGGGCGCCTTCTGCGCGACGTGGGACGCCGAGATGCCGCTCGCCTGGCGGCAGTGCTACGGCTGGACGGCGTTCTGCGGCGGCGACAGGTGACCAGGCGACGGCGCGGGTGGTGGATGAGTGCCACAACGGCGGCTTGGACCTGGACGCCGCCGTGTTCGGCGAGATCGACACTGATGGAGCCGGTGCAGCCAGCGGCAGCCTCGTCGTCGACTATCAGTTCGTGGATTGCCAAGATTAGAACTCCGACCCAAAGACTGAAAGACGGCTGCTACATTTTTTATTTATATATTCATATGTGAAATTATTGTCCTGCTGAATTGTATTTGTTTTCAAAATTATATTATGCAATTGACCGTGGATATATGTTTGTATTTTCTGCTACATTAATAGAAAGAAAATGCCGATTTGTTAAAAAAGTATTTAATGGTTTTCATTTCGTGGAAATACTTGCATTTGCATTCTGATTATATTGGATACGAATCGGATGTAGTAGTATGTAGCAACATATATATACTCCATCCGTCCCAAATTATAAGTCATTCCAAAAATCTTGAAGAGTCAAAGTTTTTCAAGTTTGACCAAATTTATATAGCAAAATAATAATATTTTTGGTACCAATCAAGTATTTTTATATTTCTCTCTATATTTTTAATCAAACTTAAAAATGGTTTGACTCTCCAAAATTCTTCGAATGACTTATAATTTAGAATGGAGAGAGTAGCATCGGATCAGACAGAAGAGACACATTGCGTAGCACGTACGTCCAAAGGAAAAAGTCTATTTTTCCTCTCCCAACTTCCATGGAAGTCTGCTTTTCCTCCATCAACTCCAAAACCGGACAAACCACCTCCCTCAACTTTTCAAACCATGCATTTTACCTCCATCAAGCGATTTCAAAGGCGGTTTTGCTACAGTGAATAGTGATTTTTGTCTTTTTCTTTTTTAATTAATTATTTCGGCCGAATCTTTAAAAAATTATAGTAAATCACAAAAAATTATAAAATAGAAAATCCAATTTTGTTGGACTCCATATAAGTAGATCTACACAATGAATATATAATATGGTATGCTTTAGTATAAAGTTTTTGCTATAAAGGTTTTGTCCTTTTATTTATTATTTATTTTTGCTAAATATTTGAAAAATCATAGTAAATTACAGAAAAATCATAAAATATAATTTTGTTAGACTCCACATGAGTATATCTACACAGTAAATATATATTATGGTAGGCTTTAGTATAATTTTTTATTGTAGCTTTAGATATATGCTTTTCTGTAATTAATTAAAATAATTCATAACTGCAGCTTCTATAGTTATTTTGTCAGAATAAAACATAAATATATTATATGTGCATTGTATATATATATACTTATGTGGAGTCTAAGAAAATTAGATTTTATATGTTATTATTTCTCTATGTTTACTATGATTTTTCAAAGATTCAGCCAAATAAATAAAAAAGAAAAAGAACAAAACCTTCATAGAAAAATTTGTACTAAAGCATACCATATTATATGTTTACTATGTAGATATACTTATATGGGTTTTAAAAAGGTGAATTTTCTATTTTATGATCACTATAGCAAACCATTATTTACTGTAGCAAAACCGCTTTCGAAATCGCTTTAGAAAGATAAAATGTACGGTTTGAAAAGTTAAGAGAGAAAAAACGGACTTTCATAGTTGGGAGAGAAAAAGTAGACTTTTTCCTGTCCCAAAATACTACCTTCCGTGGCCCAATTAAGAAGGTGGCAATGGACTGGGCATGTATACCATGTAAGTTGCAACATGGGCCAGAACAGGAAGGCCTGCTGAATTATTGTCCTGCTGAATTGTATTTGTTTTCAAAATTATATTATGCAATTGACCGTGGATATATGTCTGCATTTTCTGCTACAGCAATAGAAACAGACAATGTCTCCACCGATTTGTTAAAAAATATTTAATTGTTTCATTTTGTGAAAATGCTCGCATTTGCGTTCGGATTATATTGGATTCGGATTAGATATATAAGGTCTGCTTGGGACAGCTCCTCCACCTGCTCCTGATCCACAACATTCAGATCAAGATCTAAATTTTTTACCAAAAAGGCTCTAACTCCACCCACTCTAATCCACCAAATTATTGGTGGATCAAATTTAAGTTTGGTGGAGTTGAGGAAAATTATTCATGCTACAAATTACACACATTTGGCTCTAAACCAGTACATTCTTTTCTTTCTTTTCTCGCATCCCCGTCGCAAACACACGCCGAGCTCGTTGTCACCAAGAAATCACCGCCCGCCCGCATCTTGATTAAAAAACAGCAGGCTTACTGTTGAGCATCTCCAAAGGTTTTGGCAAATTGACTTGGCATTTGTTGCTATTTGCAAACTCCCAAAACAAAATGCAAAGCATAAAAGTAGGTCATCTCTAAGAGAATTGGCATATGGACTTGGCAAAGGATAAAAATAGAAGGTCTCTATGCGCGCGCGCTTTCTTCGCGCGTGACTTTGCTCGCGCGATCGGGTTTGCAAAGTCGTCTACAGTTTGGCATTTTTGCCAAGTTTGCTCCCTCATTTGCCAAGTTGCCCAAATTGCAAACTCCAAATGCAAAACCGTTGGATACCTCTTTTAATTTGGAGCTTTTTGGCAAATTACTCAAATGCAAAACCCTTCGAGATGCTCAGGTATAATAGTAGATGTGCTTGAAAATTGTTTTATCTAACATCGATAGTTCCGTATTAATTAAATAAGAGTTGTCCATAGGGTATATATGCATATCCCACCTGGCATAGTGGCCCATGGGTCCGCCCCGGACATGTGTCATGACTGCTTGTAGCATGCACCCAAGGTGGTCATGTCATCAAGCAAGGTTGATCTCCACTACCCCATGATTTATGATTCTTCACCAGCTTTAATTTGAACGGCAGGATAAGTCCTTGCTGTCTCTCTAGTATTTATATTACCCTGATCTTAGTGTCGATTTCCTCATGGGGCCTAGCCTAACTAGACTGTCCCAGAGTTCTTGGCTTCTTGCTCTCTACGAAGAATCTGAGACATCGTCTTGACTCTTGACCTCTATTTTTGAGGAAACAGGAGGGGTGTGAGCCCCTACTGAAAATTTATTCAAAGGAGTTAAAACTTACAAAGGAAGGAGTAAAGCCAGAGGAAAACTAAGAAACAAAAAAAGAAATGAAAAACAAGGAAAAGGTAACTGAAAGGAACCAGGCTATCCTAGATTTACTATCCATTAATCAATCCTTGGTGAATAACTCTTTTTAGCTCTCAGCAAAAGAAGCTGAAACTCAGTTCTGAAATCAGATTTCATTCTCAGCATACTTGGCTGCAGTTGTCGAAAAATTGCATCATTTCTCACTTTCCAAATAGTCCAGCACATTAGAATGATAATTTCCATGAAGAAGGGAACATCAAGCTGGTCCTTTAGGCTCTGCAAAATCTGAAAAGGGTCTAGGTTGGTGTTTATCTGCAGATTGATCCAGCCAGCACTGCAGTGCGAAGGGGCAACCCAGAAACAAATGGTCTTCAGATTCATCTTCAGTACTGGAGCACAAGACACAACTGTAATCTTGTAAAAACATGTGTTTTCTTCTAAGGAGTTCCCTGCAGCTTAGTCTGTCCTTGATGAGAAGCCAAAAAAAGACTTTGTGTCTTTTCTGACATGAACTATTCCATAACCATTTATAAACTGGATGTAGATTCCTGTGACCACTCATTTGCTTGTAGGCTCTTTTAACCGAAAAGATGTTTGAATTCCAGATGAACACCCATCTGTCATTTAGCTCATTCATTTGCATCTCTACTATCTGAGTTTGGAGTTGGATCATTTGGGTATGGGCTTGTTGAGACAAAGGCAGGTGAAAGAAAAGGGGACTGTACTTGCACTTTCAGCAAACGAGATATTTTTCTTCTTCACAAAAGAGTATAGTTCTGGGCAGCTGTGCATGACTGGCTCATTGCCCCAAAGGTCCTCCCAAAGAAGACATGATTTCCCATTGTTTATCTCCACCCTAGCCATTCCTTTAAATTTGTCCAGAAGCTTTAAGACATCCTTCCACCAAAAGGAGCCTTTTTTAGTATTTCTAGGTAATTTCCCAAAGTCATAATGAACCTCCCAGATCAATGAGACCCATGGGGTATCTTCCTTGTTAAAAAATTTACTCAAATATTTTAACACCAGAGCCTCATTTTGAGTTTGCAAGTTTAGTACACCGAGACCTCCTTCATCTTTTGATCTACAGACCACAGGCCATGCTACTTTTGGTTTCTGCTTGGCATTGACATCAGCCCCTCTCCAGAGGCAGATCTTCCTGAATTTATCAATCTGTTGGATTACAGTTTGTTGCAGAAGGAAGGTGCTCATGCAGAATGTTGGAAGGGCAGAAAAAATTGAATTTGTTACCTCCAGCCTCCCTGCCTGGTTTAAGAATGCTGAAGTAGCAGCCAACCTCCTTTCACATCTACTGACTAGAGGGGTGAAGTCTACCACCCTTGGCTTAGTTAGGCTTAATGGCAGTCCTAAGTAAGTGAATGGTAGGCTACCAACCTCACAACTGAAGGTTCTGGCTAAGTGTTGCATTTTTTGCTCACTTGTATTGATTGGTACTATAAAAGATTTTGAATAATTCACTTTTAATCCAGTTGATTCTCCAAAGCTATGAAGAAGAGCTTTTAGTGCCCATAATTGCCTGGAGCAAGCTTCCATTATGATTAAAGTATCATCTGCGTATTGGATCACAGGAAAGTCTGTAGTATGCCTCAGAGGAATTGGTAGATTAAATAATCCTTGTTCTCTAGCTTTGTTCAAGACTGCCTGGAGGAGATCAGCAGCTAAGACGAACAAAAGTGGGGATAGGGGGTCCCCTTGCCTTACTCCCCTCCTGCAATGAATGGTTTTGCCAGGTACTCCATTGAGGAGCACCGATGAGTTGCCTGAGTTTAAAATTGCTTGTATCCAATTAGTCCATTTTTGCCCAAATCCTTTTGCTCTCACAATCTCCAGAATAGCCTTATGCTCAATCTTGTCAAACGCCTTCTCAAAGTCTAGTTTCAAGATTATGATCTCTTTCTTTGACTTGTGACAGATGTGTATGTATTCCAGAGCCCAAGCCAGGCAGTCTTGAATGGTCCTGGATTTAATGAACCCATACTGGTTCTTGTGAATGAGACTCTTAATTTTGCTTTGTAATCTGTTGGCTAGTAACTTGGTTAAAATCTTTAGTGAGGTATTTAGAAGTGAGATTGGCCTGTAGTCAGAGACCTCTTGGGGGCCATCCTTCTTTGGAATTAGGGTGATATATGAGCTGTTGATGCTTCTGAGACATAAATTTTCATCAAAAAATGCCTGGCAGAGATTATAGAAATCTGAAGCTATAAGTGACCAACAACCTTTAATAAATTCATTAGTGAAACCATCTGGCCCTAGAGATTTATCATTTGGCAATCCATCTACCACATCATCTATCTCCTTTTTTGAAAAAGGAATTTCCAACTGCTGTAGTTCTTCCTGTCTCTGTACTAGTCCATTTAGATCAAATACCATGCTACTGAACTCAGATGTCCCTAGTCTTTGCTTGAAAGAATCCCAAAGCAGAGCAGCCTTTTCTTCATGTTGCTGGCAAGAGTTTCCTTGGGTATCTTTGAGAACTGCAATGGTGTTTCTTCTATGTTTGATTGTGGCATGAGCATGAAAGAATTTTGTCCCAGCATCTCCTTCCCTCACCCACTTTATCTTCCCCCTCTGTTTCCAATAAATTTTCTGTTGCTTCAAAAGGAAGATCAACTTCTCAGTCACCAAATTCCTGAAGTTCCATTCAGGTAAAGAAAGATCTCTAAGTATCTCAATTGTTTCTAGGAAGTGTAGGACTGACTTGATGTTATTTATGGTTCTAGCTAGATTTGGCAATTGTTGTTTCCAAGTTCTCAATCCTTTTCTGAGATTTTTGAATTTTGCAGTGAGAAGCCTGGCTGCATCAGAAATACCCTCCGGTGATACCCATTCTTGAACTACCACTGAAGCAAAGTCATCATGATTAAGCCAATAGTTTTCGAAGCGAAAAATTCTGCCTTGAGGGATTTTGGTGCCAATCTCTACCACACATGGCCAGTGGTCCGAGGTCTCCATCACTAGAGTTTTGACTAGAGTGTTTGGGTATCTACTAGTCCATGAGTCAGAGGAGAAGAACCAATCTAGCCTTTCTAGTAGAGGGGGAAATTGCTTATTAGTCCACGTGAAGTGTCTTCCATGTAAAATTCAATGAGGCTAAGTCTGTTTATAGCTTCATTAAAAAGAAACATTTCATTTACATCATCCCCCTCTCTATTTTTGTCCTCAGGTCTTCTCATCAAATTAAAATCCCCCACAATAAGCCAATCAATTTCCTCTGGCATTTGGATTTCTCTAAACCAATTTAGGAAGTCTCTTTTACCAATAGTTGTCCATGGTGCATAAACTGTTGTAAGTAACCTGCTGTCATTGCTGAACTTGGAAGTGAACTGAATAGAGATAGCATACTCATTACTAAAAGTCAAATTGCCTACGAAGGCACTGCTCTTCCACACAACTAGGATGCCCCCTGAAGCACCTATAGAAGGTAGGTATTCAAAGGAATCAAAGGCTGGGGGCAGAAATTTCTGATGAAAGCCATGTCAAACACCTATCTTTTAGTTTCCTCTAAACAAATAATCTCACATTTGCTCTCGGTGATTTTGTCTCTGACAGAGTCCCACTTCTTTCCCGAGTTCACTCCACACACATTCCAGTTTAGAATCTTCCAAGTTCTGTTGTTGGCCATAAATAAGAACTGTAGTGGCTAACGTTTCAGCAGTTCTTGCTGTCGTCTTCATCATTCTTCCTTTTGCTTGCTTCATCATCTTCATCATTCTTCCTTTTATCTGCTTCATCTCCCCCCTGCTTGCTCTTCTCATCCTTTCCCTTTTTCTGTTTTTCCCTATTGGGTTTGTTTTCTTCTTCTTAAAAAGGATATGATCATCAACCAGATCTGGTTGAATCTGACAAAAGGAAGTACCGATCTTTTTCAGAGATGAGGATGATAGAGTTGGGGGTTCAGAAGAACAGCCCACACAGTTTCTTGCCTTGCAAACATTTCCTTTGTATCCATTGTAGCTTGCCTTGACCCTATCACTTCGTCTGACCACTGAATCCACTACTGGAGTAGCAGGCCTAGATTTTCTAATTCTTTTTTTCCTAGAAAGACCTCATCCACTTCCTAGTCCTGAATGGCTTCCTCAATTGCCTTGACTCCAACAGGCTCTTCAGCAAGGTAAGCACAACTGTCTGAGGTATTGGGCTTCTTGTTCATAGAAATGAAAGCAGTCCAATCACCCTCATCTCTTAGTAGGTCGGGAAGGCCTGAAAGGATTAACTGCTTGGCCTAGGAATATTGGGCCGGAGCCCGAAGAAGAGCTTGAAATAAGCCCAACCATTTCGCAGGTATTTCAATGAGGAATTTGTCAGCAGACCCACTCTTTTTAGCTGGTTTTGGCGCGAACCAAGGAGGATTTAAATGGCTTGGATATGGAGCAGGAGGTTTGTTGAAGAAGGTCTTAACCATTCCCAACTGAATGTTATTCTGGAAAACCGGCTCTATATCCACCTCTGCCTCATGTTGAATTTGATTCACATGTTGTGCTACCAGATGCTGCTCCAGGTTTTGCTGCTGACCTAAATTTTCTTGCTCAGGTTGGATATAATTCAGATCATGTTGAGTTGCTAAGTTTTGGTCCTGTATTGCCAAATTCTGATGATCTTCTAAATCATTCTCCTCTACATCCATCATCAGCTCATCCTCTGGAATCTCATGGTGAAGGAAGTTTTCCCAAGGGTTAATTTGGGGGATGGCAACATTAAAATCCAGGTTGTCTTCAACATTCCCCTGGGTTTCCTCATGCTGTTGTTCTAGCTCAAAATGTGCCACCATCTGAATCTCTTCCTGCACTTGTTCATTACTAGGATGAATTATCATCTCCTGCAAATCATCCACCCCTAGAACCTCATTCAAGTCCTGCTCAACAATGACTGGAGCTTCATTTAGGTTAATCTGTTGATCTCCCTGCTATCCAGCAGCAGGTAGCTCCTCAGGCCAGCCAGGCCAGTTTTCTTGCTGCTGTTCCTGAAAGTTCTGTCCACGTGCTAACTCTTGACCTTGCATGTGAGCAAACTGATTCTGATCAGCATGTACTGCAATGGGTGCCAGTACCTGTTGACCCAGGCCAAAAAAGTTAAAGAGCGGTGGACCTTGGTCTGGTTTTGGGGAAGGGATTGGGTCCTCATCTGGTGGTCCATTGCTTATGTTTTCATGTTGTAATATTTCCACCTGAATAGTCCAAGAATCACCATCATAACCCACTGTGTCAGAGAAGACAATAAAGTGTGGAATCGAAGCAAGATCAACTACCCTTGCTCTGACCAACATCCTAGTTAAATGGTTAGGATTGTCGTCCCAGCTAATAGCCTTTCCAAGGGGCCCCATAACTGTATCCACGTACTCTTGCTTCCAGTAACCATTCGGGAACCCCATGAGCATGAGCCAACATTCCTGGTTGAAGTTAACTCTCCTCCAATTTCTTCCTTGATTATGCTTGGTGAAGGAAATGTGGACATCCCCATAGGGGTGGGGGCTTTCTGACACAAACCTATCTCTGTCATATTCATTCTTAAATCTTACAAAGGCCTGTCCTAGATGACAAGGCTGCACCTCTCTAATGTTTACTCCCCTATGCTCCTCCAGAATTTCCCTAAGAATCTCCTCCACTGTAGGAAAGTGAAGAGGATTACCATGCAATGGATTGATTGTCACGATCACCAAATCTTCATTCTTGCGCATTGGCCTTCTCCCAGCAACCACTCTAACCATCCTCGGCCTATTGGGCACATCTTCTACATGCATTCCTCTTGGCTTGAATGGACCCGGATTGGCCCTCTGGTAAGCCATGGTTGGCGCTTCACCCTCACCTGAAGCTTGTGATGGCGCTTCACCCTCTCCTGAAGTTTGTGTCGAAGGTGTAGAGGGTAGAGAGAAGTTGTGGAACTGAGGTTTTCTATAGGCTGTTGACCTCCCCAGCATCAACGTTGTGTCTGGCGAGAGGGTCTTTGAAGCCTCTGGTCCACCTGTCAATGGGCGCAGTCTATCTGGCCAGCAAACCACCATAAGCTCCCTTGGTGGCACAGTCTGCGAGGAGTATAGTTGAGATCTGGCCCAAGCAGTGAATGATTTGAACACTGGTGGTAGCATTAGCGTTGGCTTTGGGAAGATCAAAGCTTGCTGCCACTCTGTTAGCTGCTGTAAAACCCCCCTCTTTACTCCTCGAATTACTATTCCCTAGACAGGTGCTTGCAATGTGTCCCCCACGCCTGCAGGCCCAACACTTAATGCTAAATCTGCATGCCTCTCTGCGGTGATCTTCTGACAGGCATCGAGAGCAAAAACCGGGATGCTGGCTTTTTGAAAGATTTTCTCTTAGCCAGGGTTGACTGGCTAAAGAGCCAAAATTCAAACTTCGACCAAGTTCAACACTGGGTCCCTTTTGGAAGAACTGACCAACCGGTTGCTTCCCTTTAGAGGAAGAATGCACATGAACATTTTTATCAGGGAAAGAAATGCGACTGAAAACACTTCTTTTCTTTTTTTGATGATTGTCTAAAGGAACTCTATTTGCACCAGTGAGCACTGAACTTCTAACTACATCAGCGTAAGAAAGGTTCGATCTGAGAACACTAGGACTGGCTTTGGCTGCTTTCTTTTGAACTGACCAAGAGGCTTCTTCTTCAGAGCAGAAGGATTTCCATTCTTTGAACCAATGAGGTCCACCATTACTCCAAAGATGAAAGTAAATCTTGTAAAGGGAGCACTCAAAGGAATGAAGCTTAACAACATGAAAACCCACACCACTGAGAGAAACTGAGAAACGAAACACTCTATCAGACAAAGGGAGAACCTCAAAGTCTTCAGCAACACCACCAATGGTGGCCTGAAGAAGGAAACCCACCGAGACAGGGGAGAGCTTAAGTTTGCAACGCCCAAAAGAGGCAACAAGGAAGAAAGCACGACCAGGCACCGCCGGAGAAACCGAACAGCCAAACTTACTTTGGATTACATCCTGAACGCCCACCCCTGGGTGAAAGTTCAGGCCCTGGAGGTCCAGCGCCATTAAAGCGACAACTTCAGCGCGCCAGAAATGGTGGCGATTTTGCCGAGTCCCTTTTTCAGCTGATGGTCACCGGTGCATGTGCCCCATCGCCGATGTGCTTCACAGTTCTTGAAGTGCTTAGACAGAGATCGCGCGCTGGTGATGTGGCCCAAGCACGCGCCCGACCGCTGGGCGCTCGTCGTGGCGCAGCTCCCCGGGCGCACGCCGCGGGAGGCCTAGGAGCACTACGAGGCGCTCGTCGCCGACGTCGACCTCATCGAGCGGTTGGCCCCTTCCTGGCCGCGCTCTGTTACGCGCCGGGCGCCGCGGAGTTGCACAGGCTGGAGCACCACCGGGCCAACAACGACGGCGGGTCGCTGAAGCTGGATCTAGCATAGCACGGTGCCTCGCGTGCGCTCCTCCGTTGGGACGGGAGCCGCCGCCGCAGAAGGCGAGACGACGGCGCGGCAGTTGGAGTTGGATCTAGATCGTCAGCGGGAGCTACTCGTCGAGGCCGGCGGGACAGAGCAGCGGCGGGGCGTGGGCGGCGGCGGCGGCGGCGGCGTCCGTTGCTGTTTGAGCCAACGATCGGATTTGAATCCGACTCTTGACCTCTATATTCATTTCTCCGGCACACTACCACACTACCACCTTTGTTCTCCAACCTTACCTTACAATACAAAGTTGAGGTATCTTGACCTCTGGTAAGCAACATTTTCTGGCAGACTGCCTCCTTAACTTGGTACCGAGCTAGTCCAGCGTACAAATTTGATCTTTCATCAACAAATTTAATCTTACTATTACTAATTATATGCCCCAGCGGAGGCTCCACATCAATTCCCTCTAGACGCTCTAACAAAAGATAAATCACCGAAATTCTCATCGTCACGATTCACGATCCAAAGTCGTTCCTGTTGGGTTACACAGATGGCTACTCACTAGCACAATTTAAATAACCGTGTAAATAACCAAGATCACATGTATATATATGATCATAGATTATACCTTCCCGACGGATGGCGCGGCGGAAGACTTGGTGGAACTCGCGTAGTTGATGTCGAGGAAGTAGTCATACGGTACGACTAAGTGCACAACGCAGCAACACCTCTACAGACGTCCACAAGTACGGAGAGGAGAATGACGGCAACACAGCATGCCAGCACTCCCGATGCCGCGGACTGCAACAGATCAACCAGCACGGCACAAGAACCCTCCACGGCCTCTCCTGTATGTCCGTGCACAAGCATAGAGAGGAGGCGACCAACTAGTGGTGGCGGCGTGTGTGTGGTGTATCTCATTAAGTTAATCACCGGCTGGCCGCGTCATTAGAATATATAGATATGCTAATGGGCCAAAAGCATGGGCCGGTTGGGCTTGACTCGTGGGTATTTGTCCAACAATCTCCCACTTGCACAAGAGTCAACCAACCAACATGCTTATGTGTTGCAATATCCTAGATTCAATCCAATTGATCCATTTGTCCTTTGAGTTCTTTCTCTTTAAGTGTGTAACCCCATAGGTTCATGCAATCAACAGCTATGATCCAGAAACCATTTCTGCTCAATAGTTAGCATTGGCATCTAGCAAGGTGTACTAACTCCCGAAAATTCACGAAGATCATATCTTGCACAACCTATTAACACTCACTATTACTATGTCTCTCTGCCACACGACACCTAGCCAAGTACAAGGCGAGTGTAGTGCTACCCTTGGTTCTTAGCCATTTCTCGCTCCGATACCACTCTTGGGCTACACGGATGGCTACTCGCTAGCACAAATTAAATAACCATATAAATAACCAAGATCACTTGCATGTATATGATCATAGATTATACCTTCCCGACAGACGACGCGGCGGAAGACTTGGTGGAACTCGCGTAGTCGATGTAGTCGACGTTGAGGAAGTAATCGTACGGTACGACTAAGTGCGCAACGTAGCAGCACCTCTACAGTCGTCCACATGTACGGAGAGGAGAACGACAGCAACACAGCATGCTGCGCTCGCCGATGCCACAGACTGCAACAGATCAACCAACACGGTACAAGAACCCTCCACGACCTCTCCTGTACGTCCGTGCACAAGCACAGAGAGGAGGCGGCCAACTAGTGGTGGCGGCGTGCGTGGTGTATCTCATTAGGTTAATCACCGGCTGGCCGCGTCATTAGAATATATAGATATGCTAATGGGCCAAAAGCATGGGCCGATTGGGCTTGACTCGTGGGCATTTGTCCAACAATCTCCCACTTGCACAAGAGTCAACCAACCAACATGCTTATGTGTTGCAATATCCTAGATTCAATCCAATTGATCCATTTGTCCTTTGAGTTCTTTCTCTTTAAGTGTGTGACCCCATAGGTTCATGCAATCAACGACTATGATCCAGAAACTATTTCTGCTCAATAGTTAGCATTGGCATCTAGCAAGGTGTACTAACTCCCGAGGATTCACGAAGATTATATCTTGCACAACCTATTAACACTCACTATTACTATGTCCCTCTGCCACACGACACCTAGCCAAGTACAAGGCGAGTGTAGTGCTACCCTTGGTTCTTAGCCATTTCTCTCTCCGATACCACTCTTGGGTTACACGGATGGCTACTCGCTAGCACAAATTAAATAACCATGTAAATAACCAAGATCACTTGCATGTATATGATCATAGATTATATCTTTCCGACGGACGGCGCAGCGGAAGACTTGGCGGAACTCACGTAGTCGATGTAGTCGACGTCGAGGAATTAGTCGTACGGTACGACTAAGTGCGCAACGCAGCAACACCTCTACAGACGTCCACATGTACGGAGAGGAGAACGACAGCAACATAGCGTGCTAGCGCTCGTCGATGCCGCAGACTACAGCAGATCAACCAGCACGGCGCAAGAACCCTCCATGGCCTCTCTTGTACGTCCGTGCACAAGCACAGAGAGGAGGCGACCAACTAGTGGTGGCGGCATGCGTGGTGTATCTCATTAGGTTAATCACCGACTGGCCGTGTCATTAGAATATATAGATATGCTAATGGGCCAAAAGCATGGGCCGGTTGGGCTTGACTCGTGGGCATTTGTCCAACAGTTCCAATGAACACTTTTAGTAGAACCTTCTCGATGACCTTGCACAGTCTCTCAAACCCTTAAGGATCACCTTATCATCCTCCTAAAAGGATTCCTAGCACTCTCTACAAGGACAAAGACTATAAATTCGCTAATTGATTATCGACTCTGTCAAGTTAAACGAAATCAACCCGGAGCCAACAATGATCAAATGCCAATGTCAGGAAAATACTTGGAAAAGATGTTAATCAAACTCCCTAATCCCTTTATGAGTATTCATCAATCTCTTAGACATGAGGAGTGGCCTCAATGCCAAAAGTCTCTTCTCTAAATCGTCTGGTCAAAGTTAGAGATTTGACGGAGCGTCCAACCTGATCTATGAAAACCTCATAACTGGTCAAATCCATCTCTTACTGGAAACAAGGTCAGTCAAGACTCCATCTCTAATCTTGGTGGCCTAGTAGTCATGCCAAATCTCATGAATTATCTATCATGTTCTTATGATTTAATCAATTCTCAAATCACTGGATGCACTTGATAACTAGGCCTCAAAACCTAGCTATCACTAGCCTAACATGTCACCTAAACTACCCTAGAGACCCCTTGCACAAGCATGATGAAGTTCACCTAGAAATCAGACTTAAATCACAAGTGAGCAACATGAGTACTATCACTACGTGCAGCCAGTGGCAGAGCTGGTCAATTTTGACGCCTAGGGCTACTATCAATTGACGAGCTATATCGTCTATATATATATATATATATATATATATATATATATATATATGGGACTAATATCGATAATAACAAAATAAAGCTCAAAGATGCATAAGTTTAAATGATATCTAAATTTCATATTTAAATCCATGATATAATTGATATAACATGAAAGTAGTTTTAAAAAATACCTAACCAATTATGGTTTGGTGCACTCTCCTCTCATATCTTCATCAAGAGCTTCATATGGACCTGAACCTACACATGAATTTGGTTTGTAAGAACATTAGCAATACAGTCCATAAAATATAATTGAACAGTTGACAAAAAAGATAGTAATATATGAAAGCAACATACCACTTTCTCTAGTTTGAGACAATGGAGGTAAATTTTTGAACCGAGACTTTAATTCTTGAAAATGATATAAAATGTCATCATCCTTGATGTTTGCAAAGACATCTCGCTCAATATATATAGCAAACCATCCTGTGATCCAACCATTCACCTCCCATCTTATTTCTCAACTCATTTTTCACAAATTTCATAACTGAGAAGGCTCTCTCAACAGTGGCAGTAGCATCCACCCCTTATATTCCTCCTCCTCCTTCTTACCACCATGGTTCATCACATGTGCCACACTTTGCCTTTGATTTTTGAAATCCTCATAAGCCCTTTCTAGACTTATTGTGATCTATACCATTACAATGGGCATCAATCAATTCACGCCCATCCTTCCATCCACGAAATCCATTAACCGTGGAAGCATCAACACCATAATTTGTGACACTGGTTGTGTAATTGGTGCAGGAGCAGGAGAAAAAAGATATAATTGTCCTTGTCCTCTTCATTATGCAACTCTAAAGACTAGAAATTTGACGATCAATTAGCAATCATGGTTCATGGAGCCTGAATGCCTAATGGAGATGCTGCGTGCACCCCGCAGCCTGACTAAATGCCTGATGGTGACGCAGCCAAATTAACAATTGCCAAATTAAAAAAATTGATTTGGGAATTACCGATGCTACCTGCCTGATTGCCTGATGGCGATGCGCCCTGGGGCTATGACCTCCCTGCTTCCCTGGTGCCGTACTGCCGCGGCGCCGTGCAACATGGCAACCTGCTGTGCTGACGAAGTGACGAGCGAGAGCAGCGACGGCGCCCGGTGCCCGCGACCTGGGACTTTGGCGAATGGCGACGGCAATGTTGCGCGCCTGCGACGGTAAGTCAAGTCGAACGAGAACTACCTGCGCGACAGTTCGAGTTCGGAATTTCGATCATCGTCAGTTCAAGAGCGAGATAGAGGAAAATTTTGGCTGCCGTGTCCAGCGTCCAGCGGCCACCGAGTGCTCGTCTTGTTTTTTGGGGCCGGAGGTTTAGAGGATTTGGTCCAATGACTAGGGCCAGACCAAAAACATACCTATACTCTAAAGAAAAATTTGGCCCACGACTAGGGCCATGGCCCCAGTGGCCCCAGGCCCAATTCCGCCCCTGCGTGCAGCCAAAACACACGGGACGCGGCTACCGATATTGAATTAACTCAGTTGCATCTACTATACTCAACTTTCTACCCTAGGAGTCTTAGTTGTAAGGGGGCAAACCCAACTCAAATTAAACCACCAGGTACAGCCGTAGCTGGTAGCCATCGCCGTCACCTGCAGCTTCCAATTCCTCCTGGATTATCACCCTTGAATGCATATGCACGGCTGCAGGATCTGCTC
The DNA here is from genome assembly GCF_000003195.3 of Sorghum bicolor. Classification (NCBI taxonomy): domain Eukaryota; kingdom Viridiplantae; phylum Streptophyta; class Magnoliopsida; order Poales; family Poaceae; genus Sorghum; species Sorghum bicolor. Next base: position 62,966,478 of record NC_012874.2, read on the forward strand.
AAACATGCATGATGACCAAAATATCAGCTGTCTCATGGCGAGTAGGTCATCAATGATTGCTCACGCCAACTGGAAAGGTGTTTGATCTCTCTTCTTGATAGCCATTAGAATTCTTCATAGGCTAGCTATTTGGAAACCATTGGGATGCTCTTTGGACACTTGCAACTGTAAGTAGCTCTCAGCCAACCTCTCTAATAGTGTTAGCTTTTAGGAGCATCTCATAGTATTATTAGGCCCACATGACACACTTACATGTTCTTGGAATGTGTATATGAGCCAAGCTCTTGCTAATCAAAAGCTAGTTTTCTCTCTCTCTCTCTTTTATTAAAATATGAAAAAAATACTTAGAGCTAGCCTATGAGCCAACCACTGTGGATGCCCTAAGTACTCATTCACTCACTTGTCACTCATAGCAGCCAAAGGTGGTCATGTCTAAGAGTTTTGTTGCCGAGGGCCGAAGGCCTAACTAACTAGACCAACAATGGGAGCCAATTCAAACCCTAACTACTCCATTGATCACATTGAACATAGCTAGACCAACAATGGCTTCCTAGTTGGCCTAAGAGCATCTCCATGTGTTTCCTATAATTTACTTGTGAAGGACCGAGCAGGCGACTAGAGCACTTGAATATGTGAGCCAATTCAAACCCGCCATAGTATATCTCAATTCTTGACATCAGTCAAAATATGCCCTCCATTAATTCTCCGGGTATATCCTATAAATATCTGATGGGAGACACTAGAGTAGATGATGAATTAATGGTCTCTAAATTTAATACAACTCTTCCTGTCCCTTCCTGTCTGACCTTCGCTCTACTCCTACCGGCCTTGTTTGTAGCAGAACAAACTCAACTCAAAATTGTTGTCAAAAAAAAAAAAAACTCAAAATTAAACCCCCACCAGTTGCAGCAGTAGCTGGTCACAATTAACAAGCACACTGGTCGCCAATCGCGGATCAACATGACACGCACAGCTCGGTAATGGCATGCATCACTCGGCTTCCACGTCTGTCACTACCATCTGTGGCACCCGACAAAAGCCTAAATATACTTGGCAAAGAGTACATAGTAAATTTTTGGTCGATAAAGAGGTCTTTTTATCGTGTGCTATTTTTCGAACACCCGGCAAAGCCAAAGATATGAACGAAAAAAGGAAAAAAAAACCAAGGTAGATGTTGCCGCCCCTCCTTGTCCAAGCTTGTTCACTTCTGCTGAAATAGTCAACCATCTATACATCAAAGAACTCTCAATGCAATCTGATAAAATGTCTTGTTTGCATTATAGTGCTCTACAATTATCTTCTAGAAGATACCACGAGTTTGATTAGTTCCAAAAGTCCAAGCGGCAGCCCAGCGAGGAAAGGATTGGCAAGAATCACATACCTTGGGCAGCAGTAGGAGTAGTGAATATCATGGCACATGCCAAAATAAAAAAAATGTGGAACATGGCGTGGGGGTGGGAGGGTGAGAGTTGGGGGATATAGAGTTTCTATGGAGCGTAGAAAGTTATGAGTTGGAGAGAAGATTTAGCAGCTTTTTATTTTTAAGAAGTTCTTTTGTCAAGTTTGGAGTGGTGTTTTCTTCTTGTTTTTTGCCAAAAAAAAAAAACTCAAAGAGAACGAAAGCTCATTTGCCAAAGTTTCTTGAGATGCTCTAACAACCCACCTTTGGACGGCCCTCTCTCCCGTCTCCATCCATCCAACCGCCCAGAACCAGAATCTACCTCTACATGTATTTTTGTTTACAGTAATGCTATGTAGACTAGTGATCGTGCACACAAGATTATTATTAACACTATACTAGAATATCTCGACCATAAACAAGTCACCACACACACAAACGAAAAACTAGTAAATGAACTATATAACCACACAATGCAAGATCACTGACAACACTGAATCACTGACATACTTCGCCCCACCACTTTCATGGGATATACTTGCATGATCGCATAATTATAATATAAGGATGGTGCATCGGAGTCCAGGCTATTTATGGTGACTAAACAGTCCCATAGAGATGCATCGGCAAACGAGGCAGGGCTTGTAAGAAGAGTGGCTCAGCTAGCGCGAGACTTGTAGTGGATTCCTTCAGCTCAATTGCATGAACATATGGAGGCTTGGTCCACATGAACCCCTGCAAAAGCCGTGCGAATAGCATCATTGTAACAGAACTGGCAAGTGACACCGCTGGACATCCCCTCCGGCCAGCACTGAACGAGATGAACCTAAGGTCAGGCTCGGTGAGGACCACATGTGCATGCTCGGACTTGTTGTCTATCATCAGATGTCGCTCTGGCTGGAACTGGAGAGGAGCATCCCAGGCATCAGAGTTTCTGCCAAGCCCCACCCGGCTCAGAAGAACATGGCAGCCCTTTGGAATGAGGTAGCCAGAAACTATGGTGTCTTTCATGGCGACATGAGGTAGGTTGAAAGCATGGTAAGGGTGCAAGCGGAAGGCCTCCCTTAGGCACGCTTTCAGATAGTTGAGTTGAGGGATGTCAGATTCTTGGACGAGCCTATCTTTGCCAACCACATTGTTTAGTTCATGTACTGCTTTATGCATCACCTCTGGTTTGTTCATCATCTCCGCGAGTGCCCACTCAACCGCGTTCGATGGATTGTCAACAGATGCAAACATTATCTCCTGAAAATGACACCATATATTAAGAAGGAGAAATCACTGCAAACAACATATGAGTACGTAGAAAAAAGGAACAACCCTAAAAATTGATCAAATTGGAAGAATCAAAATATAGAACACCTAATTATTCTTACAAACAAAGATAGAGACACGCATGCATGTGTGTGCACACCCCCCCACATGTAATTCCAAACAATACTCTTACACAAGAAGAATTCAAGACTTTACTGTGTACAAATAATTCTATTGGGATTGCAACACAATAAATAATACTAATGTCTTACCGCTGTCTGTGCTTTTATTTCATCAAACGATAAAAGGGGTCGCCCTTGTGAGTCCTCAAGAGAAACTAGGACATCAAGAAAATCTCTGGCCTCTCTGTTGTCACCATGTTTCCGAAGACTATGCCACTCATGGATCCTCTCTTGTATAATAGGATCATGCAACCTGTTTAGTGTGCTCATTACACTCTTGGCAGCCTTCTTATGACCGTCAAGATCGAGGGCAGTAACTATCCACGTCCAAACAGTAGGGGTGTAATCTGATATGGAGAAACTGTACACGTTGTTGAGCAGTGTGAAGAGCGCGTCTACATGCGCCACCTCCTCAGGACCGGGGCTCCTGCTGCCATTGTTGCCAGAACCAACAGCAGCAGCAAAGAAATGTCTCGTGCCGAACATGAGGCTCCGTACCATGTTACCACAAAAATGCTGGGCTACATGGCGTACATCAACGATGCCGCTGTTAGTTCCATTAGCTGATGTGTTGCATTGGTTGTACACAAACCTGATGAGGTGGTCGGCCTCCTCCGCTCGTTGGCGCTTTAGTCGCTGCTCCATTGACATGGACAGGATCTCGGAGGTGAGAACCCGCCTCATCTTCTTCCACTGCTCCCCGTACGGCGACAGGCTTGAACACCTGTACCCGAAGCTGAACAGTCTGGAGGCGAATGTCAGGGGGCGAGACGCGAAAACTGCGTCGTTCTTTCTGAGAACATCACGGGCTACCACTGGGCAGGCAACAACTACAACATGCACGGCTCCAAAGCGGAGGCAGAGGACATTGGTGTTCATATCCTTGAGAAGGCGATGAATCCATCGAAACACCGGCCTTTTCAAAACCAGACCGTGCATGCTACCAAGAACAGGCAACCCTGCCGGCCCTGGCGGCAGTCGGTGCAGCTCGGTTTTCTTGAGCGAAGTTGCTTTGACTCGGTAGAGAAACAAAGCTAGGCAAAGCAAGGTGCAAAGTACTGTAAACAGAGCGACGGCATATGCATGGCTAGGTGCTGGTGTCATGCTTGATGGTGGGTTCAAGCTCATCTTATATATTTGTGTTGGTAAGTACATGGATCTATGTTCACCTCAGTGTGCGGTCTTATTTGGGCAAGGCTGCAAGTTTGTGTTGATGCGCTTGTTCTATTGTTGATGAGCAATGTGGGAGCATATATATACTGGTTGAAGAGAGAAGACCTCTACGGCACCTGATAAACTTAGATTGGCATCCTGTTGTCATTTAGTGGTTTTCACATACATGTCACAAATACTTAATAGTCACTAGTACACAGAGGTTCTAAGCCGGCGGGGGTAAAATATTTCTACAGGCGGTTTTAGTTATAATGCGCCTGTGTTGAAAATTTGTACGGCTAGAATTGAAAACCGCCTGTATAAAAGGCTCAGTACAGACGGTTATTGTAACAAATCCGCCTGTGTAAATGCATCATTTACACAGGCGGTTCACATAACTGAACCTGTGATTTATCTTCCTATAAATACCCCAGAACCCCTTCTTCCTCCTCGGGCAGAACTGTAGGTAGCAGCCACATTCCATTGGAGCATATCTTGGAGGTCCAGTTTTTCCAAAATACAAGAGGGGAGGTTTTGATCTTCATTTCTTGGAAGGAGGTGGCTAAGAAATGTTAGTTGATGCCTCTAATGCCTCATTTTGTGCCCTCTTGCTCAATTTGAGCTACTTTTTGGATCTAGGGTTTCACCATGAGAGAGAGAGTAGAATAGCTAGGTATGGTCTATTTTGCTCAAATAAAGTTGCTTATGATGGATATATGATGTCTCTCCTATCTTGTTTTTTATGTTTACTTCTCTAATTTGTGAATCCAAGAAATATATATGTAGTAGTTTTCATGAATGGTGTTTTCATGCTTGGGAGAGAAAGATAAGTTTTCTTTTTAGTTTTTTAAATTATATGGTTTAGGATGTTATTTTTTATGTAAATTTGATTTAATTACGCGATAAGCATTTTTATATATGAGGTTGCTTCAGATGTTGCCTCTCCTCTCACCATTTCCATGTTTCATTCTCAAATTTTTTAGTGATATAATATATTTAGTTTCAATCAACAGTGTTTTTGTACCTTGTCAAATTTATTTTAGTGATATAAAGATATATATATTTATGGTTTTGTCTTTATTTTTGATACTTGTTTTACTTTTTCAATTTGATTTAATTGTTAGGTGTTCTTTTATTTTTGATGACAGATTTTTGTAGACAATATTTCAATTAATTTACTAACTTTTCAACAGGTCAAAATACAAGGTTTGAGGTTTTGATCTTCATTTCTTGGAAGGAGGTGGAGGTGGCTAAGAAAGGTAAGTTTTCTTTTTAGTTTTTTAAATTATATTGTTTAGGATGTTATTTTTTATGTAAATTTGATTTAATTACGCTATAAGCATTTTTGTGCCCTCTTGTATAAGATGTTGCCTCTCCTCTCACCATTTCCATGATTCCTTTTTCAATTTGATTTAATTGTTAGGTCTTCTTTTATTTTTAATAACAAATATTCGTAGACAATATTTCAATTAATTTACTAACTTTTCAACAGGTCATGATGGAGAGGTCCTTATGGATGTATAACTTATCAAGACTAGATCCATCATATATACCTGAGGTGCATAGGTTTGTTGATGCCGCTAAGAACCATGCTTTGAGAACAAAGACGAAGCATATATATTGTCCATGCTACGACTGCAGAAATATTCTTCTATTTGAAGATACTGAAGTAATCATTTCTCATCTAGTCTGTCGAGGATTTATGAAGGATTACTTGATTTGGACAAAGCATGGAGAGGGTAGCTTAGCGCCTTATACAGTTGGGGACCCAGCACACATCGACACCGATGGTCTAGGCATGCCTGCTGATCAGTTTTTCCACGACACACCCAGAGTGAACATGTTGTGCCAAATGTTACCGCTGGTGGATCTGCTGGGGAAAATGATGGTGCAAGAACTCATGTCTTACCAAATGATACGGCTGCAGAACACGTACTATGCAAAGAAGCTGATCAGTCCGCTGACTATGGGTGTCGAGAAGATCCATGCGTGTAGAAATCATTGTATCCTGTACCGAGGTGATGATTACAAGGACTTGGATAGTTGTCCAAAGTGTGGTGCAAGTCGGTACAAGACAAACAAAGACTATCGAGAGGATTGTGCTGCCTCCATGTGTAAAGCAGGGAAGAAGCGAAAGAAGGCCCAAAAGAACACCCAACAGAGTTCAAAACCCATGAGCAAAGATAAAGAAGAGGTTGACTATTATGCACAGAAAAAGATTTCTGCTTTAGTGATGTGGTACCTTCCAGTGGTAGATTGACTGAGGAGTTTGTTTGCTAACCCTGAGGATGCAAAACTTATGAGTTGGCATGCTTCTGATGAGCACAAAAATGATGGCAAGCTTCGCCATCCAGCCGATGGAAAGCAGTGGCAAGATTTCAATGACAACCACCGAGACTTTGCCAGCGAACCAAGGAATGTTAGGTTCGCACTGTGTACAGATGGAATGAATCCATTTGCTGAGAGGAGCAGCAAGCATAGCACATGGCTGGTGATTCTCACCATCTACAACCTCCCTCCATGGTTGATGCAGAAGCGAAAATACCTTTTGCTAACCTTACTTATCTCTGGACCAGTTCAACCTGGAGTTGACATGGATGTTTTCCTGGAGCCATTGATGGAGGAAATGAAAATGTTATGGGAAAAAGGTGTTCAAATGTTGGACGAGTATCGCAAAGATTCATTCACGCTAAGAGCAATTATTTTTGTTACTATCAACGATTACCCTGCTCTCTTTATTTTATCAGGGCAATTCAAGGGAAAGGTTGGTTGCGTGGTGTGCATAGATGGAACCCATTACGTGTCCCTTAATGCATCTAAGAAGATAGTGTACATGAGGCACAAACGCTTCTTATCGAAAGGACACAAGTACCGCCTGAAAAAGATGGATAAGTACTTTGACAATAATGATGAAAGGAACTCAGATACACCACTAGGTAATAGCAAAGGCCATAGAGTTTTCAAAATAGTCAGCAACATTAAATTTGTGTTTGGAAAGAAGACAAAGGATGGAAAATTAAGAAAGGATGTCAAATCAACTCTAGGGGCAACATTCAAGAAGAAGTCCATTTTCTTCGAGTATTTGCCATACTGGAAAGACTTGGATGTACGACACGCGATCGATGGTATGCACATCCAGAAGAATGTGTTCGAAAGTCTAATTGGCACATTGCTAGACATCAAGACCAAGACAAAGGAAGGACTCAATTCACGCTTTGACATGGTGCAGTTAGGCATAAAAAAAGAGCTTCATCCTGTTCTTCAAGAAAATGGGAAGTACCATCTCCCAGCAGCAAGCTACAACCTCAACATAGATGAGAAACATGCGATGTGTGAGTGGTTGAAGAAATTGAAAGTCCCATCTGGATTCTGCTCTAGCATACGGAGCTTTGTGTCAATGAAAGACCTAGCACTCACCAACTACAACTCACATGATTGTCATGTCATGGTGACTACTTTCCTCCCTATTGCAATAAGGGCTATAAATCCAGTATTCTTAAAGATGGCAGTCACACGATTGTGCTACTTTTTCAACAAGATCACATAAAAGGTAATTGACCGTGATGAGTTAGAATCCCTTCAGGAATTCGCAGTGGAAACAGTGTCACAGTTTGAGATGTGTTTCCCCCCATCATTCTTTGATATCCTGGTGCACCTTGTGGTGCACTTGGTTCCACAAATACAGGCACTGGGCCCCATGTACCCACATGAAATGTGGACTTACGAGCGTTTTATGTCAATACTAAATGGCTATGTATCAACTCGTGCTCGTCCCGAGGCGTCCATGATAGAGGGGTATTGTACCGAAGAGGCGATTGAGTCCGGTGGACCATTCTGCAATAATGTCCTAAAAGACCAGGTTGCAATAGGTTTGCCTCCGTCAAGACATGAGGGTAGGCTACATGGATGTGGGAGGATTGGACGGAAATCATTCATCCCACCAGATTATAATACAATACTTGAGGCACATCACAGCATCTTACATCAGCTCTCGATAATGGAGCATTTGATTGAACAACACATGGATGAGCTTCGAGAACATAATCCTAGGCAAACAGAGGATTGGGTAATGAAGGAACACAAGAAACAGTTGTACACATGGCTAAGGGAGCAGGACATTCCATATGGGGAAACAATTGAGAAACAAACCATCAAGGCTTTGGCATCTGGACCATCATGCCAAGTCATAACATGGCAAACCTATGACATAAGTGGATTCACATTTTATACCAAGTCTAAGGACCAAAAGAGCATTACACAAAATAGTGGTGTTCGATGCGAGGCCGTAGATGACAAAACTGGTGATATTATTACATACTTTGGCTTCATCGAGGACATATGGGAACTAGACTATGGTACATTTCAGATCCCTGTGTTTCGATGTCAATGGGTTGAAGATAAACATGTCACAGTGGATAATTATGGGGTCAGAGTTCTTGATCTAAGTAAGGTGGGATATAAAGATGATCCATGGATCCTTGCTAATCGTGCTGCACAGGTTTTCTATGCTGAGCAGATTCTTTCTAAGAATGAGAAGAAAAGTACCGACAAACCGAAGCATGTAGTTTTTCCAGGAAAACAACAAGCAGTTGGAGTTGACGGTGTATCGGATCTGGAGGATTTTAACCAGTTCAGTGATATGTCCCTCTTTGTGGACCATCCTATGAAGATAAAAAATATTGAGCGAAGCATCCCACAGAGTTCTTTGCCATGGGTGCGCCCTGATGGACAAGGAAGAATATTAGCGGCCTAGATTGTATCTGTGATTCATCATGTAAACGCTTTGTCAAATGCAAAAATGTCCTATTTATGAATTGTATATCTTGATGAGTGGAACAAACTTTGTATTCATGACTTTTCGAGTTGGGGACGTCTCGGGTTTCGAAAACGTGTGTGTAGCTGTGGAAATGTGAAATTTCAAATTTTGAGTGGTCCAAACTCTCTCAGATGAAAAGTTGACCCTTACACACAATGTGTATCTTGATGAGCTAGACAAACTTTGTATTCATGACTTTTGTATCTGAGGCTTCCAAGGGTCCGGTCAAAGTGACTTTTCAGAAAAAATCCAAGATTTGACTTGGTCAAACTAGGTCAAACTAGGCACTAAATGACCTCAAATGAAAAACTTTTGAATACATGGGTGTTAGAGCTCCTCAAGATACACATTCCATACATAGGATATTTTGGCATATGGGAAAGGATTGGTAAACTCTAGTCACAAAGTATTGAATGTGACACAAACTTTATGAAACTATATGTGAGACTTGTGGATTTAGAACTACACTTTTGAAACGCTTTGTCAAATGCAAAAATGTCCTATGTATGAAATGTATATCTTGATGAGTGGAACAAACTTTGTATTCATGACTTTTCGAGTTGGGGACGTCTCGGGTTTCGAAAACGTGTGTGTAGCTGTGGAAATGTGAAATTTCAAATTTTGACTAGGTCAAACTAGGCACTACAAGTCCTCAAATGAAAAAGTTTTGGATAGAGAGGAGTTAGAGCTCATCAAGCTCTACCTTTCATACAATATGCAATATGCATTTGAAATTTAAAATAATATAAAAATAATATATAGGTGTGAAACAATATAAATATATTATAATATCATTATACAAATAATATATAAACAATATAATTATGTTACCAATATAGAATATAGAAATAATTATGTTAAAATATTATTATATTATAATATCAATATGCAATAAAAAAATAGTAACAAAAAATATAGAAAACAAAAATAATAATAAAAATTACAAAAAACTTTGTACAGGCGGGTGGTATTCACCACCGCCTGTAGAGGTATTTCTACAGGCGGTGGTCAATGCCAACCGCCTGTAGAAATGGATTTCTACATGCGGTTGGCATTGACCACCGCCTGTAGAAATACCTCCACAGGCGGGGGGGAAAACCACACGCCCCTACAAAGTTTTTTGAAAATATACTCCGCGCGCAGACCTGAAATTTTCTAAGTCGCCAAAGGCGCCAGTCTCTATTCAAACACGCCGCCAGGCTGCCCAAATTTCCCATCGCCGGCGATCTTCTCCTTCTCCTTCTCGCCGGCATCTTCTCTTCGAGGTAAGCTCCCGGCTGCGACGTGGGAGTGGGTGCGCGTGCGGCTGCGGCGAGAACGGCTTCGCGCGCCGGCCGATGCGGTAGCTCGGCGGCGGAGGCAGAGAGCGCGCACGGCGGCCGCGGCTCGCCGGCGGCGACGCGGCCAGTGCGGCCGTCGTGGGGGAGTCGAGGCGGCGTTGGGAGGTGGGGGGAGTCGAGGCGGCCAGGGCGTCAGGGTGGTCACCCGAGGCGGCGGCCTTGCGGCAGTGCAGAGGGTGAGGGTGAGAGGGAGGGGGAGGCGCATGGGCCGGTGGGCCGTCAGCCCAGCTGGGCCGGCCCACCAGCGGCCATTGTTTTATTTTTTTTATTTTTTATTTTTCTTATTTGATGTATATGATGTATAATTGTTATAAATAATTATTAAGTGTTCTAAATAAATATATATGATGTATTATTAATTATTAATTGTCCTAAATACTTACTAATTGTCATAAATAATTATTAATTATTAATTGTCCTAGATAAATGTATATAATGTTTTATTTGTCTTAAAATTATTAATTGTCCTAAATAAATGTATATGATGTTTTAATTTTCTTACATACATTATGCATATCCTAAATAATTATTTTTTATTTTTCTTATTTGATGTATATGATGTATAATTGTCCTAAATAATTATTAATTGTTCTAAATAAATATATATGATGTATTATTAATTATTAATTGTCCTAAATAATTATTAATTGCCATAAATAATTATTAATTGTCCTAAGTAATTATTAATTATTAATTGTCCTAGATAAATGTATATGATGTTTTATTTTTCTTAAAATTATTAATTGTATATACATTATTTACAATGCAATTCATATTTGCTTTTAGTTTAAGTGTCTATGTATATACATTATAGCATAAGCTAAGTAGTTATTATTTCTTTTTTATAATCCAATTATTTATAATGCAATTATATATATATATGTAAATTGCATATATTTATTTATGTGTAAAAATAATAAACAATTAATAAACTTTATATTTGCTTTTAGTTTAAGTGTCTATGTATATACATTATTTATAATGCTAATTAATTATTTGAATAGATTATCACGATGACTTCTCCAACCCCAAACCAAGCGTCAGGGTCTGACCGCATCGACCAAGCACCGGCAAAAGGTTCGGACCACACAGAGAAGGTGCAAGTATCACACAGCACCGAGCAAGCGCAAGGGTCGGACCACACAGAGAATGCAAAAGAACGTGAATCAAGTCCTTCGTACGAGACCTCCCCTAGCGACATTCCAGATCCTCGCATAGGGAGGAACGCTCGTCGTGAATTAGAACGTGACCCTGATTACATTCCAGAAGTAGATGAGGTGATGAATTACTCATCCATAATTAAATCTTTCTAACTTTTATTTCCCTCAGTATATGTACAAGAATGATTTATGTGTTTAACTTTTAACATGAACAGGAGGTGTTATCTCAGTTTCATGAGCTGAAAGAGATCCTATCCCAGGAAGAATTCACACATGAAGGTGCACCCGAACCGACGACGGAGACAACCACCGAGAAGACCACCGAGAAGACTGATGATAGGAAAAGGAAACGAGGTGACAGAGGATTGAATCAGTTTCCAAAAGTCACATTTAGAATTACTGATGTGAGCCCGACAGGACAACCCCTAGCTCCTCCAGAGGCCTTACCTAAGTGGCGTAACGCACTTGGATTCTTAGTTAGGGACCATCTTGACATCACAGTCAGGGAGTGGGCAAAAGTGGACCAAAATGAAATCACAAGAATGTGGGACAAGCTGCTTACAAGGTTTGTTTTACCTCAGGGTTCAGAAGACCTAGTAAAGGAGTACACATTGAAGCAGTGGGGAATCATGTTTAGGAATTACAAGTCCGAGTTGAATTCTAAGTGGGCAAAGAAAGGGTTGGACCCGACAAAAAGGTATAAAATCACTGCTGGTCAATGGGCGGTGTTTTTAGAGCAGAGGAGTACCGAGGAGTTCAAAGCTTTGAGCGAATCTAAATCCGAGCTCGCAAAAAGGAACAAGTACCACCATCACCTAGGGACAGGTGGTTACCAGCGCAAGCTTGCCCAATGGGAGCAAGAGGATGAAGCGCAGAGGGCTAAGGGTCTGCCAGCGCTTCCTGACCAACTTGGTCGCAGGGGCTCGAGGTGGATTCATGCTCGTGTACCGGCAAAGGAAGCCAAGTCTGGCTTATCATTTTCTGACCCAATGGTCGAAGAGGCAGCGAAGAATTTTTTCGCTGTGGCAGCTAAGCAGAAAGCGGGCGAATTTAAGCCCCAAAGGGAGAAAGATGTCCTTACTGTTGCTCTGGGTAACCCAGAGCATCCTGGTTGTGTACGAGGCATCTCATCAAAAGAAGGATGGAAAGAAGGATTCGGACCAGAGTGGGAAGCAATGTATAGGAAACGGGATTGCTACAAGGCAGAAATGTCTAATTATTTTAAGGAGGAGGCTAAGAGAGAAGTCGAAGAGGTGATGTCTAAAATCCTCTCCAATCCTCCTCCTGAGTTGATGCAGCGATTGGCGACCGCAATGTCTAGCCAATTAAGTGGCTAGCAGCCTCCTCAAATGCAGCTAGTCGTCGCCCCGACAACAACAGAACAAGCTCCGGTCGTCCCGAGTAGTATTGCCTCTACCGGAGACAAGGTCCGCTATCCAGTTGATGAGATCGATAGTCCTGTGCCTTGCTCCCTAGTCATAAGGTGTGGTTTTAACAATAACCGTACAAGGGAAGTAGCCACAGGACTTACGATCCCAGGGCATCAATTCCATGGTAGTGAGATCCCTGAGGACTACTGCAGGGTGGAAGTGTTGACAGTTGTCCAAGGATATGAGGACGACATGCTAGACATTCCCAGTCCCGAGGGCATTGATAAATTGGGACAAGCTATCAAGAATTTTATTCTTTGGCCTCGACGGGACGTCCTGCTGTCTCAGGTACTAGAACCATCACCCCGAGAAGTGCCACAAACTCAGGAGTCGTCCCATCCCACATCTCTTCCCACTCCACCAACCTCTCCAATCTTGCATCCACAATCCCCACCACCACCATCACCAATAATGCCTCAACCACCATCCCCGCCATCATCAAAACCCACTCCCCCACCATCACCTAAACCCCAGGCTTCACCACCATCACCTAAACCCCATGCTTCAACACCGCAATCTTCCAAACCACCGGCACAAAAAATGATGATAAGACACCATCGCAACCAAAGAAAACAAAATTCTCGGTCCCCAAATTGGTTTCCCCGTTCGAGCCAAAGAAGAAGGCCGCTGGTACGGCCCTATTTCTGTCCGGAATTGCAAGGAGCCACACTTTAAAACTTGTTGACTTAGCAGAGCATGAGAAGGAGGGGTCGAAAAGCTTTGAAACACGTATTGTCAATATCAGGCCACCAACGAAGGATGATTACAAATATGTCCCTACTAAATATGATCCAGGAAGACCACTACTTAGTTAGGACAAACTCAAAAAGATCCCAGCTGGTATAAAAAGGATGCATGACTGGTATATGAGAGCAGCTTCTGTAGGCATTGACACGACCAATGTGATTATACCACCAACAGCATTCAACAGTGAGCGGACAAAGGCAATCGTTACCTTCGAGGACATGTGGCTAATGATGAACCTGCAGAGACTAGACGTGCAGTTTGCATTGTAAGTGTCACTCGTACCATCTCTTTGTAATAATTCATGAGTTGCATCAATTTTCAACATCTAACATACAAGTGCTCATTGCAGAATGAATTTTGAACAACAAGAGATGCGGTACGGTTCAGATCCGGATAGGTCTGCCAGTAAAAGGGTTGCGTATCTGAGCCCGATGAAGATATGCGAGGAGCAGCACAACTTCAGAATCGGAGACAAACACGACTCCTTAGAAGGTTTGGACCCCGCTGAGCGTAAGAAGATAATAGATGAAAGTCGACTAGATTATGAATGTAAATACGACCTCTACATAGCCTTGGCACTGCCAAGTATCAAGATCGAGAATGTGTTGTTGCCCCATACAACTTTGGGTAAGTGTCAATTTGTATTCATCGTCGTATTAGTAATTTCAATGGGCACTTGCATCATAAATTTGATTCTCTCAGGGACCACTGGATCTGCCTCCTCATTAATCCTAGTCTAGGACGTGTGCTAGTCCTAGACTCTGCAGACTATGATCCTTCAAGTTATGCAAAATTCATTACACACTTGGAACGGTAAGCTGAGTACATTAAATATTAATACCTACTTTTATAAGAGTTTCAGAATAACTTCAGAATTGTGTATTCGATACTATAGGGCCTATAGGTATTATAAGATCAAAGGTGGAAGGTGTGATTCATCAGAACCGGGGCAGCCATTGAGATTATTTTATAAATGGCCGGTACGTACCAAAATATCACAAGCTTTCTTTTATAAATATAATATGCATATGACGATGTTGCAACTAATAAATATCTACTTTTTTGTCATACATCAGTGCCATAAGCAACCAGTCGGATCGGTCCACCGTGGATTCTACGTCTACGAGTTCATGAGAGAGACCAGAAGATATGTAACTAACCCTTCTAAGGTATTGCTCTAATAGTCGTTTATATTATTTGTGTCATTTTTTGTTGCTAAGCATGTGTTATATGAACTATAAATTTATGATGTTTCTAACTTCCTCTGCAGCAACATGAGTTGGAAAAGGCGAAGAGCGTGACTCAAGCTCTTCTATATAACATAGTTGAGGACCTCTGCACTTTTCTCTTGAGAGAAGCCATTTCCACCGAAGGGAAATATCACGACCCGACCAGCGTCCTAGCAAAGCCTGAGTTTATAGCGCTAAGAGATATTAGGCCTTGTTTAGTTCGTAAAAATTTTCAAGATTCCCCGTCACATCGAATCTTTGATCGCATGCATGGAGCATTAAATATAGACAAAAATAAAAACTAACTGCACAGTTTACCTATAATTTGTGAGATGAATCTTTTGAGCCTAGTTACTCCGTGATTGGACAATGTTTGTCAAATAAAAACAAAATGCTACAGTAGCCAAAAACAAAAATTTTACGAACTAAACAAAGCCTTAGTAGGCTAAAGCTATCTCGATCGGGTTATTAGAGCAGAGGTTTCAGATGTGAAACCTCATATGTCTGTAAACAAAAAACTTTGATGTGTGATGTTTGTAATTAATATAATTTTATGTACAAAGTAATGGTATATATAAATATATTGCATGTTGCATTGGTTGAATCTTGTAGCCTAACATAGTTTCAATATTAATGTATATAATATATATATATTAAAAATAGGGTTTGCTGGAAAATAGGGTTAAATTGGAAAATCTTACCACAGGCGGTTCTGTTATGAGAACCGCCTGTAGAATCCAATTTCTACAGGCGGTTTAAATAAAAGAACCGCCTGTAGAAATTGATTTCCACAGGCGGATCTCATAACTGAACCGCCTGTAGAAATCTGTTTCTACAGGCGGTTCTTAGTTAACCGCCTGTGGAAACTTTTATTTCCACAGGCCTATAGCCACTGGCGGTTCGTCATACAAAGGGGTTGCGAACCGCCAGTATAGTATCTCTCTGTACTAGTGAGTTATCCATGGAAACATACTCACTCAAGCAAATTTTACAAAGAAAAATATACATATGCTTTAGAAGAATATTTTTTCATGTCCAATAGTTAACATTCACTAAATCAATCAATATACTCACGGCTACAATCAACATTATATTTATATTAATTAAACCTTCAATATTCAACATTTTAATAATAATTATTCGTTGCTTTGTTACATTCTTTATTAAGTACGATAGAGCAAAACCAAGAGACAAAAGTACTTTAGCCCACTAGAATAAGGAATGAATATTTGCCCCGGTTATAAATAAACTTACGATTGGTAGTGCTAAAAATATTTCACAGCTAAACCAAATAGTGGTAGCTAAAGTACCATTAGTGGCAATAGAAGATAGACATATAAAAAAAGGTGAAAAGATGAACTCAAATTTTTAGCAAACCTTGCCATGAGTCAGTCCTTAAATCGAATTGGCCTCCTCCCAAACATCCTCCCACTTCAGTTAAAAGACTAGCCTAAGAGGAAATCAAACCCCTCTAACTTATTCTCTCTAACACACTGATAAGAAGACAGCGGATGTTAGGAATAGTTGTCTTGGGCTGCCACATCTCATATTTATAGGGATATTACATATTTTCAAGATTACCCCAGGTTTAGATATGAACCACTTAGCCGCTAGAGGCAAAACTGTACAAATAGTCTTTCATGCATCGGATGGCCACGGCCCTGCACGAAGTCACTTCACCTAAATGCAGGCTCTCCGATGAAGACATGTGTTACCCCAAGATCCTCCTGGTTTGGAGGCCTAAACCCATAAATTGTTATGGTATTAAGGCCAAAAACACCAAATCCTCTAGGCCACGTAACCACACAAAGCCACACCAATGTCGGTGCATGTCGTCTATGTCCTCCATAAGCAAAGTGACATGTTGCACACACAACTCACGCCTCAGTTAGGGTTACGCGCACATAAACAAAGCCCTGATCATCTCATGACAATCACTCATCATTCACATATATATAGGCACGTATCAACTACGTGCCCTCAGTTGTTTTCGAAGCCAATTCAACCCCTTTAAGATATTTGAATGCTTTTAAATTTATTTGAAACTAAAACCTTATTGGAAAATAAAACCTTATTCAAAAATCGTTTTTCCAGTAGCTAGTATATGACTTTTTTTAAAGAACAATAGCAGGAGGTCTGTCTTGCATTTTATAGTAGACAGAGTAGTACGACTTTTCAAAGTCGTTCAACTAGAGAATGACAACAGTTTATTTTTCATATTTAGCAGGCAAGGAATATATTTTTGTTACCTGCATATAAAGTTGTTGAAAAATGAAAAAAAACGGAATGCAGCTGCAGCACGGGCCATACAGCGCATGGATGCATCTGTATTCTTTCCAACTTTCTATACCCTTGTCGTATAATTTGTAGGGTAACTCAACTGAAATTAAAGCACCACCAGTTACAGCCTTAGCTGGTCACATTTCATAAACACACATCGATCACCAACGAATCGACATGAGACACATACACACTACTACAATTATTCGGGAGGAGTTTTGAAATGGGTTTCGGAGGTGGTTGGGCCACTGGCCCATCTCGGTTAATTGAGGCTGCGCCACCAGCTCAGCAACCACCTCGGTTAATAGGTTAACCGAGACAGGCCACCTAAGGCAACCACCTCGGATAATCATCCATTAATCGAGGTGGTCGCCATTACTACATAAAAATTTAGCCGAGGTGGGCAAAAGAGCTTAACCGAGACGTTTTGGACAACCGCCTTGGATCAAATGTCACGATTAATGGGACCTTTTTTGAGGTAGTTTGATCTCCGTTCTGGTTAATAAAATAAAATATCAAAAAAAACTTCCTACATACCCAAAAAAACCTGACATTTAGGACATGATTGTGGTAACCAAGGAGTAATTAATTAGGGATTAGTTTTCCTTCTTTGCCACTAATAAATAGGGTTACAGTTGCTCCAAGTTAACCAGGTCAACTGGCTAGCGCGTGGCACACTTTAGTGCTACATCTTAGGTTCAAACCTCGGTAGCCCCACGCGCGGATGGCATTTTTGCTTGGTGCGTTTTGGATTGGCGTGTGTTTGAACTTGTTTCGCCTGTGGGCTCGCAGTAGAGAGGAAAGGAGCAGGTGAGAGTGTGCGGTGCGCGCTCACAGTAGAGAGGAAAGGAGAGATGAGAGCATGCGGTGCGCGTAGTTAATGTGGACAAAAAGGATCGAGGAGGCGCCGCACGATTAATGAGCAGTCGGATGGTCGCGAGCGTAATGGGAGAGACGGGTAAACGTGTCCAAAGCCTCCTCCGTAATGATAGAACGTCAGGTTTTGTAAAAACAACATGGGAGCCTAGAACGTCTAGTTTTTGGGTATGGAGGTAGTAGTGGATAAGCCCAGCGAGCCCACCTACAGGCCTATTGAGCCCATCTGCACCGCCGCCTCTGTCGCTCACCAGAGCATCAGAGAAGGAGAGGTGCCACTGCAGCTCACCACATCGAACCTCCTGGTCGCTGGATCCGGCCTTCCCGCCATTGGATCCAGTCTTAGCTGCACCGACACCAATCGCCATCGCCGCCCATACGTCGCCATTGCCGTGGATCAGAGAGAGAGAGAGAGAGAGATGAAGGGCAACCCTGGATCTAAGTAATTAAGGAGGGAGAAAGGGGGATGAGGGCATACCGCTAGATCCATGCCACTAGAGTAGATGCGTGGCCGCCGGAGGTCCACACGCCACCACCAGTGCGGACCACGCCGCCCGCCGTGGTCCTAGAGACATGCACAACATGCCGCCGTGTCCCTCACGCTGTTGTGCTACTGCTGGGCCACGTGCCAGAGAGAGGAAGGGAGAGAGTAGAGAGAGAGGAAGAGAGTGGAGATGGAGGCATGCAATGTTGTGGGGAGGGAGGGCGGCTATGGGAGAGGGTGGTGTGGGAGTGAGTGAAGCCCTAGAGAATCTGTATATATACTCAGAGCCATCTACCGGGCTGAGTTGGGCTTTCTAAATCAGAGTGGGCTTGTCCTTTTTAACCAAGGCGGGTTCTTATAAACAACCACCTCCAAAAATAGCTCTATTTTCCTAGCTGGGCCTCTTATAAATAACTGCCTCCATAAATCAATTTTATGAGGCTATTTTTATAATAGCCTCAGTTAATAAAAATGCCCGCCTTAGTTAATCTCTGCCATTAATTGAGGCGGTTCAAATTGTTGCCCGCCTCTGAGGCTATTTTAAAGGCCTCACAAAAGATTTATTTGTAGTAGTGTGCCCTAATCCAACTGCCTCCGTTAATGTATTAACCGAGGCGGTTGAAAGGTCCAAATGGCTAGAGGGGGGTGAATAGCCTATTTTAAATTCTCTACAAACTCAACTAGACAAGTTGATTAGTAAAATAAATGGCGAAGCTATTCTAGCACTAGCTCAACTAAGCTATGCAAGCCACCTATACAAACTAGTACAAGGCTAAACACTAAACCACAACAACAAGAGAAGGCTACACAACAACTCTACTCTAAACAAGAACTAAGCTATACAAGCTAAACAACTAGCAAGATAAGCAAGTATGTAAAGGAGTGGAGAGTGATTGTTATACCAACGTTGTAGTGTAGAGGTATATTCAATCAGTCAACACAATAACAATCACAAAGAGAATCCTCGACAAGAGATGACACAAGATTTTTTATTGAGGTTCACTTGCTTCTCGGCAAGCTAGTCCTCGTTGTGGCGATACACCCACTTGATGGATCACAAGGTAATTGGCAATCCAAAGCCAAACCCTCAGTGGGTGCCGCACATCCACTCACAAGATGGGGATCCTCCAAGCCATGAGCAATCCACTAGATTAGCCAATTGCGATCTCCCACGGGGAAGGCTCAAGAACCCCTCACAAATCACTTGGTGAGGCTCGAAACAATCTCCAATCACGAGCTCAACACCACCGTTGCTCCAAACTGTCTAGGGCATCGAGAAACACCCAAGAGTAACAAGAAATCCGTAGCAAACTCAAGGATCAAGTGCCACTAGATGCAACTCTCAATGCAATGCACTTGAATCTCACTCAATCTCACTAGAATTAGCAAACAAGCAAAGAGATGAGTGGAGGGAGTATTCTCTAGCTCAATGTGTGCCTCAAGTAATCAAATGTGAGAACTCCCAAAGCTGGCCACCTCCTATTTATAAGCCCCTCAAAGAGATAGAGCCATTGACTGTCACTGGGCAAGTTTCGGGGGCACTGGACGCTCAGTAGGGAGCCACCGGACGCTTGACCCCATGCGTCCGGTGCTCTGAAGTTAGCCACGTGTCCACCTTTGAATCTCGCGCGTCAATCTCTAACGGTCACCTACGGACCACCGGACGCGACTAAGTGGGCACCGGACGCGTCCGGTACTCACCGGTCACGTGCGCAGAGAGGTCTGCAAACTCTCGACCTCACCAAACTCGGAGCACTGGACTCGTGTGCAGAGACGGTTGCAAAACGCCCGCACACCGGACGCTGAGCACCGGACCCACTCCGATGCATCCGATGCTTTGTCAAAAACGCTCGTAGAAAATAAGGCTGACCCTAACTGCCACCGGACGAGCACACGGCCGACCCCCTACGTTCGGTGTAGAGCGTCCGATGCGCTCTGCTGCTCAGGCTAGATTTAGATAGCACACCGGACGCTAACGGCCAGCGTCTGGTGCCTCCGCGCACTGCATTCGGTGAGTGACACTCCCGCAACTTCTCCAAATTTCCCACCAGCACAATAGAAAATATACACTTGATTTTCCCAAAAGCGCCGAATCCTAACACCACCAAGTGTCCACCACCAATGGAAGAGAAGAACCCAAACCCCTCTCAACCCTAGGAACTCCAGCTCCTTTGTAAATATGCTAACACCACCAAGTGTCCACCACCAATGTGTATGTGTGTTAGCTTTTCACAAATATTTTACCCAAAGGAGTTAGGTTAGCAGTTTACTAGATCCTAATGCATATGCTCAAGATATGGACCTAGTAGCACTTGATTCGAGAGATGACTGTGATTTTCCCTCTTGATAGTTAGCTATCTATCCTAAACCCGGTCAATTACTTCTCTACTCGTCTTAGACCGGCAAAAGCAAAACCCTATGTTTATACCTTTGCCTTAATCACTTAATTCCTTGTTCACCACCATGATCTCTACTCCATGCTTCATCTCTTTGTAATCATGTGGCCACCTTTCTATGCCACCTTGCTCCTTCATCACATGTGTTGCTATGCCTATCTCAATTCACTTAAACACAAATCACTAGCAACTTGGTGTCATTAATTACCAAAACCAAACTTGGGCTTTCAGCGATTGACCTAACGCAACCACCTCCATTAATGGTTATTAACCGAGGCGGTTGCCTTAGGCAGCCTAACCAAGGCGTTTGTTATAATAGTAACCACCTCGGTTAATTGATTATTAACTTGTTGCTCGCCTCAGTTAAGTCTGTACCTATATTAAAAGCCACCCACCTATTCTTTCACATGGCTCCTCTCCTATTTTTAGGGTTTTGAGCTCAAAACCCTAAAATTGGCCATTTTAGAGGGGGGAGGTTTTTCCCTTAGATTTGGTGAAGAGGGCACTGCAAGAGGTAGATTTTATACCCTCCAATTCTCATCTTCTCTCTTTTACATAGTTTAGGTGTTTTTTCTCTAGATCTAGATCTAAATCTAGATGGAGGAGAGGGAAAACTGGACCTAGAGCTACTGGGATGCTTTTTTACTTATACTTCTCTGTTTATATGTGCGTGTGCAAGGTCATTGCCGGTCATGGACAGGGAAGAGTGGATGTATAAGTTACCGAGGGTCAACAACGATATGTCTTTCCTGGGTCATATGAGAAAGTTTGTTCCCACTACAAAAAAGCATCGTCTATGTCTAGGCCGAGAGTGCACCATTTATCCATCCAATAGCTGCAAGAACAAGCTTCTCCAGGAAGATAACATGGTGCAGTCTCACTTGATCCACCATGGTTTCGTCAAGGATTACACCGTCTAGAAGTATCACGAAGCAGATATGAATGCCACTAGTGCATTTGATCGGGGGAACCTCATCGACGACCTCACCGGCGGCTGCGGTGAATGATGGAGGACAATAATCCTCATCATCAATAGCAACAACGGACGGAGACAATATGAAACATGATTACATCAACATTAATGATCTTCTCGAAGACATGGTAGACAATGAAGGTGGTGGTGATTGTGAGCAGGGAGATGTGTTGGGGCCCAAGGATGTGGAGCTTTTTGAAAATCTTGCTAACCGCATGGACCAAGATTACGTTCTGTTTGGGAACCTGATGTGGCTGGAGAATTTCAAAGAGATGAAGCTGGCGGCAAGTGATCCCCGGTATAAGGACTGTCCAAAGCATTGGTCGGCGTTGTGTTTTAACCTTCAGTTGCTGATGATGAAGGGTCGTCATGTGTGGTTCGACACTAGCTTTACTGAACTGTTATACCCAGAGGTAACAAGGTGTCTGCCAATACCTATCGAGCGAAGAAGATGATCCGACCAATGATGATGGAGTTCATGATAGAAAAGTTGCCTGTCACGGTAATTGAGACGGTTAGCTAACCGCCTCGGAAAAGGTCATAATTAATTGTGACCTTTGGTCTGAAACGTTTGGCCAGCCCGCCTCGGTAAAGCGTTTTTGTGTGCCTTCGTAAGACTTTCTGTAGTGGGCTTTCTGTAGTAATCATGCATGCATCACTCGGCTTCAGTTGCTCCTCGATGGTCATGCATGAATGCACGATAGGATGAGCTCAAACATGCATGCAGAGGACCATCATAAATAGTGCTGCACTATTTGCATGAGCGGGACGCCCTGGGCGCGGCCTGGCCTTACTTGAAGCAAGGACGATCATTCTTCCAGCCGCCTCGATCCACTCATGGCCGCTTTCTAGCCAGGCCATGAACTGCTGCAACTGGACAGGTATGGTGACTTGTAGCACTCAGCCAGTAGTTCTCCACTGCCCGCGATATGATTTTGGATTCTTCTCCAGCTTTGGGTTTTGCTGCCCAGGCTAGTCGTCCTTCATTGCTTTCTCTCCAGTATTTTGAGAGTACCTTGACCTTAGCGTCGATTTCCTCGTGGGACCTAACCAGACTGTCCCAGAGTTCTTGGCTTCTTGCTTTCTAAGTCTCTATGAAGAATTTGAGAGACATTGTCTCGACTTCTGTTGCAATCATTTCTCATGCACATTGCCAACTCTGTTCTTGCTCCAACCTTACATTATGGAGTATCTTGACCTATACATCTGGTTTTGGCAAACTGCCTCCTCAACTCGGTACCCATTCGATCGTTCATCAATAATCTAATCTAACGTTTACTAATTAGATGCTCCAATGGAGGTTACTTATTAATTCGACGCGCTAAGAAAAGAGATAAAATCTTAGAAATTTTCATATTAGTTAGAAACATCCGGTCTTCAATTTGATATATTCTAGTCACCATCATAAATAATAAAAACCATTGGTTCTACTCTGATTTATAAATAAAACTTTACCCACTTCTCTTGTTATAAAATATAGGAGTATATAATAAAGTGACCCCTAATCTTGCATCCAAATTACCCACCATACCATTATGAAAGATAATTAAAAATAACCCCCTAATTTTTTTATTTAAATTACCCATTTTGTTATTATGAAAGAAAATTCCAAATAACCCACTAAATTAGCATCAAAATTATCCACATAATGTACATAAGGAAAAAGGTATCATATGTATTTGTATTAGATTTATTGTTTGAAAAATATTAAGTTTGACATAAATACAAGTGTTTGAAAAGTAATAAGTCTCAAAAATTAAAAAAATAATCAACTTATGTATAACTGTTTGAAGAACATAAGTTTATGTGAGCTTTCTGTAAAGTGTTTGGAAAAGACATTAAGTTTATTTATTTATGTAAGGTTGGTAGGCGACTTGAGGTGACGCCTCTATTAATTCTATTATCAGAGGGCGGATTTCCTTTAGCGACTGCCTCTACAAATGGACTAACAAATGCGACGACAACGACCATATCTAGAAGTGGATGATTAACTGTGACCATTTCTTGGGGGCAGTCATCGTGCCCGTCACTAAATACCCTAATTGACCGCCTCTGAAGACATTTTCTTCTGTAGTGAAAATTATATGATAAAATAGCACTTTATCAACAATTAATTTAGACGACTTTTCCTGGATTTCTGAAAATAACTGAATATCTTAACATAAAACTCGAATAGATTTGAAAATTACAAAAGCTATAATGTGATATACAACCAAAATGGACCATATTTGGTTTTTAGGGTTTATCTGAAATCTTACACGATAAGGAAAATGGACTATCCGTGATTTGCAGGATCTATCTGAAAAGTTACATGGCCTTTTTTATCCCTAGATACTTCGTTTTGGATTCACACAAAAAACTCAAAAGAGAAAATGGCATGAAAAACTTGTTGAACGATATTGAAGTCGTCTCCGATAAAGGACTTTTGAGTTGGTTCTCCTAACAAACAATTTTCATTGAATTCATTTCACAGTTAAATGAAATTGAAAAGAAATATGTCAAAAAACGTTTTCCAGTGTCGTCCAAACAGAGAATGACAATCAGTTATTTTTTTTTTCAAATTTAATAGGAAAACAGAATACATTTTTGTAATTTGCATAAAAAATTGTATTAAAAAAAAAATCCCCGAGTGAGTCTCGTCATCTCGTGCAGTTGCTGCGTCCACGAGTGCGGCAAACTCATTCATCTCCTTGTGTCCTGGGTTGTAGGGGACAAACTCAACTCAAATTAAACCAACACTGTAGCTGGTCACATTACACACACTGATGGATCGACACGAGACTGTTAGCAACCCGATTGATCAGATTGGCCGCGAGGAAGATAACAATACTCCGGACCAACGAGGTTCCGGTTCTCAGGGTTTTGGATTGTTTTACAAGCAAGCTGATAATGAGGTTCCTCTCTTCCTACCCCTTATCTACTCAGAGGCGACCGAGGCGCACGCGTTACACGCCCATTCTGGGCCATGGGTCCTGGAGCTCTTGCGACAGGTCTGGTTACTCCTTCTCGGCTGTTGGGCAGCCTGGGGCCTGCTCAGATGTGGAGCCGTGACAGAGACAGACACACCTTTTCCAAGTTTGTGGTAGCCATCGCCGTCACCCGCAGCTTCCAATTCCTCCTGGATCGTCACCCATGCATATGCACATGCACGGTTGCAGGATCAGCTCAAACATGCACGATGACCAAAATATCAGCACACCTGCTACACTCCGCATCATGAGAGCGCCGGACGACCGTACCCGACTCATTGTGTCTTGGCCATGAATGATTGCTGCAACAGGAAAGGTGTCACTCACTCACTCACTCACTTGTCGCTCGTATTAGCAGCCAATAAGGCGGTCATGTCATTAACAAGGTTCATCTCCACTAGCCAGATAATAAGTCCTTCATTTCTTTTCCTCGAGGGGCCGCCTAAGTAGATTGTCCAAGAGTTCTAGACTTCTTGCTCCCTACGGAGAATTTGAGACCTCTATCTCGATCTCTGTAACACCCAAAAAAAAATTATTTTCTAGGAAATAGAGATAAAATGATTTAATTGTGAATTTTTGTGCTCATTAAAATATAGTACAATAATATTTTGAATTAAATTAAAATTTATCATATGGACTAGCAATATTATTGTGCATACATGCTGGTGCATAAGGTTTGGTGTAATGTTTGATTGTTTCTCGTTGATAGTGAGAAAAGTATTTAAAATACGTTTATTAGATCGATCTTCCTTCTTGGGCATATATTTTTTTTTCTACAATCAAATTCCTTGTCTCTCAGCTCAAGATTTCATTCAGGGTCTCTCGGAATCCTTTCTTTCGTACCTAAGTTACTCCTTTCAGTTTCTCGTCCATCAAGCAATCTCTACCAAAGTTCTCGGGAATTTTTCCGACCTTTTCCATGAGCATAATCTAATTTTTAGATGTTCCAAATTATCTTATTATAAGCTCTAAATACTTTATTTAGGTTCTTCGTCTTCCATAATGTCTCTGATAATTTTTCCAGAATTTTTGGAGCTTTTGGAGTATTTTTCTTGGCTTAAATAATAATTCTAGGTTTTGAAGAATTAACTTTATAACTAAAATTAAATATTCCGAAAATAATAAAATATAGTCCTTCTCCAACTTGGCTTTAACCTAGCGTTATAAGTGCATGCCTGTGTCTCTCTTTGATCTAAAATATTTTCTTCCGAGCCGCCGCCAAAGTTCTTCCGACGTTGAAAAGTCGATGCCGAGCAAAACATGGATGAAACGATTGAGAGCCATGAGCCCTGCCCTGACCAAGTCATGTGCGTGCTGTCGTTCTTTGCTGGAAGAGGTGAGGCTTATCCTGATCCAAGTGATCTTTTTACCATTCGATTATGTATTCTTGTCTTTCGTATTCTATGGTTGCCGAACTTCGCCGCAGCCATCGCCGGCGCCAGGTCGTTGGGCAGCTGTTCCGAATTCACGACCGGGGCCTGATCATCTACGCTGTGGAAAACACCGTGGGCCGTTCCTCATCCGCAAGTCTAATCACCGTCTGTCGTGACATCGAGATCCAGTCTATGATTCACCATCCCGTGCATAACCTTGGCAGTCGATCCTTGTTTGGCATTGGTGAGCACTGAACATTTATATGGTTACAATTTCTTTCTCTGCTGTATCTAGTTAGCCTGAGCAATTCAGTGCTTGATTTTACCAGCCGCAGCCTGCAATTTGCTACCTCGCTTCCACCATGCATGTCTATCTGCATACCGAGAAACTTCAAGTGCAACGGATGCAACTAACGATCGATTGATTCTTAAACACCATCGCCTTGACAACAATTATACATGTTAAATTAAGGTCAGTCTACAGATCATCTTGTCTATCTATTGTTTAATTAATCAACAGTTGTGCTCATGTCATGATGATCACATGATGACATCACTATGTTTTGTGGACGTTTTTCTTTAGAAAAACAAATCTAGAAATACAAAGAAAATACACTAGTTTGTCTTAACCATAAAATACTTATTTTATCTCCGATTTGAACTGTTTAAATTGCGTTAGGTTCGTTTTCATGAGCTCTACATGTTAGTAACACTGTTTTCTCAGTTTGAAACCTTTTAATTTCGTGATCCCATTTAATTAATTACTTTTCTATATAAAATCTTAGAAAATTCATAACTTCTCCGTTTCAAATCCGATTTTCGTGATCTTTACGTCGATAAAATTGTAGTGATACGTAGAATCATTTTATAAACTTTTCATAATGTTTTTATATGTTTGGTGTACTGTTCTAATTGTAGCCTTGTTTGCTTCGTGTATGTTTTCTTCGATTGTTTGTGTGATCGATGATCGAGTTTAGACGGAGAGCAGTTTTTGGTGATCAAGATCAGAGTTTTGGATATGTGAGACCAACAGGACCAAAAGGATAAGCAAGAGCAATTGGATTAAGGCAAGTATAGCATTTGGATTTTATTTCTGTGACCATGATCCTGTGACTAGATTAATGTTAAGTAATAGACGATAAAAATGACTTTAGCAACTTGATGATTTCTCTGTACGTGATCACCCGGGACAACAGTGCAACCATGAGGGCTATAATGGCTCTGGCTTTAGCTCAGTATGGAGACCTTTTCTAGCTTGTTAGAGGTTACCCGAAAGGGCGCTAGAGGGGCTGAACCGACACGGGTATAGTGCGAGCCCCTGTCCCTATGTGTATAGACTGCGCGTCATTGTGCCATTCGGAAGGGGGTATCTATATCTGCTAGCAAAGGAAACCTTGCGGCCCTAACATGTTAGACGAACTTTTGAAAGGCTTCATAGTGATCCCTGCCGACCTTCCTTGGTAGTGGGTTAAGAGGTCGACGGGCCTCGGGCGAAAGGGTAAATCATGACTCATGGGTAAAGATGTACAACCTCTGCAGAGTGTTAAAACTAGTATACTAGCCGAGCTCACGGTCAGGAGCGGCCTTGGGGACATCTACATTAAGGGTGATGATTCTTGTGTGTTAAATATGCTCATTATTTATTATTTAATGCTCTACATTATTTATGTCACATTGATCATTGATTGTGGGATCTATACAATCTAGTTGCTATACTTGTGGAGTTCGATATGGACTCACTCTTGCTATTTCCCCCAAACCTCAGGAGAAGTTTAGGCTTGTGATCAACCAGTCAGTTGGATCCTGTAGAGAGAAGTTAATACCCGGAGTTTGGAGTTGTCTATCCGCTCTTTGCTATCAAAGGTTATCTCTTTTATATTATGTACGTTATAAAATTTATGCATTGTCTTTTGATATTACCCCTTATTTGTAGCTATATGTGAGATTTGACTTCTAAAACTCACATATGGTGCATATTTGGTTTTGTCCTTAAAATCGGTTATTTCTCCAGCACACACCGCCACAGCATTGGCTATCCATCCTTATAATGCTCTCCGACACAAATATCTCCTCCGATTCCTCTTAAGATGAGATCATTCCTCACTGGCCAAATACACCAACACATGATGTTTAAAGAAGCCAAGATGGAATTGCTCTTTGAAATCTTCAAAGAAGAGGAAGAGCGTGTTGGCATGCTAATAGATCAAGTTTAAGGAATTCTGACATAGCTTAGCAAAGCAATCCCACATCCTTGTTTTTTTGTCCTAGAATGTGTGGAAAGGGGCGCGCAACAAATTTGTTCGATGTCATATGTTAAACCAACACCACTTACAGCCTTAGCTGGTCACAATTAATTATCTCTCGTTGTCTTATCTATACCTAATAATATGGAGGCAAAATTTCATCCTGTTTTGTGGTCTATCCATTTTTTTTGTCTCTTACTCAAACTACCAAACAATGGAGAGTTTCTTCTGTCCGAACTATATATAATTCGTTGTCATACAAGTTAGAATAGTTCTTGCTCAGTTCTACTTCCATGCCGGCTAGGATTCGTCGACAAGCAATTGCCTCATATATATATATATATATATATATATATGTGCGCTGTGTACGAGTTTTGATCCGGCCAACTACTTATATTCCTAATAAAAAGACTACCCAGAGTTCTGACTACCGTATACCACTTAGTCCGTGTTTCTCCGCACCAAAAGTCTTGAGGTAACGCGGATAGTAATTCTAATAATCAAATAAACACCTTAAATCTTGATTAATCTGATTTTCTAATAAGTAAACATATTGTATTTTTTCTCATCGTGTCCGTTTCTGTTTCTGCACGTTCCGTTATTGGTCTGGTCGGTCATCGGATGTTTTTTTTTCCTTTCCTAATATTATAAGCGAGAGAGGTAGTCTATCCATGGTTATTTTTCGATTCTGTTTTCAGGTGGTTTTGTTTTTTAGTTACATCCTTCTTCTTTTTTTGTTTTTCTGTTTTTGCAAAATTTTTCTCGGTCTCTTCATCTGTTTTTCCTTTAGTGCTTTTTCCCCCTTTCTCTCCCAAAATTTCTGCCTGCTCCGAGTTTTCCTTTCTTTTTTATGGTTTTTGTGTTATTTCAAACTATACCTCTCATTTTTGTTTGTTTCTAATGCCATTATCTCTAATACTAAATTACTTGATCGTATTTTTAACGAGTGTCTCCTATTTTTTAATGCATATTTTCATCATAAATTTGTTGCATCTATTATATCCTTTGCTTTCTTCTGCTTCCCTCTCTCATGTCCTAACCCATTCCGCATCAAGA
Source organism: Sorghum bicolor (assembly GCF_000003195.3). Taxonomy (NCBI): domain Eukaryota; kingdom Viridiplantae; phylum Streptophyta; class Magnoliopsida; order Poales; family Poaceae; genus Sorghum; species Sorghum bicolor. Next base: position 62,995,837 of record NC_012874.2, read on the forward strand.
GTCCCATTAGTAGGTGCAAATGGATTGTCGTAGACCTATGGTGAGGGCACATGAGAATAGAATATTAACGATAAGGTAAGGCAGAGGACACAAAGTTTACTGAAATTATGTAGACCTGCCGTTGGGAAGACTGATAGGGGAGCAATCTACTAAGGCCTTGTTTAGTTCCAAAAAATTTGCAAAATAGGAATAGTAGCACTTTCGTTTGTATTTGACAAATATTGTCCAATCATAAACTAACTAGACTCAAAAGATTCGTCTCGTCAATTCCGATCAAACTGTGTAATTAGTTTTTATTTTCGTCTATATTTAATACTCTATGCATGCGTCTAAAGATTTGATGTGATGGAGAATCTGAAAAATTTTGCAAAATTTTTTAGAAACTAAACAAGGCCTAACCCTCATGTGATCCAACTACTTTCTTGCCAGGCTGAACTTCCACCAACTGTTGTGTTGTCGCGTGCAGTGATGGCATGGATAGGTCCTCCAAGCTTGCCACTCTTCTCAATCATTAAGAGGACTGTAAGGGTTGCACGCTTGCTCAACCGTGGCCATCAGGCCACACCTATGCCACTGTAAGCAGCTGCGTCCACTCAAGCACCACTAGAGGTACACCACACGGATGTCATACCGCCCCATCGCGGTATTGCACAGTGCTATCCTATGTCTTTGTCGATGATCGATTGGCACATTGACGTCCTAGGTTGTCTGACAACGATACTAGAGGTACTTACTGTTGTGACCATTGTGTCCACACACGATTTCACCGTGCAACCACACTCATACCATCGATAATGCATTAAATTATTCTCCTATTACAATGCATGAACATATTTGTTAGTGATATAATCAATTCCCAAATCACTTGATGCACTTGGTAACTAGGGCTCAAAACCTAGCTATCACTAGCCTAACATGTCACCTAAACAACCCTAGAGATCCCTTGCACATGCATTATGAACCTCACCCACAAATCAGACTTGAATCACACAAGTGAGCAACACGAGTACTATCACTACGTGCAACCAAAATACACCGGATGATATTGAATTAACTCAGATCCCTCTACTCTATTCAACTTTGTACCCTAGTGTTAGTTTGTAAGGGGACAAACTCAACTCAAATTAAAGCACCAGGTACAGCCGTAGCTGGTAGCCATCATGCACTACTACCATTCATTTTGGATGGCGTGGCCCTTTTTCGAATGGAGGCGGACGCAATTCCTACACGCCTCCATTGTTCCTGCCATGGCCAGGCTCGGCCGGTCGGCAGCAGGCCTGCCTCGGTTAATAATTAATGGAGGCGGCCATATTAAAAAAACCCGCCTCCATCAGTGCACGTTAACGGAGGCGGTTGCCCTAATGTGCTTGCCTCCATTAATTCTTTAATGGAGACGGGCGGTTCAAAGGAACCGCCTCCGTTAATGTGTGATTAACGGATGCGGCCATTGTTGCATTGCCCGCCTCGATTATTCCTACAACTATAAATGCACAGCCAGCGACCCTTTCTTCCACCTCGCGACTCCTCTAATTTTTAGGATTTTGAGATGCAAAACCTTAAAAATTGAGCAAAATTTAGGGGGAGAAGTTTTGCTCTTAATTTGTTCAAGGAGGACATGTTAGAAGGTTACAAAACACTCTAAACCTTATTTCTTCTACTTCTTCACCATTTGGGCTCTCTAGATTATCTAGATTTAGATCCATGCATGGAGGGGAGAGAAAATAGTGGTTTTTTAGCTCTAGATCTAAATATCTAGCTACGAACCCAAAGTTTGCGAGAATCAGAAACTGGAAGAACAAAACCAGATACACACCATATGTGAGTCCAGGAAGTCAAATCTCACATATAGCCACAAATAAGGGTAATATCAATAGACAATGCTTATATATATAACGAAGATATAACCTTAGATAGCAAACAGCGGAAAGACACTCCGTTCTTCAGGCGAAAGCTCCAAATCCACAGGGACAACTGACTGGTTGAGCACAAGCCTAAACTCTTTTCCAAGCTTGAAATCTGGTACCCATCCGGGATTTTTATCCAAATAAAATGTAAAGGCAAGCGTAAGTACATCTCGTACTCAGCAAGAATAACATAGGGTTCATGAGGCTCAAAGGCTAGATACTGGTTATACTGCATGTAGCTTTTAGTTGTCACAATTTTAGCATATGAGTAGCATCAAGTTGTCAAGTCCCGAAGTAAACTCATGATCAGGTAAAGTGAATAAAGAATAGCATAAACAACATATTAACAATAATAACTTTAATAATTCGCCATTAGTGATCATTTATTCTGTATTGGTCCAAGGCCGCTCGTGACCGTGAGCACGGCTGATATATCAGTTTTACACTCTGCAGAGGTTGTACACTTTCACTGTGAGTCATGATTTACCCTTTCGCCCGAGGTCATGAGTCTCTAAACCCCCTTCCTAGGGAGGCCAGCAGGGTTCACTATGAAGCCTTTCAAAGGTTCATCTAACAAGTTAGGGCCGCTAGGTTTCGTTAGTCAGTCCGTGTGACTCACCCGCAGGAATCCACGGTCTGCTATCCCCCACTTGCGCCACAAGGGTAACCACTAACAAGCTAGAAAAGGTCCTCATACTGAGCTAAAGCCAGAGCCATGTAGCCCTCACAGTACTGTATGTCCCGGATGGTCAGATACAGATAAGTCCTTATGGAGAGAAACTAGAGCACCATAAGATAGCCCAATGCTCCAGCCCTCTTTTTCCAACGTTGCTAAAAAGTCATCTTTTAATGTTTATTGCATATTCCTTTAATCAAATTACAAGATCATGGTTTAGTGGAGCACTAGCATAAGCTACCCAATGCATAACCATAGGTGACAAGGTATAAGATCAATACTAGGAAATCCTTATCAAGGAGACACATCCAATATGAATTGTGTGTTTAAAGTTATTAGGAAACAAGGATGATCCCATGCTATACTTGCCCTGAAACTCTGATCCTGCTTTTAGTTCCAAACCTTCCACAAACTGCTTCTTGATCACCACGTAAAAGCTCACCGACTAACTCAGTCATCACATCAACATCAATCATCCAGAGGCAATCATACAAAGCAAACAAACCTATAATTAGAACAATGCACCAACAGTAGAAAATAAAGATAAAAAGTTTATAAATAAATCTACATCGCACTACGATCACACAGACGTAAAGTTCACAAAAATTGGATCTAAAACGAAGAAGTTATGACCTAAATAAGATTGCCTTTAATAAAATAATAGATTAAATCTAAACCCAGATTTAAAAAGTTGAAAACTTGTAATACAGTAGCATTAGACTATAGATTACGCGAAAACGAATCTAACGCAACTTGAACGGATCAAAACGGAGTTAAAACAAAGTTTTTATGAGCAAAATAGATTCAATGGCAAAACTGTAAATCTGAGAAAGCTGTTTTTGAATGCGCGGTTGAAAAATACGTTTTCCAACTTGGAAAGCGTAAACGGCGAAAGCGTAAAGGACCGCGGGTCTATACATTAAAAACTGTGGGGGGGGTTTCCGCAAAACGAACGGCCGAAGGGGTATTCTCGGATATCGGCCGTTGGATCTCGATTCTAAGGCCGAGATTAGATCAGGGTGGGGGAGGGGAGCTGGCCGGCCGGAGTCGGGGCAGACCGCGGCGGCGCCATGGCCGGAATCGGTCGGCGTCCACGGTTCGAGCGATTTAGTGCACTAGAAGATAAACCAAGGACACAGGGGCGTAGTGGAGCTCAAGGCGAACTCACCTAGGGCAAAGGGTAGAGCCGAGATCGACCAGGGAGTGCCCACGACGGCGGAGGGCGGACAGCAGCCCTGCAAGGTTGTTCGGCGAGGGTTAGGGAAACACAAAGAGCATGAAATCGTGAAAGGAGAACTCCGGCGACTTCGCAAAAGCAGAGGGAAGATCGGCAAGTCGCTCACGGTGACCAAAACGCGTCGCGGCGGTGGATTGCTTTCGGCGGAGATCTTGGCGACGCTTTTCGGCGAGAACAAGGCGACGGTCGGCTCTGGGATTTGGTAGGGGACTTGGCGAGGGTCGGGGTGAGTATTTAAAGGGGCAAACGTGCGGAGCAAGGAGTCCGAGAGGGATTACGCGCGCGGTCGGTGCGATTCGGTGGAGTCCGGCTCCGTCACGAGGTGGAAGAAAGCCCTGACAGGTGGGCCCCACCTGTCTGCGACTCAGGGCGCGGGACCGCTCTGTCAGTGGAAGAAAAGAGGAGAGGCGCGCGGCGTCAGGCTGCTCAGCAGTGGGCCAGGAAGAGAGTTGGGACGCGCGGGGAAAAGGGGAGGGGGAAAAAGAACAGGCCACGGGGGGGGGATAAAGCTGGGCCGCGGTTGCCACTTGGGCCAGGGAGAAAAAGAAGGGGAAAGGGAAGGGTCTGGGCCTTCGGGCCAATTTTCCAGAGAGAGGGAGGTGAGTAAATAAATACTTTTCCAATTTTATTTTCAAACCTTTGCTTAATTAGTTTTCAAGAAAATTTTGAGAACCCTTTTTGAAACTCAAAACAACCACCCACACAAAATAAAGTGCAGCAGCATGGATGCTCAGACAAGTTGCTAACTCCTAAAGCAAATTTTAATTTAAAGAAAAATATTATTTTCCTATATTTCATGGGCACAAAAATACACAATTTAACATTCTACCCTATTTTGGAAAATTGCAAATTTTGGGGTGTTACAATTCTACCCCCCTTAAAATGAATCTCGTCCTCGAGATTCGGTTGGTGCTTTCTCCAACAACTGCGGGTAGGTTTTTTTTTCTTAGATCCTCTTCTCTGTTACAAATAGCCTCCTCTTCGATGCACTGATTTCGTCGGTCTTTGTACATCCTGATAATCCCACTCCTGGTCACCCTTTCTGTTGTTTCCAAAATCCTTACCAGGTACTCTTGTATGTGAAATCTGATATAACAGTCAATTCTTCTAACGATATCTGCTCTTATGACACACACAAGTACTTCTTAAGTTGAGGCATATGGAAGACTTCATATACTCCTTCTGAACTTTCAGGTTGCTCTATTTGGTAAGCCACTTCGTTCCATATTTCCTACATCTTGAAAGGCCCGACATACCTTGGTGCTAACTTTCCTTTCATATTAAACCTCCACACACTTCTCTTATGTGGCACTTCCAAACACACGTAGTTTCATGCTTCAGAACTAATTCTTTTCTCATGTGTCAACATAACTCTTATGTCGAGTCTGTGCCACCCTTAAGTTATCTTTGATCACTCTCACTTGTTATTCAGCATCTCTTAGAACTTCTAGCCCAAACACTTGTGTTCTCCCGTTTGATTTCAAATCAACAGGGTTCTACACTTACATCCATACAAGCTTTCAAAAGGCTCCCACTGAAGGCTCCTCTACTCACTGTTGTTCTAAGAAAACTTCGCATACGATAACTTCTTTGTACCATATTGCAGTACACAAGCTCACAACATATCTTCTAAGTAATCTTTTCAGTTCCTGTGGTTCCCAAATGAGTAATTAGTAGAGCTCCTTTGGCAGTACTAGTGACATCCCCCAGTTCAACACTCAACCCTTCAAATTTTAGTGTCATTTGAACTCCTCTAGCACACTTTTTATGCTCTGAGCATTTGCAAAGGCTTTTCTCCTTCAAGTGATAGCATTTTTTTCCAACCATAACTCTTGTTTCACTCAAATCCATCGACAATGCGACCAGCTTAAATCCAACTTCCTAAAGATGCCCTTTAGCTTCATACGTTCTACACAGATATCACTCCTTAGACCCAAGAAGGCAGTATCTCCATGCTCCACTATGGATACCTCCACATCACACGGCAGTTAATCCAACCCACTTAGTTGACTTATGCACAAGCCGTTACTTTCCTTGTGTAGAGCACATCTAGGGTCTTGATGGGATAGAAAAACTCTATTTGTCAATCTTTATAACACCTTCAATGAACCATTGATAGAATCTTATTATTCCAAATCAGTCTCTTAGTCACTCTTATGTCAAGATCACATTGGCCCCAGCAAACCTATGATAGCCTCTTGCCATATCTATAAAACTCTAAGTCTCATTCACTTTCCTTTGGTGGTTTCCAACTCTTGCATCTTTAACTTTCTTAAGACCATAATTAAAGATGATATCTCCTAGATGAGAACTTCCATCAACTAGAACATACTGGTCATGCTCCATTTAGTAATGAAGTCTTTTGAGTCTCCGTAGAATCAATAGTAGATGTAGCTTATCCACTTCCTAAGTTGTCAAGTGACCACTTTCACTATCTTGAGCCAGAATAGATTATAATCATGGGATATCTCCAGAGACAACTTCTCACTTCATGGTAAATTGAAAGGGCATTAATCTATCATATCAAGGTACTACCCCCCTTAAGACGAGATAGGTCGGGGGACAGTTTGGACTAGCTCTCACATTCCGTCTTAGATGCTACACATCATATAGTCTTTTAAATTCATTGTACCAAGTCTCATGATCCGGAGTGGGTTTTATCACTAAGTTCCAACTATTGGTACCTCTATCATAGTTGAATTGCTTTGCTCTCTCATCCCATGTATAACTTCGTAGACTTTGGTGTCACCTGATTCTCATAAGCACCACTTCCAAGCTATGAGTACTGGCAATGACCTATATCTCCATCCATATTAGCACACTTCAATGGAACTATTTCTTGCATCAAAAACCAAATTTACCAACCACTTGAGGTCCTTATCGATGATCCAATATTAACCAATACTTCTCCCTGTAACTCCTTTGATAAGACTACCCCCCTTAAAAAAAGTAAACTAGGACTTAAATGGGTAGTTTAGTCCATCTTTCAAGTGGGTTTCTCATCATCAGATCTTCTAACACAGAAAATAAACTCATGTGTACTGATATGTACAAGTAATCTGAAATTCCTCACAATATGAAAACACCAGTGCAGTAAAATAGGCATAACTCCTTTTCTGTTAATCCAATAAGGTCTTAGCTTATACCGCTAGAAACCTTATCAAAATCCCTACAACTTTCATATAGAAGGCTTCCTTAGTTTCTGTCATTAAACCTAGGTAAAACAGCCATACATGATATCCATCCCGAGAATGTCTCAGCATCGGTGCAGCAACTTGCAGAAGTCATATCTCGAGTTACTTAGATCATATGGGGACGAGGAAGTCCTCCGCAACTTCTGTATACCTCACTTTTCCAGATTCTGATGTTAAGTTGGCTGAAAATAGGAATTAACTAGAACTGTCCAAATTTTAAACTGTGCAGCAATAGCAACTTATAGATGTCATAACTCAAGTTCTATTAATCTGATAAAGTTGCAGCTTGCATCGTTGGAAAGCTTATCAAAATACCTAAAACTTTCTTATAGAACCTTTTCCCAAATTCCGGAGTTACATTTGTCCAAACAGTAGGCAACTAAGCTGGTCCAGATTTTTGACAGCTCAATGGTGCCAACTTGTGATTTTCATAATTCCCAAACCACAACAGCTATGGGGGCGATTCTTGCGGTCAAAGAAGGATCTTGAAGTCTACTATTACCCAGAATTTTCACATGATTTTATGGTCCTCCAAGAAAGATTTTGAACTAAAGAAGATAAGTTGCTCCCAAAAGACAGGGTAGAGAAAACAAGAGAACTAAAACCCATCTATTTATTTCATTAATCCTTATACCTTAGGCCTGTAAACTAAATGAAATTGTGGAGAAACCCACAAGATCATTGCACTCATTACAAAAATCCAACTCAAACATAAGCACTAAGACAAACCAATCAAACATTAAAGGTTCACAAAGCACACATATAAGACTAAACTCAACTTTTGCTACTAACGTTTATTACAAAGGGGGACTTCCTACTTCTTAAACACGGTGTGACTGCAGCGGCATCCAGGGTAGCATCTTTTGCGTGGAGTTAAGCGAGGTATGTCCTCCACCTCATTGATCTTAGGTAATCCACCACGACTTCTCCACTCATCAATCTCATCAAGGGCTTCCTCATAGTGTTGCCTCACTTCTGCCAATTCCAGTTGACTGTCTTCTAGCTTTTGATGTATGACTTGGATAGTCAAAGCCATCTCCTTTAGTTGTTCATTCTGCTCCAAGTAGGGGTCAGCCATCACACATTGCAAAGTGCCTGGTGGACGACGAGGAAGATATTTTTGTTTGCCATTCTTCCTCTCTTCGTAGTGCTTTCCATGATATGCCAGAAGAGCTTGATGGGCAGCATCAGATATGCTAGCATGCTTACTGAAGCGGTCATTAAGAGACGAGTGAATGGATTCCGCCACGCGTGAACCAGTAAACTCATTCCACCTTGTGATGTGTGCTTCAGTGCTCCAGTGGCTCTCATACTTAGGATGAGTCCACTTAGTGCACTTATATTCCACCTTGGCCTGCTGTTCACGATAGTGGTCTTGTAGTATACGCACAAGCCGAGGGTGAAAGAAATCTTCGCCACTAAAGGATGTGGTAAAGTACTCCTTCCACCAACAAGTATGTCTTGATGGGACAGGATGAGCTTCTTCATACTCTGGTTCCGTTAAGCCATAAATACCCCGAGTCAAACATGGTCTTCCAGAGTTGTTGCGAGCAATCTTCTCGTTACGAACTATCTATGGAATTAGACCAAGAGGGAGTTAGAATAGAAGCAATACTTTTAGAATAGAATTAGATGATAGAATCATAAGAATTTTAGCAAATAGCAAGGGTGAGATAGTAAGCAGGAATGTAGTGAAGCAAAGATGGCTAAAACGACCATTACTATCTAGGCTTGTGTCCTACAGTCAGCATTGCTCTGATACCACTTTGTAGCACCTGGTTTTAAGAACAAAACCAGATACACACCATATGTGAGCCCAGGAAGTCAAATCTCACATATAGCCACAAATAAGGGTAATATCAATAGACAATGCTTATATATATAACGAAGATATAACCTTAGATAGCAAACAGCGGAAAGACACTCCGTTCTTCAGGCGAAAGCTCCAAATCCACAGGGACAACTGACTGGTTGAGCACAAGCCTAAACTCTTTTCCAAGCTTGAAATTTGGTACCCATCCGGGATTTTTATCCAAATAAAATGTAAAGGCAAGCGTAAGTACATCTCGTACTCAGCAAGAATAACATAGGGTTCATGAGGCTCAAAGGCTAGATACTGGTTATACTGCATGTAGCTTTTAGTTGTCACAATTTTAGCATATGAGTAGCATTAAGTTGTCAAGTCCCGAAGTAAACTCATGATCAGGTAAAGTGAATAAAGAATAGCATAAACAACATATTAACAATAATAACTTTAATAATTCGCCATTAGTGATCATTTATTCTGTATTGGTCCAAGGCCGCTCGTGACCGTGAGCACGGCTGATATATCAGTTTTACACTCTGCAAAATAGAGTGTAAAATAGATTCAATGGCAAAACTGTAAATCTGAGAAAGTTGTTTTTGAATGCGCGGTTGAAAAATACGTTTTCCAACTTGGAAAGCGTAAACGGCGAAAGCGTAAAGGACCGCGGGTCTATACATTAAAAACTGTGGGGGGGTTTCCGCAAAAGAAGGGGTATTCTCGGATATCGGCCGTTGGATCTCGATTCTAAGGCCGAGATTAGATCGGGGTGGGGGAGGGGAGCTGGCCGGCCGGAGTCGGGGCAGACCGCGGCGGTGCCATGGCCGGAATCGGTCGGCATCCACGGTTCGAGCGATTTAGTGCACTAGAAGATAAACCAAGGACACGGGGGCGTAGTGGAGCTCAAGGCGAACTCACCTAGGGCAAAGAGTAGAGCCGAGATCGACCAGGGAGTGCCCACGACGGCGGAGGGCGGACAGCGGCCCTGCAAGGTTGTTCGGCGAGGGTTAGGGAAACACAAAGAGCACGAAATCGTGAAAGGAGAACTCCGGCGACTTCGCAAAAGCAGCGGGAAGATCGGCAAGTCGCTCACGGTGACCAAAACGCGTCGCGGCGGCGGATTGCTTTCGGCGGAGATCTTGGCGACGCTTTTCGGCGAGAACAAGGCGACGGTCGGCTCTGGGATTTGGTAGGGGACTTGGCGAGGGTCGGGGTGAGTATTTAAAGGGGCAAACGTGCGGAGCAGGCAGTCCGAGAGGGGATACGCGCGCGGTCGGTGCGATTCGGTGGAGTCCGGTTCCGTCACGAGGTGGAAGAAAGCCCTGACAGGTGGGCCCCACCTGTCTGCGACTCGGGCGTGGGACCGCTCTGTCAGTGGAAGAAAAGAGGAGAGGCGCGCGGCGTCGGGCTGCTCAGCAGTAGGCCGAGAAGAGAGTTGGGCCGCGCGGGGAAAAGGGGAGGGGGAAAAAGAACAGGCCAAGGGGGGGGGGGATAAAGCTGGGCCGCGGTTGCCACTTGGGCCAGGGGAAAAAGAAGGGGAAAGGGAAGGGTCTGGGCCTTCGGGCCAATTTTCCAGAGAGAGGGAGGTGAGTAAATAAATACTTTTCCAATTTTATTTTCAAACCTTTGCTTAATTAGTTTTCAAGAAAATTTTGAGAACCCTTTTTGAAACTCAAAACAACCACCCACACAAAATAAAGTGCAGCAGCATGGATGCTCAGACAAGTTGCTAACTCCTAAAGCAAATTTTAATTTAAAGAAAAATATTATTTTTCCTATATTTTATGGGCACAAAAATACACAATTTAACATTCTACCCTATTTTGAAAAATTGCAAATTTTGGGGTGTTACATGCTTGCCTCCATTAATTCTTTAATGGAGACGGGCGGTTTAAAGGAACCGCCTCCGTTAATGTGTGATTAACGGAGGCAGCCATTGTTGCATTGCCCGCCTCGATTATTCCTACAACTATAAATGCACAGCCAGCGACCCTTTCTTCCACCTCAAGACTCCTCTAATTTTTAGGATTTTGAGATGCAAAACCTTAAAAATTGAGCAAAATTTAGGGGGAGAAGTTTTGCTCTTAATTTGTTCAAGGAGGACATGTTAGAAGGTTACAAAACACTCTAAACCTTATTTCTTCTACTTCTTCACCATTTGGGCTCTCTAGATTATCTAGATTTAGATCCATGCATGGAGGGGAGAGAAAATAGTGGTTTTTTAGCTCTAGATCTAAATATCTAGCTACGAACCCAAAGTTTGCGAGAATCAGAAACTGGAGCGACCAAGAGGGCAGGGATCAAACTCAATGATTATGTATTGCCGGATCTATTTTTCTTCGAAGTAAAGATAGTGCACTGTTAGCGTTGTAGATCTTAGTTTCACAAGTGTAAGCATTTGACATATAGTTTGTGTAATCTAAATTCGAATGATGTTGCATGGTTGATATACTGCATAATATTACATGTGCTTTCATATATGCGTTTGATTTGTAAAAATATAATTTAAATTTAATAAAAACACAGAACTTTTTTTAATACTAAAATTAAATTGGAGGCAGACCTTGTAAAGTGGCCACCTCCGTTAAAATTTTAGAGGCAGTCACGTACAAGTGCTCGCCTCAATTAATCTTTTTAATGGAGGCGGTCGGCTTATGCTGCCCACATCCATTAATACAATTAATAGAAGCACCGTCTGATTACTGTCGATTCACCGTTGCCTTTTGTTGAAGGCGGTTCGTGCATGATGACCGAAATATCAGCTGAACTGCTGCACTCCACAGCAAGAGCGTCGGATGATCCGACTCATGGCAGTCACTCACTCACTAGTAGCAGCTATAAGGTGGTCATGTCATTAATAATGATCTAGGCAGATACTGAGTTCTAGGATTATGCTCTCTACTCCCTCTGTCCAAATCATTCTAGCATACTCCCTCCATATCGTAATTAGAAGTCGTTTTGGACATGATTGTAATTACCAAGGAGTCATTAATTAGGATGAGTTTTTCCTTGTCTACCCCTATTAAATAGGGCTGCGGGTGCATTCTATCTTAGAATCCTTCTTAGTTAAGGTGGTTAGTGCATTGAGTTTTTAGTTGTGCGAGGTGAGTTCGAAACCTGGTGTCCGCACACTGTTTTGCGGATTGGTGAGGGCGAGCATGCAGCAGCTCGGAGGGCGAGCGTCCAGCACATCGCTAATTACTCCTCGCACGAGAGCAGCGCATGCGTCGCAGCGCGGGAGCCTAAGCGCCAGGGGCAATGACGTCCAAAGTATACGTTCAGCCAGAGAACGACTTCTTTTCTTCAACTTTGTTCCAAGTACAGAACGACTTGTAAATATGATATGGAGGGAGTATTCCAGTATTAATGTCGTTTTATGTGCAGTACACTTATCCACCCTACTGTCCAGCTAGCCAGCTAGCCTGCAGCACGCTTATCCATATCTGAAAAAGAGGAGCACAAGAGATGAGAGAGCATTAGGTCATTATAAGAGATGAGAGAGCATTAGAAGAGAGGAACGTCTGAATATATAGAATTTAAGACATTTATCTCAACATCTCTGACATTTATTTACCTAGCACGGCACACAGTGCCACATCTGCTCTCTCCAACCTTACAATGCTCTCCGCCATAGAATGTCAGAGATGTCGAGATAAATATCTCAAATTTCATATACTCCCTCCATTCCAGAATTAGAGATGTTTTGGGTTCACTATGTGAAAAAAGGTCAAATCTACCGGCGGAAACTACAGACGCAGACCTAAAGCACGTCTGTGAGAAAACACTACAGACACCCGTTCGCAGCTACGCGTCTGTGTTAAAGTGGCGACCGAGCGCTTAGATGACCCAAGGTATATGCGCGACTGAAATAATAACTTATTACAGACGCGTCTATACAGGAAGTGTCTGTAACATTATCACAGACGCTTGTGACGTGTTTTCGACTGTACTTTTCGGCTTACCACAGACGCTTGTTAATCTACAGACGCACTTACGATATACGCGTTTGTGCTGTGTATCTTATCACAGACGATTTTAGTGTGTGCTCGTCTGTATATTTTTGGCGCGTGATTGGTACGCACCGGACACATTGAATGCGGTCGTTGGCCAAATTCCAGCTCGAATTAGCGGCAGGTGGACTATAGCCGGCGGTGAGAGAGAGATCGAGCTCTCACCGGGGGAAGCGCGCGCACGCGTCGGGGCGCCGCCGCCGGCAACAGTTTGGCGAGCGCGCCGCGCGGACACGCGACGTTGGGCGGAGAGCCAGCACACGCGCGCGCGGGCGCCGGCCGGCCGGCAGTGTCTTCGACGCAACAAGACGCGCGCGCTGCCATTCCGCCGCCGCTAGCGCTGCTCGGTGCAGAAGCGTGAGCGCGCACGCGCCGCGCGCTCGATCTGGCCGGCACGATGAGATTGCTTTGCTCTGTTCTTCTGGAGGCAGCAGCGCGCGCACACTCGAGCTAGCTCTGCACCGGAGCCGAACGCCGGCTCTCTCCCCGCGCGGCACTGCTGCACGTATATGTTGTTACACGCATACGCATCAGTGCTCCAGATGCATGGCCGCGGCGCCACGAGGAGGAGCAATGATGACACATGACCATCATGCTGCTCAGCTTACGGTCGTTACGGCGTCGGCCTTGATCGATCCCGATCTGCTCTGCTCTCTCGATCAACATATATATTATATATCATCAGCTCATCATCAAGGTACCGATTGATGACTAAATTAAGATGGACTCACTATATATATAGTTTTGCTTACAATTTTTTCTCCATCTCAAGGCAGGGCGTTGCCTACTTTCTCGATCTCTGCAGTGGTTCGCCACCACCGATATATAGCTGGCTAGCTAGAGAGGTGAGAAGCTTAATTACCAAAAAATTGTTCCAACTGATTATAACTTTGCATTAAAATTTGATGAGCTTGTGCCAAACTAATTAATACATGCATTGCTGTGCAGATGATATCTGAAAATCTTAGTATCAGATATATCCTTGTTCAGTTGATATTATTAGTGAGCATGATATATATGTACAGATGATATATCTGAAAATCTTAGTATCTACTAGAGTTTCAGGGACTTAATCTCCTTTTTCTCCTTCGTTCTTCCTTTCTCTGACCTGGCCATAGAATTGCCAGTCCACCAAAGCACTAAATAGCTGTTCCCATGGTTTAGCTATAATATAATGGCTGGTTAAGCAAACATGGCGCTGGCCACCATTTAGTGTTTAAGCTGCATTTCAAAAAGCTGAATAGCTGTTTAGGTGAACAATGAATTGCTATTTCTTGGATCAGGGGGATGATATTTCCCTATTCCGTTAGGTTTTGTATGTCAGTATTTCCCCTTAACTATATGAGGAGTTCCATTCAGTCAATTGGATGCACCAATGATACATTCCTGCACTGTTGCTATATATATGTTCCTTAAAGCACACATTATTGTGTTGTCATATCCTGTGGTACTTTATATTTGTCTGCCAGAAATGATTGAATTAATTTCGTCCATTTTCAATTTACCTTTTTAGACTATATGGACGATCGAAGGAGCTGGATGTACCTTCGGAAACGTGCTAGTGATGACTATTTAGATGGTCTCAAAGATTTCCTAGCTGCTGCTGAGACGAATATGTTGAATGGACAAAATAAAACTGTGTGGTGTCCATGCTGCGACTGTAAGAATGAAATGCAATACTCGAAGCTGATGACAGTCCAAGCCCATCTAATAATGAGAGGATTCATGGATGACTATATATGTTGGAACAAACATGGAGAAGAAGGGGTCAATGAACGAGAGCAGGCGCAGGCTGCTGGTCAGCAATATGGTGACGAAGGCCTCCATGAAACTAATTATGTCGATGGCGAGGAAGCACCCTTTGCTGATCAGGAACTCAATGATGATGATGTAGCAGATATTGCTGCCAACTATGATGCTGTCCATCTTGCTGAAAATTTGGAGGAGATGGTGCGCGATGCCTTTGGCTTTGTCGAGTACTCTAGTTCTGAGTTCAAGAAGTTGCAACAGCTACTAAAAGATTTGAAGACCCCACTCTATCCAAATTGTGATGAGAGGTATACAAAGTTGTCCGCTTCGCTAAAGTTTCTCCAGTTGAAGGCATCAAATCATTGGACTGACAAGGGCTTCAGAGAAATGCTAGAATTGATTGCGGATATGTTTCCCTATGCTCAGATACCAAAGACTACATATGAGGCCAAGAAGATTGTTTGCCCAATGGGATTGAAGTTTGAGAAAATTCATGCTTGCAAGAATGATTGTGTCCTTTTCCATGGTGAAAATGCAAATGAAAGTGAATGCCCCAAGTGTGGAACCTCTCGTTACAAAAGAAGAACTAATGAGGGTGATGATGAGGAGAGGCGTACTAGAATTCCTAGGAAGGTCGCATGGTACTTCCCTATAATTCCTCGCCTAAAACGGTTGTTTGCATCCTCCAAGGATGCAAAATTGTTGACCTGGCACTCAGATGGGCGAACGGTTGATGATTATATGCGGCACCCAGCAGATGGTATTCAGTGGCGGGACATTGACTTTTGGCACCAATCCTTTTCTGCTGAGCCAAGGAATCTTCGGATTGCACTGAGCACTGATGGCATGAACCCATTTGGTAACATGAGTAGCTCACATAGTGTCTGGCCTGTGTTGTTAACTATCTACAACCTTCCACCATGGTTATGTAACAAGCGAAGGTACATGATGATGTCAGTTTTGATCTCTGGTCCGTATCAACCAGGTGTTAACATCGACGTGTATCTAAGGCCTCTTATTGATGATTTCCAAAAACTATGGAAAGAAAAGGGTATTAAGGTGTACGATGGTTTTAGGAGGGAGCATTTCAACTTACGTGCCATGTTGTTCACCACCATCACTGATATTCCAGGACATCGTAGTGTGTCTGGGCAAAGCAAAGGAGAAAAAGACTGCTTTCACTGCTTAGATGACACCGAGACTGTTTGGTTGAATAACTCAAAGAAGAGGGTATATGTAAGGCACCGACGTTTCATTCCTAAGTCTCATCCATACCGAGAGATGAAACGTCAGTTTGATGGGACGAGAGAGATGGGATCTGCTCCAAGGCATTTCAGCGGGCAACACGTCTATGACCAGGTGCTAAAGGAAACCACGCCTACAGTAGACCTAGAGAGCACTATCCTTGGAAAGAGAAAGGGCAATGCAAAAGAAAAGAGAAGTGTCGATAAGAAGAGGTGGAAGAAAATGTCAATTCTATGGGAACTACCTTACTGGAAAAACCTAATGATCCGCCATAGTATTGATCTCATGCACATCAAAAAGAATGTTTGTGGGAGTTTGCTTGGGACACTCATGAATGACAAATGGAAAACCAAGGACCATGCAAAAGCAAGAGCCGACCTAGAAGAGTTAGACATAAGGCCCGAGCTTCGCCCAGACAGTGCAAGTGCCCATCCACCTTTATCTGCCATAAACCTAACCCGAGAAGAGAAGCAGGAATTGTGCGACTTCTTTCGTAGTATCAAAGTTCCTTCTGGATATGCAGCCAACATACGAAAGCTTGTTCATGCAAGAGAAAACAAAATGCTTCCTATGAAGGCTCATGATTGCGATGTCATGCTAACAACTACGCTACCAGTAGGTATCCGAAACATATTGCCAGAAAAGGCCCGAAAGGCAATCATGAGCCTCTGCTACTTCTTTAATGCAATCTCTCAGAAGGTCCTTGATGAACAAACACTAGACAGTATTGAAAAGAACATGTGTGAGGTGATGTGTCTCCTTGAGGCTTACTTCCCGCCAACTTTCTTTGACATTTCCGTCCATCTCATTGTACATTTGGTTAAGGAGATCAGGTATCTTGGACCAATGTTCCTCCACCACATGTACCCTTACGAGAGATTCATGAGTACTCTAAATAGGTATGCCAAGAGTCGAGTTCATCCTGAGGGAAGCATGGCACAATGCTATTCTACTGAGGAGGTGGTCGACTGGTGCCTCACTTACATTGACCCCACTAATCCAATCGGCATCTCCAAGTCTCGCCACGAGGGAAGGCTAGCAGGGAGAGGGTGTATTGGGGAGAAGCAAATTACTCCAGATTCAGATGACTTCGAACGAGCCCACTTTCTAGTGTTAAAGCACACAGCAGAAGTGGATCCTTACATTGAAGAGCATATGGAGATGCTGAGGCAACAAAATCCGGACCGAAGCGAAGCCTGGATAGCAAGGGCACATATGAGTGGATTCAACATTTGGTTTAGAGATCGACTACAAAATTCAAGCTCTTGCAAAGACAATAGACTTCGACAGCTGGCAAAGGACCCTTTCTTCACAGTCACAACATATCAAGGCTATGACATAAATGGCTACACCTTTTACACCATTGAGCAAGACAAGAAAAGCGTGTATCAGAACTGTGCTGTTCGTGTAGATGCATTTGACAATAATATGCAGAAGGGAACATACTATGGTCAAATTGAAGAAATATGGGAACTCTCCTATCCTGGCTTCAAGATGCCCATTTTTCGTTGCCGATGGGTTCATGGAAGACAGGGTATCATGAAAGATAGGTATGGATACACTACTGTTGACCTGGAACAAGTTGGGTACATGGAAGAGCCATTTGTACTAGCAAGTCAGGTTTCCCAAGTCTTCTATGTGCACGACACTAGAAATAAGAAACGACAAGTGGTCCTCCCTGGGAAAAAGCGGGTTGTTGGAGTTCAAAATCAAGTTGATGAGGAAGAGTTCAATGAATCTAGTGAACTCCCTACTTTTGATAGTTCCATCCTCCCTGTGATTTTGGAGAGTGAGCTTACTCCATACCTTAGAGATGGTCAGAAAGAGGACGCCCCAGTGGCAAAAAGACGCCGAAAGCGGCAAGTACGCAAAAAATAATGCTCATGTGCGTTTTCAAATTGTGGCATCTGATTTTTTATAATGTGATTTAGCAAGCTGTAATTTTTGTTGATAAATTTTGCTGGTTTAGGACCAACGTACCTCTGCTTAATTGCTGCTGCTGAAATTCGAGTATATGGAGTCTGAGTTAGTTGGTAGAGATATGACAGCTAGCATATGGAAATGTTTGTACAACAGTTGGTTTAAAAAAAAGATGTCTTCATGCTCGCCCTCACATAATTAGTAGCTTGTGTGTTTCAGTATTCTTGACCAGTTGATGAATGTGTGAGACCCTCTAAATTGTTTAAGGGACAACCGGACAAAAGACAGATGTTATCGTCTGAATTTGTTGACCTTTTTTTGTGTGAAATCCAGTGAACCTATTGATGAATATACTCAATGAAACAGGTGATGTTCCTGGAGGAGGGATCATACCGTATGATGGGTAACAAACTCTGGAAGAAGTACAGTCAGAATAGGTGAACTCCCTTTGTTCCTTGCCTGTTTGAGGCACTTTGTTGTCGCTATTATTCTTGATTTACGGTGCTTGTTCAGCTGAAACTAGAGTCTTAGTTTTGCACAACCAGTTATGCCAGGATGCAGAGTTGTAGATCCATAGATACATATCTACATACATTCTTTGCAAAATTAAAACCTAGAAGCATATTTCGCTACCTTATGATCCAAGTAACAGTCAGCTTAGGATAACATTTTGACTACATACATATACGAATCTATTAGCCCTGTCAGCATTTGCAAACCTGCTTATAGTTACTACAGAAACTCAAAATGAAACATCCAATATTATGCTCAAAATTTTAATTTTGATCAAGAAAGTTTCAAGAAAAGCCAATCATTTTGAGAAAATTACTTGATTTATTTTGCCATCCATATTTTTTTCGGTTGTGCAGACACAAGAACTTCTGCTGATGCAATACATGCCTCACCACAAATTACATGGATCACCTGGAACTGCAATCCAGCCAACAGTTCTCCTCCCCAGGAATATGCAGCAACCTGCAATATATGGGCCAAGAAAGTGTTAACTTTTGACACTCGCAATTGGATCAATTGGAAGTCTTCATGTCAGCAATGAAGTACTTTTTTGGTTCCTATGGGATAGATTGAGCACAAGAAACGTGGCTGAGGAGAAGGCTAATGCATTTAAAGATTAACAATGTGTGCTCTGTCAGTTCCCCCCTAGCTAGACTTATCAATGGATATCTATACATATATACTTATATATTATAAAGTCCTAGCATGTAACACTGGCAGCCATAATACTGAAGCGCTAGTGAATTAATTTTCTTGTATTTTTTCGAACTAAACAACTGTGCCTGTCATGATCTGAGCGGAACAACATCAGGGGGTCCAACTGAATGATAAGCTTTCGCCATGGACATTTTCATCTTGTTGCTGGGCCATTTGGTCAATGGAGAATGATGTCATCCTTCAGTTGGGGACAACAAAAGAGTGGTCAAACTAGAATCCACATGCTCCTCTTGCACAGAACTTGTACAGTCAACCCATGTTCTTAAATCATGAAAAAACACCAAGTCTTTGGAACCTTTATTTTGCTGTTCACTGAGTTCTAGTGTACACTGTGGAGGGAGAGTAGAGTGGATAGCTTTCAGGGCCTACACCCTCCCATGCATGATCTCTATTTTGGTTTAAATAAATTTAGAGATCAGGGAGCCTGTAATTTTGGATTGATATCAAAGTGGATATATGGGTGGCCGCCTTCAAGGATCAACTTTCACCTATAAAGTGTGAATCTAGCTGGGAAAGGATCAAAATGGTTGTAGCAGATTAACCTTCGCTTCGCATCAGGCAACGATCAAAAAAGATGCTGGGGCCATTTGTGGGCATGCATATATATATATTGCTGGGAAGTCTTTTGTTTGGCAATTATTGGGAATAAATAGAGTTTAAAACAGAATTGTGTAATCCACCATTTGGTTGTTCTGATCGGGAGCATGAGAATATTGACAACACATCAATGCCCTGCCCTCTGTTCTTTGGATAGAATAACAAAAGAATGTGTACTGCTCCTTTGTGGTCTCCAATTGCTCAACATGCGATCGACTTAATTTAACAATTGCAAACACAATCTTTAGCCAACCTAAAACAAACGAGATGATGGAACTGTAGCAGTATTATAAAATAAACTTAAAGAGATAATGTTGCTGGTGATTTACAGAAAATAAAGTGACAGGACACAATGTTCAGTTGACGAAATCAAAACACACTCTTTGTTGGTTCCTTCTCTGGCTGGTCACAAAGGAATATCGACCGACGACAGTGGCTTTATGACAATCAAAACAAACATTTTAATTTAATTATTTCTCATCAAAAGTTCAACCACAAATTGTTCTCAATCATACACAACAATCTGAAACATTATAGTTCAAGTACATGTCTTACACAAGATCATTAACAAACCGAATGCAACGGCGTGCAGTGAATAATATTACAACAACTTGGTTATACAAAAATATAGTTCGGCAAAACATAAATGATGATACATCGATGCAAATTACTAAACTACAAAGCAACAAATATAACAACTCAAAGTCTCACCACAAAAGAAAAACTTGAACATGCAAGATAACGCTAAAGATCCAAAAAAAAATCAAACACACATGTTGAACTTGCCATGGGTCCAGGTCCAATCAATCCATCCAATGCGGGCATTTTTTGATTTCATCTTCAGGTATTCCTTACGACACATTGGGATCTTGAACAAATCTAAAGCTTTGTAATGCAGCTGTGTTCCTTCTTTAACTCCATCCTGTGATAGTAATTCCATCACTTCATGCAGCTCCTCTATTTCAGGGGTCTTGGGTCGGAGTTGCTCCTGAGAAACCCTAGCTGTAAGGCTATCTGATATAGCTTTCATGTAGTACTCCATGATCTGTGGGTTGGGAGCCATGTTCTGCCTGGTGCAAGGACGGCTGGCGCCATCCCCTGACATCATTGGTGAAGCATGCAGACCACCACTAGGGCCCCCTGACATCCTTGGTGTGGCATGCAGACTACCACTAGGGCCCCCCTGACATCCCTAGTGTGGCATGCA
Organism: Sorghum bicolor; assembly: GCF_000003195.3. Lineage (NCBI taxonomy): Eukaryota > Viridiplantae > Streptophyta > Magnoliopsida > Poales > Poaceae > Sorghum > Sorghum bicolor. Next base: position 63,016,610 of record NC_012874.2, read on the forward strand.
GACCACCACTAGGGCCCCCTGGCATCCCTGGTGTGGCTGTAGGGTGAACAATACCAGCGCCGACCGGTATGAAATTACCCTGGTATGGGGTCTGCGATCCGAACAGAATAGACAGTTCTTTCAAGTGAGCAGGTGGCCTGCATGCTTTACGAGCCTGAACCCGCTTACTACTTTCCTATAGGAAAGACATGGTTAGCACCGTACGACCAAACACATGAGCAATTTTGTAGAAATTCAAAAGAAGAAATAATGTTGAGTGCATGTACCGGGAAGCTGTTCTCGAACCATCGATCAGGAGTGGTAATGCTGCCTCTCTTGCCACGCCCGAGCCCAGTTCTGTTTGCAAGGACCTGCCAGTCTCTGTAGCTCCTTTTCAAAGTCGTCAATTTGCTGCTTATCTTCCCCTCAGTGTAATACTGGTTTGTTGCTTGTGCGAAATTGTGTGCCACATTAACCATGCCTTCGGTCGTTAACCCGTTAATGAAGTTGCCTTTATCCTTCTCGGCAATACAGAGGTCAAGCAAAATTTTGGTATTGACATCATTCCACTTTGCACGCTGTCCCGCCATCTGTTCTAAGGTGTAGATGTGTTTCCAGAACTTACATTACATATGAATGCCAATATAGCTCAAAATAGAGTGGTCTATGAATGTATACTTGCCTTGGATGTGAACTTGGCTTGATTTGCACGCAATCTATAGACCTTAACTCGAGCACATTCCCATGGGGAATAGCAGGATGCTGAGGACGATTCAGGTGCCAGGGTTGAAAACCGTCACAGCTAAAAACAATTAACAACACAGGTAGGACCGATTCAGCAAAGCATTGTTTGGAAAAGAGACTTACATTGCTTTCACTGTGCATCTGAACATAGTTATCTAAGTGATGACTAGGAAAGCCAAAATGTATTATAATTTGAAACAGATTGAGTAGGTTTTAGATCTGCAACAGCAATAAGTCAGAAACTGAGAAGCAGAAGCATTCAACATTCAGCACCCCAGCAAACGCATGCAGCAATATTCAGATTGGAGCAAGCTACCTGATCATATGTCTATGAGTACATCACAATTGGAAGCCACAAGTCAATACGAAAATTATCCACAATCAATGACCCAGCAGAAGAGGAGTAAACTTGTATAGTTTCATGTCGGAGCATGCTGCGCTCACATTCCAGTTACAAGATTCCATGGAATCGCTGACCTTGGCTTCTTACCCTATGTCATTGTGGCCTCATCCTCACCTACGCTTGACACCTCAGTGCTTAGGTTTTTGTATTGGATTACGAAAAAACTAAACTGTCTCCATGAAGATGTTTGGGATGAAGAGATGTCATCTGACAATGGCACGCATGCACGTGTACTGCTTACCCCATTCAGCACCTCGGGTCTTCTCAAGCAATGTAACAATATGCTGAACACAATGAGGAATTGTTTCATGACCTTTATTCGCATGATGGATTACTGCAACAACTAGCTGTAAGTGGACAGTGATGGAATGGTGAGAAGATGATCTGCATACCTCTCTCACCAGGCAACAGATGGTCTGAACCTTTCAGGGTGTGTTTGGTTGCTAGCCTTTTATAGCCTGGCTAGTTGAATGGAGCCAGGTTGCACTTGGACTAGGTGTAGCAAGCCAAGTGAGCTTTGTTTGGTTCGCAGTTTACACAACTAGCCTGGCTGAGGTGTAATGTCATTTGGTTAGGTGCTTGAACTCTTGGTTGTACTAGTGTAGCCAAGTGCTGTTTGTTTGGTTTGTTGGACTAGGCTGGGTGCATTCACCCTGTCCTTGTTTTGGTGGACTTACCACTGGTGTCCATTCATCTTCCCTCTCCCGTAATAAGTACGTGGGAAGCACAGCGGCAGACGCTTCTTGGGCTGCCCACTGAAGGTCTTCATACCAAAGTTCATTGACTTTCATATTGTCTATAAACTTTTCATGTGTTATGTCAATCTGGTCACTGATACTACACTTGGTTGAAGCAGGAAGCGGAGTAGTAGTGCCAGTTCATCGAATAGCAGGATGAGCCATGGCCTCAGAGGGTTCAGGAATGACTGAAGGAGCTGTGGAAGGAGATAAAGACCACTAGACGGTGTGAGGCCATAGCTAATGAGGCACTGATTGTTGCAAAATCCGCTGCAACGATGTGGCCAACAATGCAAGGGTCCAGCTTCAGGAGGAGGTGAACCGCACCAAACGTGTTGTTGACCGCATCTGCACCAAACGTGATGCAAGGCTGCCATCGCTGCTATGGACAAGTGCAAGCTGATGCACCTCGTCTACTGTTTGATAAGAGTGGTGGTGTTCCTGATCATGGCCCTCATCATCAAGAACTGATGGCACGGCTTGTTTGTGGTGAACTGGTTATGTCTGTTGCTAAAAGGTTGTTAGGACTGATAGCACAACTAAGTCATGACTTGACAGGCTACGTTCCTGTTCTTTTGATCAGAGCCCATTTCAGTTGAGCTGAATGGTGCCGATGTACAAATGCTGTCTCCCTAGAACTCTTGTGTTAGTCATCTACCTATAACTTGGTAATGGTTGCCATCAGGTTGTTAGCTTTGTACAACAAACCTATGAATGGTAATCACTGAATGGATGGGTTCAAATGTTATGTTTTGTGTGTTCCACTGAATGGATGGGTTCAGATGTTTAGTCGTCTACCTATAATCATTGAAGCAAATGGGCTGAACTAAGGCTGGGAATCCAGAAAAATAGAGTCTTGTCATGTATGCTTTGCCTTATGCTCTTAATTGTTCTAAATTTTTGGCTACACACTTCTGTATGTGTTCGCTTTGCCTTTTCTTTATGTGTACAAGAAGATATACATCACCTCAAGTACTGATGAAAAAGTCCAGACTTTCTTGGATGTACAGAGCTTGGAAAGGTTGCTGAAATTATGGTGAAGACTAATATGAAAACATCTTATGGATTGGTTTATCAGCTCATTGAATTAACATTAATTCTTACGGTGGCAACAGCCACAGTTGAAAGGATATTTTCTGCTATGTCTATTATAAAGACATATTTGCGTAACAGAATGGGTGTGGCTCAATGACCGAATGATATGCTACACTGAGAAGGAGATATTTAGAAACATCAAGAATGACAAAATCATAAAAAGATTTGAAGACATGAAAACACAGCAATAGTGCCTCGAAACAATTTAGTGGTATGATATATGTTTTCTCGTACCTCCAAAACATTGAAGTTATATACTTGAAATTTGTGTCACTAAATTATTTTTTTCTTGTATATAGATTGTTTCTAATGATTCATGAAGAATGCGGCAGTGCAAAAGTGCGGAACATTGATCTTTGTTGGTTAGTTATGAAAAATTGTATCTTTTACTTATGCGATTTATAATGCGCTTTCGATTATTTATCATTATCATAGTTATCATGTAAAGGTTCTTTACTGCTATATTTTAGCTTCGTATGGGATATAGTTGAGTTCAAGTGCCCTAGCTCGTTTTGGCCCAGCCCTCCCTAAATATTATTTCTAGATCCGCCACTGGGGGGTGGTTCTTTTAGGGGGCGTTTGTGAGGGTGGCCGTGGTCAGCCTGGCTTGCTCGCTAGGCCCAGGCCACGTTAGACCAGGTCCAAGTACTGCAACAGTCCATGTTTGTCTTGCTGCATGCAAACGGTCCGGTCCAGAGGAGATTGTGTTTGTGAACCATGTTAGAGCCGGGCCAAATACCAAATACAACTATCTTGCCCCCCACTTGCCCCTACTGTGCGCCGCGAGGAGCCTGGCTCCAAAACAACGCTCATCCCCAGCGTATCTCTAGAGCCAGGCTGAGAGGGCTGTTTTGGCTGTAGGGGGGCCAGGCTGTGTGCTGGGCCAAGTGCACAAACACGCACACTTGCAGCCGGAGAGCGCAGAGCCCAGCTGAGCCACCCTCACAAACGCCCCCTTAGTGGTTAATGGTAGTGCGTGCCAGAGACTGAACTAGTGAAGGCAAGCTCATCTCCACAATCTGACATACGACGCGCTGTATTTTTACCTCATTTCTATTACCACATAATGGAAATACAAGTTTCATAAGATTTGTAGACTTAGCTAAGAAAGAGCCTCACCAGAACTCAAACCTGAACCCCAAACTAAACGGCCAACCTTCAACAATTCTTCCCAAATAGTTTTGCCAGGCCGAGAAACAAAACAGAACCTTAGAAAGGCAAGTTCTAGGGATGCTCAAACCAACACTAGAGGCAAAACAGAGACAAGACGTCGCTTTATAGCTACCAGATCTATACTATACCGCCTATCAGGACTTGGAGATCGATACTCACTGTGTGGCGGAGTGTGGGCCAGCGTATACCACATGATCTCACACACGCTTGAACCGGTGTATAGCTACCAGGTCGATCTATACTATACAGTGGCGGACCAAGAATTAAAACCAAGGTAGTCCTAATTTTTTTTCATGAGCAACACAACAAAATTCAAAGAAAAAATTCAGTAAAATGGCTATAAAATAAGCAAATTGCGACAATACAATTAAATGTTCAAAGCCTGGAGAAAAATTCGATAAAAATCCTTGGATCACAGTCTCAACACACCAGGAACAAACAACGCCCGGAGACTAGCTAGTGCCACTGTGCCGGTCAGCCGGATGCGGGACGCCCGGACTGGCTGTGGGCTGTGGCCGCTGCCCGCTGGCGCTTGGCAGACTGCTGCCGAGGCCTGAGTCCTCGTCCGCGAGTGCCGGCCGTCCGCGCGCGGAGTGAGGCCTGCGGGAGGCCGGGAGCAGGCGAGGCGAGCAGGACCTGCTGTGCGCCTGTGCGGGAGTGGAGCAATGGCTTGAATGATTGGCTAGCTGGCGCTGGCGCCTGGTGGACCGCGGCGGCTCCTAGTCGCGACTCGCGAGTCACGGTCATGGGATGAATGAGGAACCGAGGAAGGGAGAAAGAGGATTATGCAGGCCAAGTTTATGTTGGCCGAGAGATCTCACACACACTTGAACTGTTGTATAGCTACCAGGTCGATCTATACTATATTACTCTATATACCACCATGCCATCTTACTTCTACACTGCAGTGGCCAGTGGATGGCTGGAGGGAGGGGCTAGCCGCCCAGCTTCTCGCCGGAGCTGCCCTCCATGGCCGCGCCCACCATGCATATGCTTTTATTTCTAGAATACCGGAAATCGGGTAGGGAAAACAATACCTTGCAATCAGAAATCCTAGCACCCAGGAGTTCGAGGCGACTACGGATCTGGCGTCGTCGGTGGCTGGTCGGTGGCGTCGTCGGTGGCGGAGCGGCGGCCGTACAGGCAGTGGGTGGGATGCATAAAGGCGTACTGTTGTGATATATACAGCTTCTAGCTAAACAAGGTTGCCGTGAATGAAAACAAAACATATACAAGACGAGAGAGGTCCTAAAAAAAGATGCGTCTGCAATAAGAATAAGGAAAAAGTTTAAAAAAAATGGGCCACGGGTTTCGAACATGAGACCCGCAGGTACGCGTGCTCCTGCGGTCCTGCCGTAACCATTGCGCTATGTCCGTGAATTCAAACATGTTGCGGTTTTATATTATAATGAATGATGGATTACATTCTCTGTAGCAGAAAGGACTTGGCACCAAGGAGATGATACTGAGAAGTTGGGCGAGATGGATCTAGACTCAGTTGTAGTAGGACTGGAAGGCATGAATATTGAACAACGTAATGCAGAGTTGACAAATTGGAGCAGGTCTGGCCTTCAGGGGGTTAGTGTTGATGCATGTGTTATTGAGCAGGCTATTGCGACAGCCATGCCTGAACCGGAGCATGACGCCCTATTGGATGAAGATGATCACCTTGATGACACTTACACTGCGGATGGAGTCGCCCACCATTTAGTACAATGGGAGATTGATGATTTATATGTTTAATATTTGCTCTTTCAAACATTGACTTTGTATTATTCGGATGTGGACTAAATATTTGTTTAATATTTTTGTATGGCACTACATATGTATCCATGCTCCCAGCACAAGCAAAAGAGCCTCACAAGGTTCAGATAGACAACCAGCAAAAGACCAACCATTATACTGGTTCATTCATCATCATGGCAGTCTCCCAAGTTAACATGAGTTCACTGACAAATAAGAGCAAACCCATTCAGAACATTAGCATAGCCTTACTTAGCAACAACTAGCATAACATAACGTAGCAAGAACCAGCATAGCCTAACTTAGCATGGACCACAATGCACTAGCTGCATTTATTTATACTACACCATGCATGCACTAGCTGGACATGCACTCTACTCCTTTGGAACAAACTTCTTCTTGACCTGCCGGTACAGCTTCTCCATCCTCTTGTCATTCTCCTCCATTGCCCTCTCAAATAACTCGGTCAGGTCATCACAACTCTCATCGTCGCTAGAGAAAGCATAAGACGACGTTGGTGACTCAGTGTGTACGTTATCCGGGTCACACAGGAAACATTCACTGTCGAAAGATGATGTCTTGCTGGTCTGTTTGGAATAAAAATGTAAGAATGGATCAGTATACTAAAAATATATGAAGCTATTGTGTACTATGAGTTTGTAATCAGCTAAGTGTAGATTTATAATCTATGTAGCAGCTACACAGGAGTTTAATAGTAGGTCTGAAATGAAAATAATTATGTGACAATATTTTTTCCTATAGTTCAACTTTCACACAATTGTAGTAACCAGTATATACTCCAGAGCACTGAACTGAGCCCTAAAAGCTTAGTGTTTTGCTAATATGACAAGACATTGCATAAACTAATCGTACCCCAGAGAATGTTAGGAAATAAACTTCAAAATTACTTGGCATGAACCAAGAGATAAAAAACAAGTCATTGTAGTTACTTTAAGTTTCATTGTTAAAAATAAAATGAAATTACACTGTCGGCATTGCATTTACTGAACCATTGCCAAAACGCCAAAACAATGATATCAAACACAAATAGTACACAGATTCCCAGCAACTTGTTGGTGAATTAGTAGGGTACATAAGATTGAATTGTGTTTATTTGATAAAACTCAGTGTGATAACAGAGGTAAATCAATTGCTGTACGAATCTAGTTCTCAGAACAACACAACACATACATACAGCTACGCACCCTGTCATTGTAAAAACTTGATTGAATTGTGATTTACAGCTCAGTAACAAAACTGAGTTTACAATTCATATACAAAATAGCTATGTACTTGCTTCAAAAAAATCAAAGCTCTCTGCTAAACGAGTCAACAATCATCACTTTAGGGTTTAGTTGTGGCTGCAGCAGGTTCAGCTGATTCTGATGAATGCCCAACATGCTGAGGCATTAGCATGCTTAAAGGGTCTGGAGCAAGCTGCAGCTATGGGACTGCAACGTATCATCCTTGAAACAGATGCTACTGTTGTGGCAAATGGAATAAGGGAGAATTGTATTAACAGATCAGTGTTAAGTACTTTATTTAGAGAGATTAGGACAAATGTATTATATGATTTTGTTACATGTTCTATCTCTCAATGCCCAAGGGAATGTAATTCACACTCTTTAGCAGACATGGGCATGTCTTGTAATACTGGTCCTATGGTCTTGATGGACCAAGTACCAGATCATGTAGCTATTCTGGTGTCCAGGGATCTGCTTGGACACCGTGTTTAATGGAAGTTTTTTCCATCTAAATAAATATATTGCAATTAGAGGGAAGGGGGAGAGGGGAGGAAATGATCTTACCTTCTTCTTCGACGCGGTTGACACCTTCTTCACGACGTGGCCCTTCTTCTTCACTCCACTGCTACCTTCCCCGTTGCTTCCCTTCTTCAGCCCGCTGGAAGCCTCCACTTTGTCGCGCCTTGGACCGGTCGGCATTGGAGTGCCATGGACATCGGAGTCGGAGGAGATGTAGTACAAATCTGGGGCCTATGTTTCCCAAATCCAATAGAATCCTTAGGGTTTGGGGGAAACCCTAGTACCAAAAATCAGAAATTCATCAAAGGGGGGAAATCCCTAGTACCTTCTTCGCGGTCCTCGACACCGCCATGTTGCCGGCCTTCACGCGGGGGTGGTTACCCTTCTTCACTGGGGTCTTCTTGAACTTGGCCTTGGTTGGCGCCTCTCCTTTGACGCGGTTGGCACCGGCCGACCGAGTCACCGCTGGAACGACATCGTCGTCCGACGAGGCGTAGTACACCTCGGTTCTGACGGCGAACTGACCGCGCTCGTTGCGGGCTTGATAGCGACAGTTGTGGCCGCGCTTGGAGCCCGCCATTGCTACCTCTGCCTTGTTGCCTCCGCCTTGGTCCCTCAACCTTGCTCCCTTCGCCTCTCTGCTGCCTCTTCGAATGCGGATGGGAAGGGGAATGAGAAGCGGAACCGGAACGGAAGGGGATGGGGTCACGGGTGCGGATGGGGAAGGGGAATAGTGAAATCAAACGGCCGGTCCATTTATAAAATGCAGATGCTACACAGTGCCGCGCTCGTTGCTGTGCAACGTTTAGTCCCACCTCGCTAGTTCTGTGACCGAAGAATCAACTTAAAAGCCGAAGCTCATCTTGCATCCCGAACTTCGTCTTGCAGATTCCTATGACACAATGTGAAATGTATTGGGCCTGTTGGGCCATTAGCTATGCCCGCTCCCGTTTCGGTTGAGCAAGGCAAGGCTGATGGCCTTTGATAGGCCTACATTGCACAATTTTTTGTTTTTATGTATTATACTTTTTTAAATAAACTTTTAAACATAACGAATTCCAATTTAAAATAAAAAAACATTGTACATATACAAATGCTTTTCAGAATCATACATTCACGATTTTTTGTTTTTATGTATTATACTTTTTTAAATAAACTTTAAAACATAACGAATTCCAAATTAAAATAAAAAAACATTGTACATATACAAATGCTTTTCAGAATCATACATTCACAATTTTTTGTTTTTATGTATTATACTTTTTAAAATAAACTTTAAAACATAACGAATTCCAATTTAAAATAAAAAAACATTGTACATATACAGATGCTTTTCAGAATCATACATTTATAAATTATTTGTACTACTTATATTTTTTATATTCTTTTTTGACATACATTTTAAAATTTGACAATACCTTTCAAAATAAATTTAAAGAAATCAACCACACACCTACTACAACTACCACCACCATGACACCTACTACACACTACTAGCTAGTACTGCTGCCGCTGCTACTGCTGCTGCTGCTGCTGCTACTACTACAGTACTACTAGGTGTATGAATCTCTCTCTTCGCGACAAGTTCTAGGCGTAGTAATTGCGACGACCTCATGTTGTGCCTTACTTAAATTCATAAATATATATTTAAATTTTATGTATACAAAAATTATTTAAGTTAAATTATCTGAAAATAGATGCAATTGCGGCGACCTCATGTTGTGCCTTACTTAAATTCATAAATACATATTTAAAATTTATGTATACAAAAATTATTTAAGTTAAATTATCTGAAAATAGATGCATGTGTATAAAAAATGCCAAATACTTTTGTTTTTTAAAAATGGCAAAGCTTTTGTTATTGTAAAAATGGCAAAGATTTTCTTTTTTTCAAAAAATGGCAGTGCTTTTGTTATTTTAAAGTTTGGCGAACCTTTTGTTTTTCAAAGAAATGGCAAAGCTTTTGTTTCTCAAAAAAATGGCAAAGCTTGCGTGCTACCTCGTGATACTCGTGGCAAAAGTTTGTGGCAAATGGTATTACCACGCGACACAACGAGAGTCGTGGCAAGAACATGTTACTCTTGCAACGAATGTAGTTGCGTGGCAAGTGCTACTATTGCAACAACATAACGATCGCGGCAAAAACAAATGAAGCAACAACATCTTGGCGTGGCAATATGACTTTATTGCCACGACAGTATTCATTGCATATATGACTTTTGCCACGACAGTGAGCGTCACAATTCTTCATATTGCCACGACCATGATTGTTGCAAGAATTGGATATTGCAACGCTTCGCAACGAATACATACAGTTGCAAAAACCACCCGTCGTTGCAACGCTAATCTAACATCGGTCGCAATACCTTTTTGCAACGCATGGCAACGAACGTACGTGATTCGGTTGCATGTTGTACCATTTGCAACCGATGGGCCATTGCAACATTTTCTTGGTGTTGCATGGGTTGGAATCTTGTAGTGTCACTTTTTAATAAATATTTTTATAAAGAAATAGTCACTTAAACTTTGAAGACCGTGTCGTTGTTCTAAACGACTTTCTTTACGAGTATAGAGAGAGTATACCTTAAAGAATTAGGCTAAGCCTTGAAGTACCAATTATCTCAAATTTTTTATGGATCCATAACACTAATAATATATAGTTTGGCGCTTGCCAACACACCAAGTGTCCATCGTCAACGCTCTATAATTCGTACTTTAATATATTAGCAATTAAGTACTAGACTCGAGATTTCTTAGCTATGACGTGACTCTGATGCATGGAGTAGTCGTAATGAACAACTTAGATAGTTTATATGGTGCCAAATAAAAAGAATAACGCAACAATTTTCATAGTTGATACAAGCATATTTATCATGAACACCACATAGAAAAACCAGCACAAAATATTTAATATTAATTATTAACGAGCTATAATTTTAAGTCCCCTAAAAATTTGGGGCTATCGTCGCACGGCTGGCACACACCCCTGTGCACGGCCGTGGCAGAGAGCGCTCGACGACACCATATATATCTTCCTCCGTCAACAGTGGCGGATCCAGAAATGGATTAAGAGGGAGCTAAATAACTTAGGCAAAAAAATGCTTGCTCAATCCAATACATTGTTTAGTTTCAAATTTCTTTTGCAAAATAGAAATAGTAGCATTTTCTTTTGTATTTGACAAAATATTGTCCGATCATGGAGTAAGTATGCTCAAAAGATTTGTCTGGCAAATTACATGTAAACTGTGTAATTGGTTATTTCTTTTATCTATATTTAGTGCTTCATTCATGTGCCACAAGATTCGATGTGATGGGAAATCTAAAAAATTTTGCAAAATATTTTAGGAACTAAACAAGGCTTAATAGATATAGCTAATATTGATAATTCAATATTGATTCAAAGTGTTTAAAGGCGAAGATTTATAAAATAAGTATAGAAAAATACTAAATACATGGAGTCTTTTGCTAAAAAAACTGTTAAAAAAGTTTTGAGCCAAGAGGGCGTGCGTCCGCCTTAATGTCGTCAAGCTCAACGAGCTGATCCCTCGCGGCTCATCTCTGCCCTGAACGTACGTAGGCTGCCGCATGCGAGCGCTGCAGCTCGGCCTCGCGCACAGGCTGTCGTGAGCGAGCACTCGTACGTCCTCCTGGGCCGGCTCGTTCTAAGTTCTGACGGAGGATGCAACTTAATTACAAGGCCTAAAGCTAGGTCGCCACTCGCCACCGTACCACCCCCGTCTCGATCTGGCCACACATCCCCACTCCCGTTCCTGGCCCCTAACCAGTCGGAGCACCACCGCGAGCCAATCCTCTCCTTCGCCGCTCCGCCGCCGCTTAGTAGGCCTCCGCCGCATCCAACCTGAAGCGGAAATGGCGAGCTTAAGTGGATCTAGCCAGAGCATGGGTACCTCTTCGGACTATTGGCGGCGGAATGTGGATTCGTCGACGCCCATTCCATATCGTGAAGGACCACTGGAGTACACCCCAGCAGTGCTTTGCAACTGCGGTGCTAAGGCCGCTCGATTCATCTCTTGGAGCACTCTGAACCCAGGATTGAGGTATTTGAAGTGCGCTCGGGCTCGTGTAAGTAATCCTCTTCACGAATATATAGTCTATAGAGGGCCTAGATGATCACTATTTCGCTGATTATGGGGTGGTTGATTTGCTTTGTAGGATGGTGGTTGCGATTTCTTTAGATGGGTGGACCAGCCAACCAGTGCGTTCTTGAAGCAGCTTCTGCTTGATTTGCGCGATGCAGTGAAGTACTGGCGTGGTGAAACAGTAGAAGCTGAAAGGTGTTTGGAAGAAGCAAGAATGGAGATTGCAAGAATCATGGGTGGTGCAGCAAGGGAGAATCAAAGGCTTCAGGCTCAGGTGGAAGCGGCTGTCAAGTTCAATGAAGACAGACAACGCATGTTTGTGGAAGTCAGGAGGGATGTGGCCATCATGCAAGGTGAAGTGCAGAGGGTTGAAGAAGAAAGGGGTCGGCTACAGGCTAGGATTGTGAAATTGCAGAAGGAGAGGAGGATCTTGATGGGTGCTTTAGTTGTCTTTGTTGGATTACTGGCTGCTTTTGTTGGATATGCAAGGTGAAGTGCAGGGCATGAAGAAGAAAGGGGTCGGCTACAGGCTAGGATTGTGAAATTGCAGAAGGAGAGGAAGATCTTGATGGGTGCTTTAGTTGTCTTTTGGATTAGTGGCTGCTTTTGTTGGATGGCAGCATGTAATAAGTCAGCATGCATAGTTGTAGTTGGGTTATTAGTTGTTCCAGGATAGTATGATCTATTGAACTATGTGTTGGTGCTGGTTACTACTAGAAAACTTGCACGGCATTGCCGCGCCAACTTGAGCTTTGCCCAGTGGGGAGCCAAGGCTCAAGTTAACGTTGTGCTAGTTTCCTTGTCAAAAAAAAAAACGTTGTGCTAGTTTGAGGTAACCTAGTGGAGAGCAAGGTGGAAACTACAAATTGTGTCTTGATGTGAAGAGTCTCAACATATTCAGTTTTAGCACTATTGAATAACATTTAGGCTGAATGATAACGGAAAACGTTATATACACTTGTTTAGTTCACCCTGAAAACCAAAAAGTTTTCAAGATTCTCCGTCACATCGAATCTTGTGGCACATGCATGAAACATTAAATATAGACGAAAACAAAAATTAATTACACAGTTTAGCTGTAAATCACGAGACGAATCTTTTGATCCTAGTTAGTCTATGATTGGATAATATTTGTCATAAACAAACGAAAGTGCTACAGTACCGAAAACTTTTCACTTTTCAAAACTAAACAAGGCCAAAAAGCTCAAAATATTTGTTTTAGAAAATGTGGTCGATATATAAAGAGTACAAAACAAAAGTGTGCTAGCTATTGACAAAGTGCAGTTTGCTAATGGTGAAAAGGTATTAGAGGCATATCATCAGAACATTTGTTTCAGAGCTCATCTAAACATTTGATCTACCCTGATATCGGAGTCTAAACATTGACATAGAATGATATTTGTTTAGATCAGACTGTTTAGTTCACCCAAAAACCAAAAAGTTTTCAAGATTCTCCGTCACATCGAATCTTGCGGCACATGCATGAAGCATTAAATATATACGAAAACAAAAACAAAAACTAATTACACATCTGTAAATCGCGAGACGAATCTTTTGACCCTAATTAGTCTATGATTGGACTATATTTACCACAAACAAACGAAAATGCTACTAGCGAAATTCAAAAAAATTTCACATCTAAAAAAAGTGAACTTGATTTCATTGACTGAATGAAGATCAAAAACTACCGTGAAAATTATTTTTTAGTATTATTGATTGAATCAAAGCAGCAGCTCAGATGCATGGCCGGAATTGTTCGCCAATGTGGGCAAACTAGTAGGAAACGCGCGACCCTGCGCGCGAGTGCAGAAGAATATAGTTAGATTCATTAATGGATGATTCAAGAGTAAATATGGAAAGCGATAGTATATGGTCAATTGTTGAAGAATGAGAATGAAAGGAAGGCGTAGGACAAACATGACATCAAACTAAGCTGAATATAGAGTATAATTAAATCATGTACTCATTCGAAAGAGTGTTATTTTTTTGTTTGGGTCTGTGAACAGACCAAGGAGGGACAAAAAAAACCAAATATCGTTGAAGAACTGGCCTCAGTTACTCTGTGATTGGATAATGTTTGTCAAATAAAAATAAAAATGCTACCGTAGTCAAAAACCAAAATTTTTGCAAAACTAAAAACAAGGCACACAAAAGCAGTCAGCAGTAGAACCAGTGGCAATGCAAAGGACACCCAAAGTAAGCGAGCACCCAGATGACCTGTTCGCTACGTTGGACACCCAAAGTGGGAACGCAAAACAAATCAAAATGACACTGCACACACGTAGGACAAAGGAGTCACATATTTTCGTTTGTATTTGACAAATATTGTCTAATCATGAACTAATTAGTCTCAAAAGATTCGTCTCCTCAATTTCGACCAAAGTGTGCAATTAGTTTTTATTTTTATCTATATTTAATACTCCATGCATACGTCTAAAGATTCGATGTGACGTGAAATTTGAAAATTTTTGCAAAATTTTTTGGGAACTAAACAAGGCAAAATCTCGTAGCACTTTAATTTGTATTTGACAAATATTATTCAATCATAAACTAAATAAGTTTAAAATATTCGTCTTGTCAATTCCGACCAAACTGTGTAATTAATTTTTATTTTCATTTATATTTAATACTTTATGCATATGTATAAAGATTTGATGTGACGAAAAATCTGAAAATTTTTACAAAAGTTTTTGAACTAAACAAGGCCGAACATAGAGAAGCACGGAAGGATGGCGTACACGCGCACGCCCGGACCCCGCACCTGCTCCTGATCGTACGGTCGGAGACGACCCCGGTCTTGTTTACTCTCTCCGTCCGTCTAGACTGATGTTTTAGCCAATCTTATTTGACTGCTTATCTTTTATTTAAAAAATTTATACAAATTATAAAGTAAATAAATTATTATTAGAGTACCTCTAATGATCAAAAAATTCATATCAAAATATAAAAAGTTGTAATAAAATAGATGGTCAAATAAGATGTCTAAAAGTCAACAACAACAGTCTTTTTGAGACGGAAGAAGTAGTTTTCAAAATTTTTTACAAAATTTTTAAGATTCTCCGTCATATTTAATCTTGCGGTACATGCATTAAACAATAAATATAAATTAAAAAATAGCTAATTGCATAGTTATTTATAATTTACGAAACAAATTTTTTAAGTCTAATTAATTCATAATTAGATAGTATTTATGGAATACAAAGAACAATATTTCAGGTACAGTGCACCGTCGCTGGAGATCTCCCATTGGCACAGCCCCTTTTCTTTTTACGCCCCCCATCATGAACAGCAGCTTGCTGGAGGAAATCTCCCATTGGCCAACGACCGAACGGAAGCAGGGTGTGTCACCGCCTGGGCCCAGGGCCCCGCAGCTGCGCCGGGAGGTACGGCGGGTTCTGAAAATCTCTTCGTATCCGCAAAACACGAGATTGAATTCGGCTATCGTGGCCTAGCTCTTTGCGCAATATATATATATATATATATATATATAATTCTGCGTTCTGCCACGTTGAGGAGTGCGGGCAGCTGGGGGGTGGGGGCGGTGGGGGCGCTCATCAAGGCAGACGATGGTGACCGGTCAAGCTGAGGAGCCACGCGTAGGGTGCCGTAACCCCTGCCACTAGTGCTTTTACTGCTATGCAAGGGTCATTGTGCGAGAGCCCCTGCGCAGGGACAGGCATCATGGTTATCGGCTGGTTGTGGCAAAGGAAATTAAAAGCAGAGATCAGATCGCTCCATGTGATCAAAATCTGATATCAAAACTAAATTTTTTAGTTTGTTAAATTTCAGAAAAAAATTGGCTGCTACAACAAATATTCAAAGAAAGTCATTGAGAACTATTGATACTGTGCAACTTCTTAGTTGTAAAAAAACATCTTTAACTGTGATATTTGTGGTGAGTTCAATGAACTTGAAAGAGTGATAATCATATATTTTGGTATTTACACACAAGCCATCTAGTCTTGGAATTAAGAAGCTTAAACTTTTACGAGGTGAATGATAAATTTACAGAACCTTTCTTTTCAGATTGGAGTAAAATTTAACTTTAAAAATAAACTAGTTTAATTCAATGTTTGCTTGAAGGAACCAGATGTCACATGTTAGTAACTATATCCAAACTCTACGTAACAAAAAAATTACACAGTGGATTCTTTTCCAGAATTAATCATGCACAACATACTATGCAGCTATCTAGCTTCAGCTCTTCACACTGTCTTCAAGAACAACATTACTCGGCTTTTATTGAAACGAGATTAAGCAGCTTCTAGACAACAGGAATTCTAAGCGCTAGGGAGAGGCTAGTCAAAGACAAACTGTAACAGTGAAAATAATGCATAACCAGCACCTAGATATATAAATTGTGAGCTAAGGGCAAACCTCAAATTTTATAGTCCAAAACATAGGTTCACAAAGCCCACTAAACCTTGAAATCCAATTTGTAGCTCCATCGCATTGTAGTCGAAGCAGAGGCCGAGGCCGGAGAACCCCAGGTCGTGATAACGATAGGTATGTGCTCCTCTGTCAAACTATTCAATAGGACATAATGCAAAGATAGTATTTAATGTCTACAAAAAATTAATATTTTTCACAGTATAAGGCAAAAGCATATAAATCATTATAATGCAAAGATGGTTGTGCTTGTGCATATGCATTTCTCCAGGTAAGGACACATCACAACAGATCCAATAAAATTTGTGTTGCAATTTCTAGAGCCCTAGGAAATTTATTTGCATTTATCAAATTTTGCACATTATAATAAATAAAGAAACTTTGGCTCGAGTACATATGCAAACATATTTTCCATGGGTAGAGGATTAAGTTATCTTTCTCTAATACTTAATCATGAAAATTTTATTCTGGCCTGGAAAATCTGTCCGCCTCCCGTCCGAGTGTCGGCCTCCACCTCCGGCTCCTTGCGGAAACGGGTAGAAGAGAAAAATAAAATAAAATTTTTTCTAAGGTTCCTAATATAAAATCTTCTATACACATCAAAATATTTTGAGAATAAAAAAGTATAGGGGTTTAGGTGCAAAGTGTTTATCCGTTTACTTTTTTTTTGAGGGTGAAGCTCACGGACAGGTCGAGGGCGGAGAGGGCGACGTTGGCAGCGGCGTGGAGCGAGCGGCAGGACGCAGCGGCGGAGCAGGCGTCGTCGAGGTCGAGACGGCCCAGCACCTCCACCAGCAGCGCCTCGGGGAGCCTCTCCGCCAGTCTGCCGCCAAGCCGCCGCTCTCTGTGGTGCCGGACGGCTCGCTGTTGCAGCCGTCTCCATCTCTATCGCCGGCGGTCCGGGGCTTCTTCTCCGCTATTGTGTCCTCCATCCCCTTCGTTTCTGAGCCTGGCCCCGCCGCCTACAGCGGAGCGCGTGGACTCTGCTGGATTGCGAAGTGCACAGATTTGATTTGGGTGCAGGGAGGAGGAACGGGGGCGAGAGTCACGTGATATGCCGCTGACACCTATGGCCGAGCACGGTGTTTGGGTGCCTGGGGTTAAAAATCTTAAAATTATAAAACAAATTTTATTCATTATAAAACAAATTTTGTTCATTATAAAACAAATTTTGTTCAACTCCATGTATGTAGATCATGAAGTAAACAAAAAATATCATAAATTTTAGTTCATTTTTTTTATTGAAGATGTTTGTCTATGCTTTTTAGTGTAAAATTGATCGATTGAAAAGTGATAAATGCGGAGTAGTTCATAGAAAAATCTAAAAATTATAAAATAAATTTTGTTTAGCTCCACATATGTAGATCCATGCACTAAACAAAAAATATCACAATTTTTAGTATATTTTTTGCTGGAGATGTTTGCCTATGCTTTAGTGTAAAATTAAACTTGTAGTTATCTACTCCATTTATTATGAACATTTTATGGTAGCCTATTTAATGTGATGCTTGATTTGTGGTAAAAGTTTTAGCATCATTCCTGCATATATCACTGATTTACTAATTTACCTAAATTTATCCTTCAGAATGCTTCTACTACCTTTGCACGACGTGTTGTTATGCCATATGAACACTTCATAAGACCATGTGTTCATAATCTATATATATTTAACTGATATATTATATTTTATAAAAATCCTAATCTAAATAAAAAATAAAGCTAGCAACAAACTCCTCATATTTTAATATAATACTAAGGTATATTAATATTAGAGTAAAACAAGGTTTGACTAATTTCTATTTTTATTATGAAATAAATATATCTCCGAGCTACATATTATTGTAAATATTAACTATCTAATACCATAGATGTTATGATTATCAATAAAATAAATTATAGACTTTAATATTTATAAAAAATATAAATATAAATAGATATGTACATCCAGATGTTTTCTCCCGTTGCAACGCACGGGCATATTTGCTAGTGAATCTAAAAAAAATCAATTTCATATTTTTTGGATCTATAATTATTTTCCTAGGATTTTCACAAATTTCTGCATTAGTATCAATTTCACAAGTTTCTGCGCGGGTGATTGGGTGGGGAGGGGAGGCGGGCCCCAGCCACATGGTGCCGCGCCATATAGGGGGAGGAGGGGAGGAGCTCGGGTCAGATCGCCTCCGTACCGAGCAATTATTTTGTGCCCTTGCGGCGGGCCCCGCCGAAAAACGAGGCTCGCCGTCCACCATCAGCAACAGGAGCAGCCGGCGATCCGAGCATGCATGCCGTAGCGGGCCAGCAGCGGCTGTAAAAAGGCCGTAATTAACGTTGTGGTTAACGTTGTGGAGAAGCTGACAGGTCTAGGTAGCAATCTTAGTATTAAATTCATAACTTATTCGTTTTTCTAAAAAATTATGGCCGAAAGTAATATTTACTGATTTACTGTAAGAAAAAAACATTACTAAATGGCTTATAGATTCGGTAGATAAACTTAAACGATATACTTGCTCAGTTCTAAAATATATAGAGTATATCGTTTTAGCTCTTTATATTACAATAACTTTTGCTATATGCATGGCAATGATATCCTAGATTTATAGTAAAAATTGTGTCTCAGATAAACCAAAATAACCTACAAATTAGAACGGAGAAAGAAGTTGTGATTAGCTAGATCTTATTGCCTGGTAGGGCAACTTTCTCAAGGTTAAAACTAAATATGCTTATGTGCGTGCTTTACAGACAGCATGCTTGAGGGCCTAGGATTAATCAAAACTTATGGTTTGTTTGGCACAACTTCAGTTCTGGCCCTAACAACAGTTCTCTAGACGAAGCTTAGCAAACACTTTAGGAGTGTGATCGAAATGTTTCCTTTATCAATAGAGGAACCGGAGTCGTTTTTTTGGCTTAAGTGCTTAACCTAGTCTATAGGAGTACTTGAGGAGGAGAGGAGTTCTACCAAACATGTCCAATTTCTATGATGAAAAACAATTTTTTTTAAAAAACTACACAAGGGTGGCGTCATATAGATGTTCACAGCCGTTGAAAAATTGACTACCAAATTAAATGGTCAGGATAATTACTGGGCGTACGTGGCGCAGTAAACTTGAACAGAATTATTTATAATACAAAATAATATAAGTGTACTTTTGCTTATACAGCGATGCTTACATAGTAAAAAAAACTTTATTAAATACTCGTCTACTATTTATAGGGCCCCACCTCTGACTGTCCAGTGTTAGTTATGGGAACCTCCATATAATTTTATTACTGGTACTATCACTATGTTCAATAAATAATTATATCCTAACATATGAGTAATTAATTTGCTAGTACGGCCCATCCAATCACCGGTCAGGTTATTTTTTATTAGTGAATCTATCATTTTATTCACTAAATAATTACATGCTCGCGTGCTCAGATTAATTCAAACTGCGTTAATTATTGTCGCGTCCACTCACTGGTCGACATTTTTTATTACCGGTACATACTTTGTTCAGTAAATAAGTATATCAACATTGCTAATCGTCGGGGCATCCCGTCGATGTGAGATTAGTTTTATTACTAATTTTTTATTTTATTAAGTAAATAATTACATTTAGCATTGAGCGATTATTCCTAACATTTTGTTTAGTAAATAATTACATGACGGTTAATTTGCCTATGCTAATCATCGAGGCTTATCACTTTATTCAATAAATCAGTGCTAATTACTTGTGTGTCCGAGGGGTAAATTGCGTGTGTTAGTAAAAAAAGTCTCACTTTTTTTATTAACGGTTCTATCACTTTGTTCAGTAAATAATCACATCTTAACCTGTGAGCTGTTAATTCGCTAGTGCTAATCAGAGTGCACTTGCCTGGGATCATTTTTTATTATAAATTACATTATTTTGTTTAGTAAATAAATATACCCCTCGTGAACGATTAATTTGCAAGTACTACCACCGGAGTGTCCAATACTTTTACTACTAATTCTATTATTTGTTCACTACATAAAAATAATTCTATTATTTTGTTCACTATATAACAATAGTAGAATAAATATACTGAATCCATTCCAAATTGTAAGTCGTTTGACTTTTTTAATTTAAAGTTTGACCACTCGTCTTATTCAAAGTTTTGTACAAAATATCACTTTTTTGTTGTGTATTGGTTTATTAATAAAAGTTCTTCAAGAATGACTTAAATTTGACTATATTTGCACAAATTTTTTTGAATAAGACGGGTCAAACTTGGTGTAAAAAAAGTCAAACGACTTACAATTTGGGATGAAGGGAGTACAAAAAATAATTTATGATGCTATAGAAAAGCAATGCTTTTATGTATTAATTTAAGGATTAAATTTCAACTAGCTAGAAAAAAATATAAATCCTAGAAATTGTCTTGTTTAGATTCGAAAACTTTTTAGATTTCGCTATTATAGCACTTTCGTTTGTTTATGGCAAATATGTCCAATCATAAACTAACTACGGTCAATATATTAGCAGGCCACACGTTGATCAGCTGGATAATAATATATAGTGTGGCTAGATTCTAATATCATTGATAATAATACCAGATGGTATTATGTAAAACAATGTAACTAGTTTCGTAGATCTAAATTTAAATTATCCTATAGATAACCTATGCAACAAATTAAATTTGCATCTGAATTATCCGGCATATTCAGAACAACCTTGTTTGATGTTTTAATTAAATGTATGTTCAAAATACTGGTGAAAGAAAAAATGATATGGATGAACAATAATGGCGCGGCTATCACAAGTGGATCGAGATATTCTGTTAGAGCATCTCCGACAGTTTGGTAAATTTCGTTTTGAAATTCATGATGTTTGGCAACTTCTAAAATAATTTAGAGAGAAAATAGTTCACCCCAAATCTAAAAAAAATTCGGATCTAAACAAGGCCTAAAGAGCCATGTCATTGGCGTGTTTAGTTTTTAAAGGAAAAAAATTTCACGACACTGTAGCACATTCGGTTGTTTGTGATAGTTATTGTCCAACCATAGACTAACTAGACTCAAAAGATTCGTCTCGTGTTTTGACCAAACTATGTAATTAAATTTTATTTTTGTCTATATTTACTACTTAATCTATGCGTCTGACAGAGAATATTAAATTTTTTTGAATTTTAGGGTCAGCCTCCCTCTTCTCAGTAGCTCAAGACAATGAGATGAGCCTTCCTTCCCCACACAGAGCAGCGTCGATTTGCGGATCAAGCCGGTCTAAGCCGCGCGGTCGAGGCCGGCCGGGATGCTTGCAAGCGAAGGGGTGGCCACCTGCTCGGCGCCGCACGCCTGACACCCATGGCGGCCAAAAACACGGCGCCATGGCCTGCCAAGTGCAAACACTGCGCCACCTGACAACAAATTAATGGGGCCACGTAAGGCCTTGTTTAGTTCGCAAAAATTTTCAAGATTCCCAGTCACATCGAATCTTTGGTCGCATGCATGGAGTATTAAATATAGACATAAATAAAAACTAACTACAAAGTTTATATGTAATTTGTGAGATGAATCTTTTGAGTCTAGTTACTCTGTGATTGGACAATGTTTGTCAAATAAAAACGAAATATACCCAAAAACGAAAATTTTTTGCGAACTAAACAAGGCCTAAATACGCGCGCGTATCGGGGTTGGCATGGCGCGCTGCCGCCTCGCCTTGCTGCCGGTGAACACGCCTCCTTGCTGCTGGTGATTGGACGGCTCGTACTGCTGCTCATTGCTATACCGTTGACTTGGACGGCTCCTCCTGCTCCTGGGCCTTGTTTAGTTCCGAAAAGTGAAAAGATTTCGGTACTGTAGCATTTTCGTTTGTTTGTAACAAATATTATCCAATCATGGACTAACTAGAATCAAAAGATTCGTCTCGTGATTTCCAGCTAAACTGTATAATTAGTTTTTGTTTTCGTCTATATTTAATGTTTCATACATGTGCCACAAGATTCGATGTGACGGGGAATCTTGAAAACTTTTTGGTTTTCAGAGTGAACTAAACAAGGCCTAGTGTGAGGCTTGTTTAGTTCCAAAAGACCTCTCATATTGAATCTTATTAAATTTAGACAAAAATAAAAAAATAATTATATAATTTGTCTGTAAAATATGAAATGGATCTTTTGATCCTAATTAGTCTATAATTAGACAATTTTTACCATAAATAAAAGAAAATGATACAGTATCCAAAATCTAAAATTTTTGTCAACCTTGTTTAGTTCCAAAAAATTTTGCAAAATAGGAATAATACCATTTTCGTTTGTATTTTACAAATATTATCCAATCATGCACTAACTAGAAAAATTTTGCAAAATTTTTTAGAACTGGTTTAGTTCCCCATTTGCAAAACTTTTCAGATTCCCCGTCACATCGAATCTTTAGACGTATGCATGAAGTATTAAATATAGATGAAAATAAAACTAATTGCACAGTTTAGTCGGAATTGACGAGACAAATCTTTTAAGTCTAGTTAGTCCATAATTAGACATTTGTCAAATACAAACAAGTGCTACTATTCATATTTTGCAAAAAAAAATTTTAAGTAAACAAGGCTTAAACAACGCCTACGGTCGCCTGCCACTAGCCTGTCTCATCGACTGCGCCACTGGACCCCACGATTGTAAGGACTTGTTTATAGTTTCTAAAAAATTTTGCAAAATTTTTCAGATTCCCCGTCACATCGAATCTTTAGGCACATGCATGAAGTATTAAATATAGACAAAAATAAAAACTAATTGCACAGTTTGGTCGAAATTGACGAGACGAATCTTTTGAGCCTAGTTAGTCTATGATTGGACAATATTTGTCAAATACAAACGATAAAGCTACGGTGTCGATTTTACAAAATATTTTGGAACTAAACAAGGCCTAAATGCATGGCGCGCGATGCTGACCAGCCAGCCGCGGTCGCCTTGCGTTGGCCGCTTTTTACACGGTTTCTCGCGGGCAAATCAAACTCGATCACTGTGCTGTCGTTGTCCCGCAAGCCACCTCTGTCTTTCTCACTGTCTCAAACTAGCTCGTCGAACAAGCAGCCGAACGCTGCCCAAACAAAGCGACGCAAACAAAGCAGCCGAACGCTGCCCACCTCGCCGTGTCAGGCCGCTCCTCGCCGGCCGTGCACGCCGCCGCAGACCCACACGAGTTGGAGCTGGCCGGCCATCAGCCATCGATCTGCCGAGGCCGCGCCGCTTACGTGTTCCTCGTTCAGCTGCGTGCCGCGCCGATCTATATATAGGTAATATTTGCTAGCTCTTCCCATCACCTACAAAATCTGAGCTCATGCAGATTATAGCGATAATGACGTGGTAATTTTAACTATTAGCTAGATTAGCAATGTGAATGAAATGACTTGTTGCAAATTGATCGAACATGCAAAAGTTAGATCCGAGCTTATTAGGGAAGATGTGAAAATCTAGATCATGATTGGTTCACAGAGCTCACATGATGGATGTTTCTGCACTAAATAAACAGAAGTTTTGTCCATCAATAGTTGAAATAAGGAACATTGATATAACATCTTTGCAGTATTGTTCCAACTTCCAATCAAAATTAAACACAATCTGTGGAAATTAGTTTTGATGATCAATAATCCTTACTTCCAGACATCAGTTTCCAGAACTTCTCTTGAACTTGTGTTTCTCAACAGCCCATGTCTGTAGACTTGAAAATGCCCAAAGTTACAGGCATGAAACTTTGAGTTATTGTGCTTGTTCACGTTGTTAACCCTCATGATCCTCCCAGGAATCTTAGCCCATTCAGATTATATGTAGCATTTGACAATTGGCCAAACAAAAATATTAGGACTTGATAGCAAAGAATCAATTAAAACTGCATCCAATAGTGAACAAATAATAACAATAAGAGAGAATTCTCACTCTCCAACTCCTGAAATCATTTGGCAATTTCTCATTTGTTTGGAAATTGATTCAAGTTCAGGGAGGAATGAATGTTTACCACTCATGCATTTGTACAAATTCAAGGTAACGCTAGGAGACAGAAAGAATCAAAGAATCATCAATCACTTATGCCCACACTTGTGTCTTTGGGAAAAATCGATCCATCAGATTTGTTGCTAGGATGTGAAAACGAGGGTTAACTGGCAATGCATTTACAGTGCAGAGTACAATCCAGATTAGTATTTATGGGAGCCAGAGTTTACTCTCGCCTGAAGAAAGTATAAAAGGCTAGATTTGGAGGCAAGTCAGGGACAAAACTATTGAGGTTTTGAACCGAAATTAATTTAGTGGCAGATCTGTACTCGTACATGAAAATCCAATAATGCTTTGGGCCAAACCCGCTGCAGCTTTATAAATTTCCTCCACTCAGCTTCACAAGCGGGTTGAACCAAACCCGCGGCAGCTTTATAAATTTCCTCCACAAGGCAGCCGCAAAAATCACATTTGTTAACAAATGTTTCTTATTAGATAACCATAAAGAAGCAACCGCTTCATAAGACCAGTTACCATCTAAGCTCAGACAATCAGAGAGCTCGCACCAAAGCCTCTTCACGACACAACAGTCAAAGAATAAGTGATATATTGATTCAATTTCAGAACAAAAAACACAGGTTTTGTCATCCATTCTTTCTCTTAGACAAATTATCCCTAGTAAGCAATTTATTCTTGGACAAAAGCCATAAGAAAATTTGAACCCTCGGAGGTATCCTAAGCTTCCACACAACATGGACATAGACTGGTTTCACACCATGATTTTATTAATGACTGCATAAAGGGATTGTATTTCCTGTAGAACTAAAACTCCAAATGATTTGATCAGGCTCATCAATGAGGCTGACCTCCTTCATGATACCCACCAGTTCAAACAAGAGGTTCATAAGGGATTCAGAAACAGTTCTTTTTTGAAAAGGTTTCCATTAATACATTCATCCAGACAAATCGCTGGACATTAGCAGGTTTACAGACTCAGGCAAATAGTCCTGCCACAGCATAGAACCACTTTTACAATTTAAACCCATAGCTGCTAATGTATGAGCAACTTCATTACAAGCCCGAGGGCAGTGAGAGATAATACACTCATTAAAATCATATAAAATTCTAGATCTAATCTCTCTAAACATCATTCCTAGAGGAGATCTATCAAAAAGTTGATTCTTAACAGCGTTGACTACCACCTCAGCATCAGTTTCCAAACCTAACACAGAAGCTTGTTCGAGACCCTTTATGCATGCCAACGTTTCTGCATGGTAAGCATTCATCAGATGATCAGCTGCACCTGCTCCTGCCATCACAACCTGCCCTGCATGATCACGAATGACAAAGCCCATCCACCTTAGCTAGTACTAGGTAAGAATGCCCCATCACAGTTTATTTTGTAAGCATCTTCTGGGGGCACTTTTCATGTTTGTTTTACAACTTGTTTGATTCTTGTATTAGACCGCTGGTGAGTTAGATTCCATACCATCATATGGTAATTCACTTCGTTAACAACTTCTTGAGCACTTTTCCTCCGTTCACCTGCAGTAGTCTTATTGCGCGCAGACCACCAGCGCACCACATGAGTAGAATTATTTTCTGCTTTATGTCACTGCGAAGTCCCCAGATTTTGGTAAGCATATCTTGTATTGTTCCTTGTTTTAATAAATCCACCCTCACCTTTTCCAAGTTCAGAAGCAACCAAATAGTTTAATGTATTTGCAATTTTGCATTTGAAGAATAAATGGCCAATATCTTCATCAAATCTGTAGCACATAGGACATAGAGTATCCAATTTAATTCCCTTCCTTGCAATATCTTCATAAGGGATTCAGAAACAGTTCTAGTGAAAGAGAGCATCAATGCCTCCCCATCACAGACTTGACTTATTGTCTGCCTTGTTGATTACAAATAACATACAGAGGCCAAAATTGGATTGCTAAACTAGAGTTACCAAACCAATGATCTTTCCAAAACCGTATTCTTTTACCATCCCCAACTTTCCAGATAATCCCCGTTTTTGCTACTTGCAGAGCAAAGGAGACCCCTTTCCAAAAAGGGGAGATCTGGGTCCTCAAAGAGCAACAGATATTAGGACTCTCAGTTGTATACTTGTAATCAGTAATTTATGCCAAATGGCATTCTCATTCAACCCATATCTGAAAATCCAAGAACTAAGCGAGGAAAGGTTGAGATTTCTCAGATCAGGTATTCCTAGCTCACCTAACTCTTTCTGTTGGGCTACTAGCTGCCAATGAGCCAGGTGATATTTATGATGGTCTTCATTGTTGTTCCACAAAAATCTACCATGAGAATTAATCATATCAATCGCCCATCTTGGAAATTTAATAATAGACATGAGGTAAATTGGGATACTGGCCAAACAAGCTTTTAGCAAAGTCAGTCGACCAGCATAAGATAAAATTAAGTCTGCCCTTCCATCCAGCTATCCTTTTGATGATTTTGTCAATCAAAATCTTCTTTTCTTAACTTCGTGAAATGCAGGGGTACACCCAGATATTTTATTGGAAAATCACCTTTTTTGCAGCAGAAAATTTTTGCTAACTCATTTATTCTATCCTCCTCAACGCCAATGGTTAACATATCACTTTTGTCATAGTTTATTTTCATACCAGTCATTTTCTCATAGCAAATTAACAGCCACTGGAGATTATTAGCTTTTTCTAAATCATTCTCTAGAAAAAGGACTGTATCATCAGCATACTGCAGACTCAGCACACCTCTAAAGCCCTTGGCAAACAACAAGATTGGATCTAGCTGCTTTCATAAGCATTCTTGTGAAAATGTCAGCAACCAAGTTGAACATGATTGGGGATAAAGGGTCCCCTTGCCTAAGACCTTTCCCAGGTTTAAAATAAACACTATTTTCATCATTGATTCTAATACAAATAGAACCACCCTGATCCAGCCTCTCTATTTGGCCCCAAAACCTCTAGAAAAAAGCATCTCCTCAATAAACCCCCAACTGACCCTGTCATATGCTTTCTCATAATCTAGTTTCAGAATGACCCCACTTTCATTACACCTACGGATATCATGAATGATTTCATGGGCTGCTACCACGCTTTCCATGATAAATCTTCCCTTAATAAAAGCTGTTTGATTAGCACAGATAAGCCTGTCAGCTAACCTAATCAGTTTGTTATTGAGCGCTTTTGCAAAAATCTTAAAGCTACAGTTTATGAGGCTGATAGGTCTAAACTTCTTAAGGTGCTTGGCCTCAGCCTCTTTTGGGATCAGGGTGATAATGGCGTAATTAATTCTATCTAAGTTTAACTGGCCAGATTCAAAGTCCTTGACCAGATTCATAAAATCTATTTTTATAGTTTCCCAAAAAACTTGATAAAAGTGGAAAGAAAAGCCATCAGGCCCAGGGGCTCCTTCAGCATAAGATTCAAAAATAGCAGTCTTGATCTCATCTTCAGTAAAAGGAGCTTCTAAAAGCTCATTCTCAGAAGTGGTTACCTTATCTTCTTCATCCCAGAACTTCACTCCCAAATGAACTCCTAAATCTTCCACAGCTCCAAACAAGTTTTTGTAAAAATCTACTGCATGGCTAAACATGTTTCTAGTTTTTTCCTGTTCTGGCCCATTCCAGCCATTCATGATTTCTGTTTCTGGTACTTCAATGTGTTCAGAATTGGTTTGACTAGAGAATGGGTGGCATATATCAATGTTGAAATCTGAATTGTTTCTGACTTCTAACTTCTTTCTTGCAGTAAGGTTGTCAGCTAGCTAGCTAGTTCAACCAGTGCAGCACGTGCGTGAGAGGTGACTAATAAACCTGTCCATCTTATTTATTTGAAGATCCATTCAAATGTAGGAGAAGTGACTAAACCTGTCCATCTTTTTTGTTTGAAGATTGTTCGACATGGAAATCAATGATGGATCAGAGAACACAACAGTAACTACTTTGAGTGATTCATGTTTATCGGATTTGTGGCATGCTGCTGCATTTGGGGCAATTGGTGCCTACTACGCAAGTGTACCTCCAGTGCTGAACCCTCCATTGAATTTTCGAGATTTGTCAGGCCTACAATGGGTTCAAATGACTTTATCTAATGACAAAAGATGCTTTGACAACTTCCGCATGTACCCTGATGCATTCAATAGGTTGCATTGGGAAATAGTAAATTTCCATGGTTTGCCATTATGTTCTGACAATTTTGATTCCATGGAGGCTTTAGGGCTGTTCCTATGGGCTTGTGGAACAAGACAGTCACAAAAACAAGTGAGTTATAGATGTGGAAGAACACAAGGGGTTGTGGGCAAGAAGTTTGATGAAGTGATAGAAGCGCTATTCAGCTTCGCACACAGAGTTATTGGTCCAAAGGATGCACACTTCTCAACAGTTCATGATACCCTCAGAGAATACTCACCTATGTTTGATGGTTGCATTGGCGCTCTAGATTGTACACACATTCCGCTTAAAGTCAATCGCCAGTCACGTCAACATTTCCTTGATAGGAACAACATGACCACCCAAAATGTGTTGGCTATATGTGACTTTGACATGATATACACATATGTTGGTGTAGGGATGTCTGGGGCAGCTCATGATATGGCTGTGTTGAAGAAGGGTTGGGAGACAGGCGATTTTCCGCACCCACCGGCAGGTTAGTTGGCTAACTAATGAAGTTATATATGAGTAATTGTACTACTTAATAAGAAGGCATGGATTGTGTTGCTATGCTATTTAATTTTGTAGGTAGGTATTATTTGGTGGACTCAGGTTATTCCCAGAACACAGGATATATGAGCCGATATCCCCATACCAACGATGTTCTGAATCCACAAGCGGTGTTCAACTATTACCATGCTCAACTTCGTGGTATTGTTGAACGTTCATTCGGAGCTCTCAAGAATAAGTGGCAAGTGCTGGAGAAAATACCATTCTATACAAGTGAAGATAAGCAATCGAAGTTAATTATTGCATGCTTTGCGCTGCATAATTATGTAGCGATGCAAACAAGGATGACGAGGAACAGTTGTCAACCTGTTGGCTGGCTGCCCTATCATGATAATCCTGAAATATTTCGTGACCTAATCAAGGATGGACTGGTAGAAGCCAGATTCAGGTATATGTGTTTATGATGTTGCCGTGACTGTGTTGTGGTTGTTTGCTTCCAATTTTTAAGTTGATTTGAAACAGCCGATGAAGATGGTGGTTGGCTGCTGCTGGTAGCTCAGCAGCAGGTAGAAATCAGCTAAGAAAATTGATTGACTGATGCTTACTTTTTTTGTGGTGCTAAAAATGTGCTAAAAAAGATTTCTGATGCTTTGTTATGTTCCAAAGTACGTACTTGTGGTGCTTGGAGCTGATCGATGTTTTTTTTGTAGGGTTCCAAAAAAAAAATGACACCGAGGAGGATACGAGGCTGGTGTTGGAGCCCTATCAAGCAGCTGTCTGTTTTAAATTCATGACTGATTACTTTGATCAATTAATTATGTAACTAATTTGTTTCTGCTGCTGTTGTTTTTTCAGGCTACTGTAACATGGCATAAGTGCAGATGGAGTGGGGTCCATAAATGGCAGGTTACTGTAACATGGCATATCACTGCTAGGTGCTGATGATTCTGGTTTATGGCATCCACCAATTGTACAGACCCTTGTGACAGATATTGCAGCATGCTTGATATGCATGGTCAGTTTTTAAATGGAACTTGTTTCCGTTTCAAAAAAAAAAACAAGCACTGGGGGTCTAAGCAATTCAGATCTATATATATATATATCGTCTTGAGCAGAAGCAAAAGTAAACTTTCCTCTTGTTTTGGCATGTAGATTTCCAAAGCCATTTGTAAAACTTGCATGTGAGCTTTACTTGGAGGAAAGCATTATTATTAAATCCCCAAATCTGATTTAGTGGTTCAAGACACAAACACATACAGTGCATACATTAGTTCAAGACAAACTACCAAACATGTACTTGCATTATATAATTAGTGGTTCCAGACACAGACATCAGAAATTCCGTTTAATAGAATTGCCGCGAGCACACACATACTGCAGTACGCCCTCTCTGTTGCAGCACACTAGCAGCAGAGCTCGCTCAAACCGAAAATCCGGTTGAGGCTGCAAGAAATTCCAATATATAGCTAGATTACCCCTCTCTATTGGGAAATAGGTCGACCCGCGACTGCTCACATGCCCGAAAATTTTTCTGAGTTAAGCCTTTGTTTAGTTCCAAAAAATTTTGCAAAATTTTTCAGATTTTCCCGTCACATCGAATCTTTAAACGTATGCATGAAGTATTAAATATAGATGAAAATAAAAACTAATTACACAGTTTGGTCGGAATTGACGAGACGAATCTTTTGAGTCTAGTTAGTCCGCCAATTTCAGCCAACTGCACTTTGTGCTCTCCCCCCCGCCGGCCCCGCCCCCCTTTCCCGATTACAGACGCGCCTTTAATTTTTTTTCTTTTTCCGCGTACAGCTTTCAAAATTTTCATCCCTTGCTGGAATGACGGCCGGCGGGCCGCCGCATCTGCGCGCGCGCCGCTGAGCTGAGGGTATATATATATATGCTAGCTAGGGTTTCCCGACCCATCGATAATATCAAATTTGACCCAACACTACACAGATTCCGGCCCCCTTCTTCGCCGCGTTCTGTCGCGGCATCCCAGTACCGGCGGCGCCATCACCGTACGGTTGCAATGGAAAGCCGCGCACCGTCACATATCCGCGATCCACGAATCCCCCCGCGCCTCCGTCTCCAACGCCACCCCATCCGCTGAGTGACTCGAGAGGAGGTCATCTCTAGCGAGGAGGCGACCCGAGCACACCGGAGGTGACCGCGCAAGGCCTGGCGAGAGGTTGCGACCTGCATGGCGCCCTAGCTCTCCACCCCGGCCGAGCCCTTTGCCTACGCCTTCGTAGGCCCAAACGCCAATTGCAATCCTGCGCCGCCACTACTCCGAGCTCGCCAAAAGGTAATAAATACTATACCGCGAGCCTGCTGCTTTTGTTTGTGAATGAGTACTAGTACTAGTAGTCCAGGCATTGATCTATTATCTGCAGCTTAATTGTACCCTTTCCAAAGGTGGGTTGTAAGAATATATAAAAATTAAAAAAACAAAAGTAATGTGTAAGTCATGACTAGCATTTAATGCCACACGCACCAAGTACACATGCATACTATAGTAGCCCATGCACATTATATTTAGCTTTACGAAATTAATATCCATAAGTTAACTATTGGTGATATTAATCAGCTAAATTTTTATATCATATATAGTCTCAAGTACTTCTCACAATCAAGAGTAGCTATATTTCTTCAGGGATTTAATATGGTCGTGCAAGCTGTGTACAACTAATTAGTAGATATATATTAGCTTATTTAGTGATTCTATTATATTTCCAGCTGCAATCATATGAATTAAGCTATATAAATGTGCTCTAATAAATATCTACAATGGTGTCTGCATATTTATCTTGAGATTGTTGCACTATGTAAAATGCTTAATGTTTATATGGCATGTGCTTGGATATTATATATGACCCTGTTTGATGTAGCTTATGATTACATTGTTGTTGAAAACACTGATATAATACATTATTTATTCTGTCCATATGTGCTCTAAAAGGTTACTGCCATGGGCTTGGAAATATATCCATATTGATGGCAACAGTAAGGTTATATTAATTGGCTATGTAAATTCTTACATGCATAGTGTTGTAGGTGTGCTTTCAAAGGCATCACCATATTTTGATTGATCCTGCTAACTATATACTATTTGGCTTTGCTATTGGATACACCAAGTCTTAGCTGTTGTGTTATCAAATCAAGTTCAGTTACCTCTCATCGTAATGTTTCTGCTTTTTTGCGTGTACAGTAAAACAGCTGATTTAATAACTTAATAGGTGTGGTGGTGGATGAACCTGAAAGTACTAACTGAAAGTATATACATTTTTTGTCAGTTTCCATAGCATGTATGCTTTTGTTGGTCAAATTAGGAAAAATTCTATTCTAGTCCGGTCATCTTCTAGCGCTAGTATTTTGTTTAAACACAAGGCAACTGACCAAATTGTTTTTTTTTCATGATCATGTGAGACGATGGCGTTGGCATACTGTGTTAAACAAGCAACAACAGAAGATATATAGAACTAATTGGAAAAAAACACAATGAATAAAGCATTATTTATTGTGACTGGGCTCCGCAGCCTCAGATAGGTTTACCCAACACATCCATGTGCTAACATAGTTAAGTTCTTGAATCAAGAAAAGGAAGGCATCCAAGTTTGCATTTACATATACTATAATAAACAAACACAAAGAACATAATTACATGGATCTTCTAAACATGCATCAATCACAAGTAATTAATTAAATAACGTCCTACACACACACTCTCCCTTATGGACAAAAGCAAAGAAAAGGACATCTGCATCTGTAACTACATGCTCATACATGGTGGCTTGCTAAGAATGAGGTTTAGAGCATTCGTCTTTATTTGCAAACAAGCACATATACACACTGTTGAACGATGATGCACTCAATGAGAACTAAAAGCTCCTGCAGTGCATGGAAGCACGTGGTCCTCAAGAGAAATAGATGAATCATTTAAGTAAGTAATAGCAATCTTCTTCAACACAACAGGGGATGACATCTTTAACTTCTCAATCAGTATATGTTTCTATAAAGATTAGTCAACCACTAAAAAACGTTTTTGCACCGCAAACATCCAAACATTGGCTAAAGATCAATTTTACGATTAAGAGGAATATGAGTTTCTATTCAGGAAAATACTAAATTAGTGGAAATAAAACCTATAGAGAATTCTAAATTTAAATTAAAAATATCCCCTCAGCCCCTCCAACTATTATATGATGCTATTATATGAGAAACTCGCGCCTGTGTCCAATTTTGCAGTCCTTCTCTCAACTCATCTGAATCTGACTCCCTTCCCAAATCAATACAGTCGTATGAAAAAAATCAATAAGGCCATAATATTAATCTTAAATAAACAAATTTAGCAAGATTATAAAATGGTAACGTAGGTGCAAGCGCGAGGATTTGCATCCTCCTAGCACTTGGATGGCTGGACCTTTCATTTGCTGATTGTTCTCCCAGCACAAATGGCCAATCCTCTCCAAGGTCTTCAGCTTGTTACACATACTCACATGCCATGCATATATTATCCCAGGATCATGTTTCCACAGTAGCAAATCTTGAAAATCCCAATTACTATCTAATCTCCGAAGGAACTATCGATTCTACTAAAATCCTGAAAAAGAAACTAACAACTCTATGACCAGCAATCTTTACACCCACCTCATATTTTGGTTGATCCCAACTATATACAGTTTTGCTTTGCTATTAGATATACCCTATAATGAAGGTTAAGCTGTTGTGTTATCAAATTAAGTTCAGTTTCTTATGATCGAAATGTTTCTGCTTTATGCGTTGTCAGTAAAATAGCTGGCCTAACTTATTAGGGCAGTGGATGAACTATGTACTAAAGTATTTAAATTTTTTGTTAGTTTTCATAGTATGTATGCTTTAATTGGTCAGAATAGGAAAATTCTATTCTAGTTCTATCTATAGCACAGTCTGTTTGTTTAATTAGACACTAGATGATATATACATACAAAGATATCTGCAGTTCTGGAGGCTGTATTCTTTTTTCCAAGTACTTCCATGTGCAACTTAGTTACTTAATTATTTTGATTGCTATTTCTAGGAACCTGACAAATAAAAGGCTTATCATTGAGGTGTGTCTCTTGAGTGCTACTTGCTGACTACATATACTAATCCCAAACAGAATGGTAATCTTTAGCTTTTTGTTATACCAACACTCTTACTTCCTGTTAGATGGCAGAGCTTTATCATGCTTAGTACGTAACAACCTTCCTATAATTTGTTTTGTAGGTGTCTGTTGGAGGTTCATCATCAGCTTCGAAGAAAACAAATATTATTGAAGAGGAAGAAGAGAGAGCTGATGCAGGGGGCCAACATGGGGAAGATATTGAAGAGGATGAAGAGAGCATACTTTTTAATGCAGAGGTGCACCCATCTGAACCTTCACGTCACCCACGGAGAAAGAGGACAATCACACAATGGCCAGGGGACACGATAGATGTCACAGAGCTCACTCCGGATGGGATGCCCATTGAGAGGAAGGCCCACTTAAGAATGAGGAAGCTTGCTGGTCTGATTGCTAGGCAAAGGATATCATTGGTCCTGCCTTCATTTTCTGACCTAAGTGAAGAGGACAAGAAGCTATTGTTTGATGAGTGTGTCCATCCTTTTTTGGCGTTTTCTGATGAGTTGAAGGTTATTGCATATAAGAACATGATGCAGATGATAGCCAAAAGTTGGAGAACACACAAAAGTGATCTAGTACGTACATTCATCAGGAAAGGGTTGGATGCAACGGTGAAGCACCCATACATTCCCCTTCAAGATTGGCAAGATTTTGTGACACTTCAGGAGAGCGAAAATGCAAAGGCAAGAAGTGAAAAATACAAGAAGCTCCGGGAGAGGCACGTGCATGTACACCACCTAGGGACAGGAGGGTATGCTGGGATGGCCCAAAAGTGGGAGCAAGAGGACAGGGAGTTAGCTAGCGCTGGCATCACTAATCCTTGGGACACATTTCCTCCGGGTCGCTCTAGGAATTGGCTGCGAGCAAGGAGTAAATTGGTTAAGTCAGAAGGTACCGTTGAGATTCATTGGTTGTCAGAGAGTGCTGAAAGTCTCTCACATCAAATTCTAGAGAAGCAAGCAGCCCTTGAGTCTTCAGGGGTTACTTCGGTCAGGGAAAGAGATGTGCTCACTGAGGTTTTGGGCCGACCAGAACAGACAGGGCGCGTGCGTGGTGTCTCTAGTTACAGCGGCTGGAAGTATTGGCCGGATTGCACCAGCATGTATAGAAAGAGAAAGCGTGTGGATGTGGAAGCCATTAAAGAAGAAGTTAGAAGCCAAGTGACACAAGAAGTTACCGAGAAGGTCACACAAGATGTTACTGAGAAGGTCACTAATGATATCATGACCAAGCTACTTGAACGTAGAATTGATTTGAGGTCGCCTTCCTACCCCACTTCAATGTTCAGTTTGAAGAGCAGTTGTGCCTCGGCCTCAGGTGCACTCTGCAATGTACAGTTGGACCTTCTTACAGAGCCAACGTTGTGTACACTGGTAATCAACCCTGGAGGTTACCAGGTAGTGGTAGCAAGGGGTCGGGTATTTCCACAGCAGAAACAGCTTTATTCGGTTCCAGTACAGGATGGATATGCTATTGTACTTATTGATTTTGTATATCCTGAACATGAGGGCTATGTGCTGAGTCCGCCTATAAGTAGAGATGAGGTTAGAACTCTTGGAGAGGCTTTATTCAAAAGGGTCCAGTGGAGTAGGACTTGCATTCAGGTATCACCAAAGGCCTCTTCTCCAAATCCATTAAGATCTCCACTTTCTGGGTCAGCCAAAATCAATTTGAAGGACCTTGTGGTACCTCATCATGTTTCATCCTCACCAGTTGGTAAAGCAAATAGTGCCTCCGAGGCAATTGTGGCACCCAAGAATCCAACTAAGTCGACGCATGCTGCATCTGAACATCAGCGATCAGCCAAGAGTGACACCTTTGGCCAGCAGGTGGGTGTCAAGCAGCATAAGCAGCTGGCAGAACGCGCCAAATCATTGAATAGTGCCCCCACACCGTCTATATGGGTACAGGCTAACCCCAAGTTCCAATTTGGACAGCCACTGCTATCAGCACCAGAAGTTCAGAAGGCAGGACCTGGGTGTGTTGCTCTTAATGCCCACTACATGAAAGCAGTTGCAGAGAATGGAAACACTGGTATAGTTGGCATGTTCAAGCACGAGCATTTCTTATGTGAATTAGAATCAGAGCCGTTGCCTGTGGGATATGAAGACTTGTTTGACCTCTTCACACTTGGTGCAATGGATATGGCCCTTCTTCGCTGCTTGTCACTGTAAGTACCATTGTACTCATTCATTATCTAGATGATGCATATATTTATATATATATATATATATATATATATATATATATATATATATATATATATATATATAAAA